>NC_052066.1:5186855-5496855 GCF_015852505.1 Tachyglossus aculeatus | reverse complement strand
GAGCACTGTACTAAGCGCTTGGGAAGTACAAATTGGCAACATATAGAGACAGTCCCTACCCAACAGTGGGCTCACAGTCTAAAAGGACGGATGAGGGCCTGCTGAGGAGGGAGAGACCGGGGATGGGGTTTATTTGATTCATGTGTTCATTCATTCGTTTACCTGTATATCATCATCAATCGTATTTATTGAGCGCTTACTATGTGCAGAGCACTGTACTAAGCGCTTGGGAAGTACAAATTGGCAACATATAGAGACAGCCCCTACCCAACAGTGGGCTCACAGTCTAAAAGGACGGATGAGGGCCTGCTGAGGAGGGAGAGGCCGGGGATGGGGTTTATTTGATTCACGTGTTCATTCATTCATTTACCTGTATATATGTTTGTACATATTTATTTCTCTATTTATTTATTTACTTATTTTACTTGTACATATCTATTCTATTTATTTGATTTTCTTGGTGTGTTTGGTTTTGTTCTCTGTCTCCCCCTTCTAGACTGTGAGCCCACTGTTGGTCTCTATATGTTGCCAACTTGGACTTCCCAAGCGCTTAGTCCAGTGCTCTGCACACAGTAAGCGCTCAATAAATACGATTGATGATGATGATGATGATTCAGTCGTATCTATTGAATGCCCGCTGTGTCAATCAATCGAATCTACTGAGCGCTTGCCGTGCCAGGCAGATATTCGTATTTATCGAGCGCTTACTGGGTGCGGAACACTGGACTAAGCGCTTGGGAGAGGGCAAAAGAATATAACAGAAGCAGCGTGGCTCAGTGGAAAGAGCCCGGGCTTGGGGGTCAGAGGTCGTGGGTTCAAATCCCGGCTCCGCCACTTGTCAGCTGTGTGACTTTGGGCAAGTCACGTCACTTCTCTGGGCCTCAGTGACCTCATCTGGAAAATGGGGATGAAGACTGGGAGCCCCAGGTGGGACAACCTGATCACCTTATAACCTCCCCAGCGCTTAGTACAGTGCTTTGCACATAGTAAGTGCTTAACAAATGAAGACTGTGAGTCCCACATGGGACAACCTGATGAAATGGCCTTGTATCTATCCCAGCGCTTAGAACGGTGCTTGGCACATTGCAAGCACTTAACAAATACCACCATTATTATTATTATTATTATTATTATTAATATTAATCCTGACTCCACCACATGTCAGCTATGTGACTTTGGGCAAGTCACTTCACTTCTCTGTGCCTCAGTTCCCTCATCTGCAAAATGGGGATTAAGACTGTGAGCCCCATGTGGGACAAACTGATCACCTTGTATCTATCCCAGCGCTTAGAACAGTGCTTGGCACATAGTAAGTGCTTAACAAATGCCATTGTTATTATTATTAATCCTGACTCCACCACATGTCAGCTATGTGACTTTGGGCAAGTCACTTCACTTCTCTGTGCCTCAGTTCCCTCATCTGTAAAATGAGGATGAAGACTGTGAGCCCCATGTGGGACAAACTGATCACCTTGTATCTATCCCAGCACTTAGAACAGTGCTTGGCACATAGTAAGTGCTTAACAAATGCCATTGTTATTATTATTAATCCTGACTCCACCGCATGTCAGCTACGTGACTTTGGGTAAGTCACTTCACTTCTCTGTGCCTCAGTTCCCTCATCTGTAAAATGGGGATGAAGACTGTGAGCCCCATGTGGGACAAACTGATCACCTTGTATCTATCCCAGCACTTAGAACAGTGCTTGGCACATAGTAAGTGCTTAACAAATGCCATTGTTATTATTATTAATCCTGACTCCACCGCATGTCAGCTACGTGACTTTGGGTAAGTCACTTCACTTCTCTGTGCCTCAGTTCCCTCATCTGTAAAATGGGGATGAAGACTGTGAGCCCCATGTGGGACAAACTGATCACCTTGTATCTATCCCAGCACTTAGAACAGTGCTTGGCACATAGTAAGCGCTTAACAAATACCATTATTATTATTATTATTATTATTATTATTATTAATCCTGACTCCGCCACATGTCAGCTCTGTGACTTTGGGCAAGTCACTTCACTTCTCTGTGCCTCAGTTCCCTCATCTGTAAAATGGGGATTAAGACTGTGAGCCCCTTGTGGGACAACCTGATCACCTTGTATCTATTTCAGAGCTTAGAACAGTGCTTGGCACATAGTAAGCGCTTAACAAATACCATAATCATTATTATCATTGCTACTAAGCAATTGGGAGTGCACAACAGAACAATAAACAGACACATTCCCTGCCCGCAGCAGACAGGGACTGTGTCCAACCCGACTAGCTTGTATCTACCCCAGCGCTTAGAACAGTGCCTGGCACATAGTAAGCACTTCAATCAATCAATCAATCAATCAATCGTATTTATTGAGCACTTACTGTGTGCAGAGCACTGTACTAAGCACTTGGGAAGTACAAGTTGGTAACATATAGAGACGGTTCCTACCCAACAGTGGGCTCACAGTCTAGAAGACACCACAGACACTACAGTTATTATTATTCGTAAATTCATTCAATCGTATTTATTAAGTGCCTACTATGTGCAGAGCACTGTACTAAACGCTTGGGAGAGTCCAGTAGAACAATAAATGGACACATTCCCTTGCGACTGATTGACTGAATGACGAGGAAGCTTCCAATGGAATGGGGGAGACAAACCGAAAAGTGTCTGTGTCCTGTCTGCTCCTCCAGAGCCCCAGCTGTGGAACTTTGGGCAAGTCACTTCACTTCCCTGGGCCTCAGTTGCCTCATCTGGAAGATGGGGATGAAGACTGTGAGCCCCCCCTGGGACAACCAGATTGCCTTGTATCTTCAACAGTGAGGGGAAGCAGCGTGGCTCCGTGGAAAGAGCCCGGGCTTTGGAGTCAGAGGTCATGGGTTCAAATCCCAGCTCCGCCAATTATCAGCTGTGTGACTTTGGGCAAGTCGCTTCACTTCTACAGAGCGCTTAGTACAGTGCTCTGCACACAGTAAGCGCTCAATAAATACGATTGATGTTGATGATGACTTCTCTGGGCCCCAGTTCCCTCATCTGTAAAATAGGGATGAAGACTGTGAGCCCCCCATGGGACAACCTGATCACCTTGTAACCTCCCCAGCGCTTGGAAGAGTGCTTTGTACATAGTAAGCACTTAATAAATGCCATTATTGCCATTATTATTATTATCACAGTGCCTGGCACATAGCAAGGGCTTAAAAATGCCATGTTATTATTCTTCTTCTTCTGTTTCTCCGCAGAGCCCCCCGTGAGGGTGGTCCGGCCCCTGGACGAGGTGCGGGTGGAGGCCCGGAGCTCGGAGCGGGTGGTCCTGACGTGCGAGCTGAACCGGCCGGGGGTCTCCGTGCGCTGGTACCACGATGGGCTGGAGGTGGAGGAGAGCGAGAGCCTGCAGCTGGAGAGCCAGGGACCCCGCCACCGCCTGCTGCTGCCCGCCGTCCGGCCCAAGGACGCGGGGGACTTCGTGTGCGACGCGGGAGACAACTCCGCCACCTTCTCCGTCGTCATCTCAGGTCTGTGGCTGTCCCCGCCGGAAGGTGAAGATGAACCGGCGCGGCCTGGTGGGTAGGGCCCAAGCCTGGGAATCACAAGGATTCTCATCCCAGCTCCACCACTTGCCCCCTGTGTGACCTTGGAGGAGTCACTTCACTTCACTTCTAGACTGTGAGCCCACTGTTGGGTAGGGACCGTCTCTCTATGTTGCCAACTTGTACTTCCCAAGCGCTTAGTCCAGTACTGTGCACACAGTAAGCGCTCAATAAATACAATTAATTGATTGATTGATTCTCTGGGCCTTCTCCAGGAGGCCTTCCCAGACTGAGCCCCTTCCTTCCTCTCCCCTTTGTCCCCCTCTCCATCCCCGGCATCTTACCTCCTTCCCTTCCCCACAGCACCTGTATATATGTATATATGTTTGTACATATTTATTACTCTATTTATTTATTTATTTACTTGAACATATCTATTCTATTTATTTTATTTTGTTAGTACGTTTGGTTTCCATCATCATCATCAGTCGTATTTATTGAGCGCTTACTATGTGCAGAGCACTGGACTAAGCGCTTGGGAAGTACAAATTGGCAACATATAGAGACAGTCCCTACCCAACAGTGGGCTCACAGTCTAAAAGGGGGAGACAGAGAACAAAACCAAACATACTAACAAAATAAAATAAATAGAATAGATATGGACAAGCAAAATAAATAAATAAATAAATAGAGTAATAAATATGTACAAACATCTATACATATATTCAGGTGCTGTGGGGAAGGGAAGGAGGTAAGACGGGGGGGATGGAGAGGGGGACGAGGGGGAGAGGAAGGAAGGGGCTCAGTCTGGGAAGGCCTCTTGGAGGAGGTGAGCTCTCAGCAGGGCCACCTTGCCCCCTGTGTGACCTTGGAGGAGTCACTTCACTTCACTTCACTTCACTTTTAGACTGTGAGCCCACTGTTGGGTAGGGACCGTCTCTATATGTTGCCAACTTGGACTTCTGAAGCGCTTAGTCCAGTGCTCTGCACACAGTAAGCGCTCAATAAATACGATTGATTGATTGATTCTCTGGGCCTCGGTTCTCTCATCTGTAAAATGGAGGTGAAGACTGGGAGCCCCGCATGGGACAGGGACTGTGTCCAACCTGATTAGCTTGGATCTACCCCAGTGCTTAGAACAGTGTGTCACCGGTTGGAACCAGGCCCTGGGTAACTCGTGAGCTCATTTCCTTCCTTCCTTCCTTCTATCATCCATTTAGTCGTATTTATTGAGTGCTTACTCTGTGCAAAGCATTGTAATGATGATGATAATGATGATGGCATTTGTTAAGCGCTTACTATGTGCAAAGCACTGTTCTAAGCACCAGGGGGGATACAAGTGACCAGGTTGTCCCACGTGGGGCTCCCAGTCTTCACCCCCATTTTCCAGATGAGGGAACTGAGGCTCCGAGAAGTGAAGCGACTTGCCCAAGGTCACACAGCAGACATGTGGTGGAGCCGGAATTCGAACCCATGACCTCTGACTCCAAAGCCCGGGCTCTTTCCACTGAGCCACGCTGCTTCCCTGTATTTGAGAGCTCACCTCCTCCAGGAGGCCTTCTCGGACTGAGCCCCCCCTTTTCCCTCTCCTCCTCCTCCCTCATCACCCCCTTCCCCCCCGCCACAGCACTTTTATACATTTCAACATATTTATTACTGTTTATTTTATCGGTACATATTTATTACTCTATTTTATTAATGATGTGTATATAGCTATAATTCTATTTATCTACTTTGATAGTAGTGATGCCTGTCTACTTCTTTGGTTTTGTTGTCCATCTCCCCCCTTCTAGACTGTGAGCCCGTCATTGGGTAGGGATTGTCTTTATCTGTGGCCGAATTGGACTTTCCAATCAATCAATCAATCAATCGTATTTATTGAGCGCTTACTGTGTGCAGAGCACTGGAGTAAGCGCTTGGGAAGTAGAAGTTGGCAACATATAGAGACAGTCATCATCATCATCAATCGTATTTATTGAGCGCTTACTGTGTGCAGAGCACTGTACTAAGCGCTTGGGAAGTACAAGTTGGCAACATATAGAGACAGTCATCATCATCATCAATCGTATCTATTGAGCGCTTACTGTGTGCACAGCACTGTGCTAAGCGCTTGGGAAGTCCAAGTTGGCAACATATAGAGACAGTCCCTACCCAACAGTGGGCTCACAGTCTAAAAGGGGGAGACAGAGAACAAAACCAAACATACTAACAAAATAAAATAAATAGAATAGATATGTACAAGTAAAATAGAGTAATAAATATGTACAAACATATATACATATATTCATATTTCCAAGTGCTTAGCACAGTGCCCTGCACACAGTAAGCACTCAATAACTACGATTGAACGAATGAATGAAGTGCCTGGCACATAGTAAGCGCTTAACAAATACCAAAATTATTATTACTGTTACAGTCTAATAGTTAACGGACACATTTCCTGCCCACAACGAGCTTACACTCTGGGGGCAGCTGACAGTCTAGACAGAGCTTACGGTCTAGCTCACAGATTAGAGGGTAATGGGTAATGGCAGCAAGATTATTAAGATAATAATAATAATAATAGTAATAATTATGATATTTGTTGAGCGCTTACTCTGCTCCAGGACCTGTCCTAAGCGCTAGGGAGGACACAACATAATCGGTTTGGAGCCAGTCCCTGTCCCACACAGGGTTCACTCTCTTAATCTCACAGTCTTTTAGACTGTGAGCCCACTGTAGGGTAGGGACTGTCTCTATGTGATGCCAATTTGTACTTCCCAAGCGCTTAGTACAGTGCTCTGCACATAGTAAGCGCTCAATAAATACGATTGATTGATTGATTAATCCCCATTTTACAGATGAGGGGAATGAGGCCCAGAGAAGTGAAGTGACTTGCCCAAAGTCACACAACAGACGAGTGGCGGAGCCAGGATTAGAACCCACGACCTTCTGACTCCCAAGCCTGGACTTTATCCACTAGGCCATGCTGCTGATAATAATTATAATAATAATGATAATGGCATTTGTTAAGCGCTTACTCTGTGCCAAGCACTGTTCTAAGCACTGGGGGAGATACAAGGTGAGCAGGTTGTCCCACGTGGGGCTCACGATCTTCATCCCCATTTTACAGATGAGGTCACTGAGGCACAGAGAAGTTAAGCGACTTGCCCAAAGTCACCCAGCAGACAATAATAATAATCATAATGGCATTTATTAAGCGCTTACTATGTGCAAAGCACTGTTCTAAGTGCTGGGGAGGTGACAAGGTGATCAGATTGTCCCACGTGGGGCTCACGGTCTTCATCCCCATTTTACAGGTGAGGTCGCTGAGGCACAGAGAAGTTAAGCGACTTGCCCAAAGTCACCCAGCAGACAATAATAATAATAATGGCATTTATTAAGCTCTTACTATGCGCAAAGCACTGTTCTAAGCGCTGGGGAGGTTACAAGGTGATCGGATTGTCCCACGTGGGGCTCACGGTCTTCATCCCCATTTTACAGATGAGGTCGCTGAGGCACAGAGAAGTGAAGCGACTTGCCCAAAGTCACCCAGCAGACAATAATAATAATAATAATGGCATTTATTAAGTGCTTACTATGCACAAAACACTGTTCTAAGCGCTGGGGAGGTTACAAGGTGATCAGGTTGTCCCACGGGGGGCTCAGTCAGTCCCCATTTTACAGATGAGATCACTGAGGCCCAGAGAAGTGAAGCGACTTGCCCAAAGTCACCCAGCAGACAATAATAATAATAATGGCATTTATTAAGGGCTTACTATGCACAAAGCACTGTTCTAAGCACTGGGGAGGTTAACAAGGTGATCAGGTTGTCCCACGGGGGGCTCACAGTCAATCCCCATTCTACAGATGAGGTCACTGAGGCCCGGAGAAGTGAAGCGACTTGCCCAAAGTCACCCAGCTGACAATTGGCGGAGTCAGGATTTGAACCCATGACCCCTGACCCCAAAGCCCGGGCTCTTTCCACTGAGCCACGCTGCTTCTCTGATGCTCTGCACATAGTAAGCGCTCAATAAATCTGATTGATGATGACAAGGTTAAGGCGATCTGGGTAACAGAAGCAGGTTTACTGAGGTTACCTACGGCCTAAAGAACTTTCCCTATCGCACACAGAACCCGCGATAGGTAACTCTCAGGATTAAATCAATCAATCGTATTTATTGAGCGCTTACTGTGTGCAGAGCACTGTACTAAGCGCTTGGGAAGTACAAATTGGCAACACATAGAGACAGTCCCTACCCAACAGTGGGCTCACAGTCTAAAAATAAAGATAAAGATAAAGATAAGATAAAGATAAAATAAAGATTAAAGATATTCCTAGGCTAATAAGGAATAAATTGATCGCTCAGTTTGGTTCCCCATTTCTAGCAGCAGGAAAAACTTGGATGGAGACACCGGTTATCTCCTTGGGCTACCCCTCCAACCATCCCAAACGGGCTTCTGTTCAAGTAAACTTAGATAATAATGTTGGCATTTGTTAAGCGCTTACTATGTGCCAAGCACTGTTCTAAGCGCTGGGGAGGATACAAGGTGCTCAGGTTTCCCACGTGGGGCTCACAGGCTTCATCCTCATTTTGCAGATGAGATAACTGAGGCCTAGAAAATAATAATAATAATAACAACGATGATAATGACATTTATTAAGCGCTTACTATGTGCCAAGCACTGTTCTAAGCGCTGGAGAGGTTACAAGGTGATCAGGCTGTCCCACGGGGGGCTCGCAGTCTTCATCCTCATTTTACAGATGAGATAACTGAGGCCTAGAAAATAATAATAATAATGATGATGATGACATTTATTAAGCGCTTACTATGTGCCAAGCACTGTTCTAAGCGCTGGAGAGGTTACAAGGTGATGAGGTTGTCCCACGGGGGGCTCACAGTCTTCATTCCCATTTTACAGATGAGATAACTGAGGCATAGAAAATAATAATAATAACAATGATAATGGCATTTATTAAGCGCTTACTATGTGCAAAGCACTGTTCTAAGTGCTGGAGAGGTTACAAGGTGATCAGGTTGTCCCACGGGGGGCTCACAGTCTTCATCCCCATTTTACAGATGAGATAACTGAGGCATAGAGAATAATAATAATGATAATGGCATTTATTAAGCGCTTACTATGTGCAAAGCACTGTTCTAAGCGCTGGAGAGGTTACAAGGTGATCAGGTTGTCCCACGGGGGGCTCACAGTCTTCATCCTCATTTTACAGATAAGATAACTGAGGCATAGAAAATAATAGTAATAACAATGATAATGACATTTATTAAGCGCTTACTATGTGCAAAGCACTGTTCTAAGTGCTGGAGAGGTTACAAGGTGATCAGGTTGTCCCACGGGGGGCTCACAGTCTTCATCCCCATTTTACAGATGAGATAACTGAGGCATAGAGAATAATAATAATAATGATAATGGCATTTATTAAGCGCTTACTATGTACAAAGCACTGTTCTAAGTGCTGGAGAGGTCACAAGGTGATCAGGTTGTCCCACGGGGGGCTCACAGTCTTCATCCCCTTTTTACAGATGAGATAACGGAGGCTCAGAGAAGTTGTTCCTTGCCCAGAGTCACACAGCTGACCAGCGGCAGAGCTGAGATTCGAACCCATGACCTCTGACTCCCAAGCCAGGGCTCTTTCCACTGAGCCACGTTGCTTCTAGATGGGCTACCTCTTAAACCACTCCAAACGGGCTACCTCTCCAACCATCAAATGGGCTTCAAATCACCCCAAAGGGGCTACCTCTCAAACTCCCAAATGGGCTTCCTTTCAAGTAACCCCAAGTGAGTTACCTCTCCAACCACCTCAAAATAATAATAATAATAATCATTTTGGTATTTGTTAAGCGCTTACTATGTGCAAAGCACTGTTCTAAGCGCTGGGGAGGATACAAGGTGATCAGGTTCCCTGAAGGGCTCACAATCGTCATCCCCAATTTACAGATGAGGTCACTGAGGCACAGAGAAGTGAAGTGACTTGCCCAAAGTCACACAGCTGACACGTGGTAGAGGCGGGATTAGAACTCATGACCTCCAACTCCCAAGCCTGTTCTCTTTCCACTGAGCCACGCTGCTTCTTCAAATATCCCCAAAGGGGCTGTAGTAGTAATAATAATAATAATAATAATAATAATAATAATAATAATAATAAGAGCATTTATTAAGCGCTTACTATGTGCAAAGCACTGTTCTAAGCTCTGGGGAGATTACAAGGTGATCAGGTTGTCCCACGAGGGGCTCACAGTCTTCATCCCCATTTTCCAGGTGAGGTAACTGAGGCACAGAGAAGTGAAGTGGCTTGCCCAAAGTCACACAGCTGACACGTGGCAGAGCCGGGATTTGAACCCATGACTTCCGACTCCCAAGCCTGTGCTCTTTCCACTGAGCCACGCTGCTTCTTCAAATATCCCCAAAGTGGCTATCTTTCAAACCACCCCAAACAGGCTTCCTGTCAAGCGACCCCAAAGGGGCTACCTCTCAAACCGCCTCAAATGGGCTGCCTTTCAAGAAACCCCAAATGGGTTAATCAATCAATCAATCAATCGTATTGATTGAGCGCTTACTGTGTGCAGAGCACTGTACTAAGCGCTTGGGAAGTCCAAGTTGGCAACATATAGAGACGGTCCCTACCCAACAGTGGGCTCACAGTCTAAAGAGGGTTACCTCTCAAACCGCCTCAAATGGGCTGCCTTTCAAGAAACCCCAAATGGTTTAATCAATCAATCAATCAATCGTATTGATTGAGCGCTTACTGTGTGCAGAGCACTGTACTAAGCGCTTGGGAAGTCCACGTTGGCAACATATAGAGACGGTCCCTACCCAACAGTGGGCTCACAGTCTAAAGAGGGTTACCTCTCAAACCGCCTCAAATGGGCTGCCTTTCAAGAAACCCCAAATGGGTTAATCAATCAATCAATCGTATTGATTGAGCGCTTACTGTGGGCAGAGCACTGTACTAAGCGCTTGGGAAGTCCACGTTGGCAACATATAGAGACGGTCCCTACCCAACAGTGGGCTCACAGTCTAAAGAGGGTTACCTCTCAAACCGCCTCAAATGGGCTGCCTTTCAAGAAACCCCAAATGGGTTAATCAATCAATCAATCGTATTGATTGAGCGCTTACTGTGGGCAGAGCACTGTACTAAGCGCTTGGGAAGTCCAAGTTGGCAACATATAGAGACGGTCCCTACCCAACAGTGGGCTCACAGTCTAAAGAGTCTCAAACCACCTCAAAAGGGCTTCAAATAACCCCCAAGGAGCTACCTTTCAAACCACCCCAAGTGGGCTTTCTTTCCTTCCTTTCTTTTAGACTGTGACCCCACTGTTGGGTAGGGACTGTCTCTCTATGTTGCCAACTTGTAGTTCCCAAGCGCTTAGTACAGTGCTCTGCACACAGTAAGCGCTCAATCAATACGATTGATTGATTGATTTCAAGTAACCTCCAACGGGCTACCTCTCAAACCACCAAAAATGGACTTCAAATCACCCCAAAGGGGCTACCTCTCAAGCCACCGAATGGGCTTCCTCTCAAGTAACCCCAAAGGGGCTACTCTCAAACCCCCCCAAATGGGCTTCCTTATAATAATAATAATGATGATGGCATTTATTAAGCGCTTACTATGTGCAAAGCACTGTTCGAAGCACTGGGGAGGTTACAAGGTTGAGAAGCAGCGTGGCTCAGTGGAAAATCAATCAATCAGTCGTATTTATTGAGCGCTAACTGTGTGCAGGGCACTGTACTAAGCGCTTGGGAAGTACAAGTTGGCAACATATAGAGACAGTCCTTACCCAACAGTGGGCTCACAGTTTAAAAGGGGGAGACAGAGAACAAAACCATACTAACAAAATAAAATAAATAGAATAGATATGTACAAGTAAAATAAATAAATAGAGTAATAAATATGTACAAACATATATACATATATACAGGTGCTGTGGGGAAGGGAAGGAGGTAAGATGGGGGGATGGAGAGGGGGACGAGGGGGAGAGGAGGGAAAGGGCTCAGTGTGGGAAGGCCTCCTGGAGGAGGTGAGCTCTCAGTAGGGCCTTGAAAGGAAAAGATCACGAGCTCTGGAGTCAGAGGTCATAGGTTCAAATCCCGGCTCCGCCACTTGTCAGCTGTGTGACTTTGGGCAAGTCACTTCGCTTCTTTGTGCCCCAGTTCCCTCATCTGTAAAATGGGATGAAGATTGTGAGCCCCCTGTGGGACAACCTGATCACCCTGTTACCTCCCCAGCGCTTAGAACAGTGCTTTGCACACAGTAAGCGCTTAATAAATGCTATCATTATTATTATTATTACAAGGTGGTCAGGTTGTCCCACGGGGAGCTCACTTTCTTCATCCCCATTTTACAGATGAGGGAAACGTCCAATGGGCTACCTTTCAAACCACCCCGAACCTTCCTCCTTTCTTCCTCGTCCCTCCTCTTCCTCGTCCCTCCTCTTCCTCCCCCACCTTCCTCTCTTCTCTCCTCTCCCTCCTCCCCCCTTCTTCCTTCTTCATCTCTTCTCTTCTCCTTCAAATAACCCCAAATGGCTATCTCTCAAACCGCCCCAAAGAACAACAATAATGATGGTCTTTGGGAAGCGCTTACTATGTGCCAAGCAGTGTTCTAAGCGCTGGGGGAGATACAAGGTGATCAGGTTGTCCGACGGAGCGGCTCACGGTCTTCACCCCCATTTTCCAGATGAGGGAACTGAGGCCCAGAGAAGTGAAGTGGCTTGCCTCAAGTCACCCAGGGGACAAGTGGTAGAGGCAGGATTAGAACCCATGACCTCTGACTCCCAAGCCCGGGCTCTTTCCACTAAGGGGCTTCCTTTCAAGTAACCCCAAACAGGTTCTCCAACCACCCCAAATGGGCTTCCTTTCAAGTAACCTCAAATGAGCTTCCTCTCAAATCATCAAATAGGCTTCAAATCACCCCAATCAATCAATCAATCAATCGTATTTATTGAGCGCTTACTGTGTGCAGAGGTAACCCAAAGGGGCTACTTGTCAAACCACCCCAAATGGGCTGCCTTTCAAGTTATCTCAAACAGGCTACCTCTCTAATAATAATAATGATAATAACAGTATTTGTTAAGCGCTTACTCTGTGCAAAGTACCATTCTAAGCGCTGGCGGAATACAAGGTGATCAGGTTGTCCCACGGGGGAGCTCACGGTCTTAATCCCCATTTTACAGATGAGGGAACTGAAGCACAGAGAAGTGAAGTGACTTGCCCAAAGCCACACAGCTGACAATTGGCAGAGCCGGGATTTGAACCCATGACCTCTGACTCCAAAGCCCAGGCTCTTTCCACTGAGCCACGCTGCTTCTCTAATCACCAACCAGGCTTCAAAAACCCCAAAGGGCTGGCTCAGTGGAAAGAGCGTGGTCTTAGAGAAGCAGCGTGGCTCAGTGGAAAGAGCCCGGGCTTTGGAGTCAGTGTCATGGGTTCAAATCCCGGCTCCTCCAATTATCAGCTGTGTGACTTTGGGCAAGTCACTTCACTTCTCTGCACCTCAGTGACCTCATCTGTAAAATGGGGATTGACTGTGAGCCCTCTGTGGGACAACCTGATCACCTTGTAACCTCCCCAGCGCTTAGAACAGTGCTTTGCACATAGTAAGCATTTAATAAATGCCATTATTATTATTATTATTATTGGGAGTCAGAGGTCATGGGTTCTAATCCCGCCTCCGCCACTTGTCAGCTGTGGGACTTTGGGCAAGTCACTTCACTTCCCTGGGCCTCAGTTGCCTCATCTGGAAGATGGGGATGAAGACTGTGAGCCCCCCCGGGGACAACCAGATTGCCTTGTATCTTCAACAGTTAGGGGAAGCAGCGTGGCTCAGTGGAAAGAGCCCGGGCTTTGGAGTCAGAGGTCATGGGTTCATATCCCGGCTCCGCCAATTGTCAGCTGTGTGACTTTGGGCAAGTCACTTCACATCTCTGACCCTCAGTTCCCTCATCTGTAAAATAGGGATGAAGACTGTGAGCCCCCCAATGGGACAACCTGATCACCTCGTAACCGCCCCAGCATAATCATCATCAATCGTATTTATTGAGCGCTTACTATGTGCAGAGCACTGTACTAAGCGCTTGGGAAGTACAAATTGGCAACATATATATTGTTATATATATATATATATATATATATTGTTATATATGTACATATAATAACATATATTGGCAGCATTTAGAAGAGTGCTTTGTACATAGTAAGCACTTACTAAATGCCATTATTATTATTATCACAGTGCCTGGCACATAGCAAGGGCTTAAAAAATACCATGTTATTATTATTCGTCTTCTGTTTCTCCGCAGAGCCCCCCATGAGGGTGGTCCGGCCCCTGGACGAGGTGCGGGTGGAGGCCCGGAGCTCGGAGCGGGTGGTCCTGACGTGCGAGCTGAACCGGCCGGGGGTCTCCGTGCGCTGGTACCACGATGGGCTGGAGGTGGAGGAGAGCGAGAGCCTGCAGCTGGAGAGCCAGGGACCCCGCCACCGCCTGCTGCTGCCCGCCGTCCGGCCCCGGGACGCGGGGGAGTTCGTGTGCGACGCGGGAGACGACTCGGCCTTCTTCTCCGTCGTCGTCTCAGGTGGGAGCCATGCTCAAGGGACGGAGGGGGTGTCCTTCCCGTTCTTGCCTGTATATATGTAGATATGTTTGTACATATTTATCACTCTATTTATTTATTTATTTTACTTGTACATATCTATTCTATTTATTTTATTTTGTTAATATGTTCGGTTTTGTTCCCTGTCTCGCCCTTCTAGACTGTGAGCCCGCTGTTGGGTAGGGGCCGTCTCTAGATGTTGCCAACTTGCACTTCCCAAGCGCTTTGGGTAGGGACTGTCTCTATATGTTGCCAACTTGTACTTCCCAAGCGCTTAGTACAGTGCTCTGCACACAGTAAGCGCTCAATAAATACGATTGATGGATTGATTGATTAGTACAGTGCTCTGCACACAGCAAGTACTCAAGAAATACAATTGATTGCCTGAATCTTCTGGGTGCAACGCGGCCTAGAGCCTGGGCCCGGGAGTCAGAAGGACCTAATGATAATCACCATCATCAATTGTATTTATTGAGCACTTACTGTGTGCAGAGCACCGTACTAAGTGCTTGGGAAGTACAAGTTGGCAACATATAGAGACAGTCCCTACCCAACAGTGGGCTCACAGTCTAAAAGGGGGAGACAGAGAACAAAGCCAAACATACTAACAAAATAAAATAAATAGAATAGATATGTACAAGTAAAATAAATAAATAAATAAATAGAGTAACAAATATGTACAAACATCTATACATATATACAGGTGCTGTGGGGAAGGGAAGGAGGTAAGATGGGGGGGATGGAGAGGGGGACGAGGGGGAGAGGAAGGAAGGGGCTCAGTCTGGAAAGGCCTCCTGGAGGAGGTGAGCTCTCAGCAGGGCCTTGAAGGGAGGAAGAGAGCCAGCTTGGCAGATGGGCAGAGGGATTGGGGGCATTCCAGGTCCGGGGGATGACGTGGGCCGGGGATCGATGGCGGGACAGGTGAGAACGAGGCCTAACGGGGAGGAGATTAGCGGCAGAGGAGCGGGGGGTGAGGGCTGGGCTGGACAAGGACAGAAGGGAGGTGAGGTAGGAGGGGGCCAGGGGATGGATGGACAGCCTTGAAGCCCAGGGTGAGGAGTTTGTTTAGCGCTTACTCTGTGCCAAGCACTGTTCTAAGCACTGGGGGAGATACAAGGTCATCAGGTTGTCCCACGTGGAGCTCACAGTCTTCATCCGCATTTTCTAGATGAGGTCACTGAGGCACAGAGAAGTGAAGTGGTTTGCCCAAGGTCACACAGCTCCCCATCCCCCCCACCTTACCTTCTTCCCTTCCCCACACCACCTGTATATATGTATAAATGTTTGTACGTATTTATTACTCTATTTATTTGTACATATTTATTCTATTTATTTTATTTTGTTAATATGTTTGGTTTTGTTGTCTGTCTCCCCCTTCTAGACTGTGAGCCCACTGTTGGGTCGGGACCGTCTCTATATGTTGCCAACTTGTACTTCCCAAGCGCTTAGTCCAGTGCCCTGCACACAGTAAGCGCTCAATAAATACGATTGAATGAATGAATGAATGAAGTGGTGGAGCCAGTATTAGAACCCACATCCTCTGACAACCAAGCCCGGGCTCTTTCCCCTAAGCCCATCCAGGCTCTGCCACTTGGGTAGGGACCGTCTCTATATGTTGCCAACTTGTACTTCCCAAGCGCTTAGTGCAGTGCTCTGCACACAGGAAGTGTTCAATAAATTAGAGAAGCAGCGTGGCTCAGTGGAAAGAGCCCGGGCTTTGGAGTCAGAGGTCATGGGTTCAAATCCCGACTCCGCCACATGTCTGCTATGTGATCTTGGGCAAGTCACTTCACTTCTCTGGGCCTCAGTTACCTCATCTGTAAAATGGGGATTAAGACCGTGAGCCCCACGTGGGACAACCTGATCACCCCGTATCCTCCCCAGTGCTTAGAACAGTGCTTTGCACATAGTAAGCGCTTGACAAATGCCAATTATATAATTATATATAAATACGATTGAATGAATTATTATTCCTGAGCCCTCCACGCCCAGCTCCAAACTCCCTCCCAGAGGCCTCTGTCTTGGTTACTCCCCCAGAGCCCCCCGTGAGGGTGGTCCAGCCCCTGGAGGAGGTGAGGGTGGAGGCCCGGAGCTCGGAGCGGGTGGTCCTGACGTGTGAGCTGAACCGGCCGGGGGTCTCCGTGCGCTGGTACCACGATGGGCTGGAGGTGGAGGAGAGCGAGAGCCTGCAGCTGGAGAGCCAGGGACCCCGCCACCGCCTGCTGCTGCCCGCCGCCCGACCCCGGGACGCGGGGGACTTCGTGTGCAACGCGGGAGACGACTCGGCCTTCTTCTCCGTCGTCATCTCAGGTAGTTGGGGGTCCCACCTGGAGTAGAGGGTGGGCTCCTTGGGGCCCTGCTGCTTCTGCTCCTCCCGGGGGAGACCAGGCCGTGATGCGGGCACAGATGGACACCGTCCTGGCATTGGGATTGGCACCGGGGCTGGCGTTGGGATTAGGCCTGGGCTTTGAGGTGGGGTGGAGGTTCATTAATTAATTCATTCAATCGTATTTATTGAGCACTTACTGTGTGCAGAGCACTGGACTGAGCGCTTGGGAATTACAAGTCGGCAACCTATAGAGATGGTCCCCACCCGACAACGGGCTCACAGTCTAGAAGGGGGAGACGGACAACAAAACTAAACATGTGGATAGGTGTCATCAGAATAAATAGAAATAAAGCTAGATGCCCATCATTAACAAAATAAATAGAATAGCAAATATGGACAAGTAAAATAAATAGAGTAATAAATCTGTCCAAACATATATACAGGTGCTGTGGGGAGGGGAAGGAGGTAAGGGTGGGGGGGATGGGGAAGAGGAGAGGAAAAAGGGGGCTCAGTCTGGGAAAAAGGGGGCTCAGTCTGGGATTGGGATTGGGGGGTTGGGATTAGGGTTGAGGTTAGGGGCTCTCTCCCCATCTCTCCCTCTCTCTTTCTGTCCCTCTTTCTCTCTAACCCTCTCTCCCCTTTCTCTCCCTCTCTTTCTTCCCTCTCTCTTACTCTCTCCCCATCTCTCTCTCTCTTTTTAATAATAATAATAATAATAATAATAATAATAATAATAATGGCATTTGTTAAACACTTACTATGTGCCAAGCACTGATCTAAGTGCTGGGGAAGATACAAAGTAATCAGGTTGTCCCACATGGGGCTCACAGTCTTCATCCCCATTTTCCAGATGAGGGAACTGAGGCACAGAGAAGTGAAGTGACTTGCCCAAAGTCACACAGCTGAGAAGTGGCAGAGCCAGGATTAGAAGCCCGTGCTCTTTCCATAATACACACTGCTTCTTCTATCCATTCATTCATTCAATCGTATTTATTGAGCGCTTACTGTGGGCAGAGCACTGGACTAAGCACTTGGGAAGTACAAGTTGGCAACATATAGAGACGGTCCCTACCCAACGGCGGGCTCACAGTCTAGAAGGGGGAGACAGACAACAAAACAAAACATATTAATAAAATAAAATAGAATACTAAATATGTACAAGTAAAATAGAGTAATAAATATATACAAACATACATACAGGTGCTGTGGGGAGGGGAAGGAGGTAAGGTGGGGGGGATGGGGAGGGGGAGGAGGGGGAGAGGAAGGAGGGCGCTGAGTGTGGGAAGGCCTCCTGGAGGAGGTGAGCTCTCAGTAGGGCCTTGAAGGGAGGAAGAGAGCTAGCTTGGCGGATGGGCAGAGGGATTGGGGGCATTCCAGGCCCGGGGGATGACGTGGGCCGGGGGTCGACGGCGGGACAGGCGAGAACGATGCCCAGTGAGGAGGTGAGTGGCAGAGGAGCGGTGGGTGCGGGCTGGGCTGTAGAAGGAAAGAAGGGAGGTGAGGTAGGAGGGGGCGAGGCGATGGACAGCCTTGAAGCCGAGAGTGAGGTGTTTTTGCCCGATGTGTAGGTTGATTGGTAGCCACTGGAGATTTTTGAGGAGGGGAGTAACATGCCCAGAGCGTTTCTGCACAAAGATGATCCAGGCAGCAGCGTGAAGTATAGATTGAAATGGGGAGAGACAGGAGGATGGGAGATTGGAGAGGAGGCCAATGCAGTAATCCAGTCGGGATAGGGTGAGAGATTGAACCAGCAGGGTAGCAGTTTGGATGGAGAGGAAAGGGCGGATCTTGGCAAAGTTGCGGAGGTGAGAGCGGCAGGTTTTGGTGACGGATCGGATGTGAGGGGTGAACGAGAGAGCGGAGTCAAGGGTGACACCAAGGTTGCGGGCTTGTGAGATGGGAAGGATGGTAGTGCCGTCAACAGTGATGGGAAAGTCAGGGAGAGGGCAGGGTTTGGAAGGGAAGATAAGGAGTTCAGTCTTGGACATACTGACTTTTAGATAGCGGGCAGACATCCAGATGGAGATGGCTTGAAGGCAGGAGGAGACATGAGCCTGAAGGGAGGGAAAGAGAGCAGGTGCAGAGACACAGATCTGGGTGTCATCAGCGTAGAGATGATAGTTGAAACCATGGGAGGGAATGAGTTCACCGAGGGAGTGAGTGTAGAGAACAGAAGGGGACCGAGAACTGACCCTTGAGGAACCCCTACAGTGAGGGGATGGGAGGGGGATGAGGAGCCCACAAAAGAGACTGAGAATGAACGGCCGGAGAGATAGGAGAACCAGGAGAGGACGAAGTCTGTGAAGCCAAGGTTGGATAGCGTGTTGAGGAGAAGGGGGTGGTCTACAGTGTCGAAGGCAGCTGAGAGGTCGAGGAGGATTAGGATAGAGTAGGAGCCGTTGGATTTGGCAAGCAGGAGGTCATTGGTGACCTTTGAGAGGGCAGTTTCTGTGGAATGTAGGGGACGGAAGCCAGATTGGAGGGGGTCGAGGAGAGAGTTGGCGTTGAGGAATTCGAGGCAGCGTGTGTAGACGACTCGTTCAAGGAGTTTGGAAAGGAATGGTAGGAGGGAGGTAGAGCAATAACTAGAAGGTGAGGTGGGGTCAAGAGAGGGTTTTTTTTTTAGGATGGGAGAGACGTGGGCATGTTTGAAGGCAGAGGGGAAGGAACCAGTGGAGAGTGAACGGTTTAAGATGGAAGTTAAGGAGGGGAGGAGGGAAGGGGTGAGAGATTTCATAAAATGAGAGGGAATGGGGTAAGAAGCACAGGTGGCCGGAGTAGCACTTGAGAGGAGGGAGGAGAGCTCGTCAGAGGATACTGCTGGGAAGGATGGGAGAGTAGTGGAGAGTGTTGAGAGCCGGGGGGTTGGAGAAGGGGGAGTAGTGACTTTGGGGAGCTCAGACCTGATGGATTTAATTTTATTAATGAAGTAGGAGGCGAGATCGTTGGGGGTGAGGGAAGGAGGAGGGGGAGGAACAGGGGGCCTGAGAAGGGAGTTAAATGTACAGAAGAGCTGACGGGGATGATGGGCATGGGTGTCTGTCTTTCTCTCCCTTTTTCTCTCTCCCCATTTCTCTCTCTTTCTTTCTCTCTATTCCTCCCTCTCTTTCTGTCCCTCTCTCATCCGTCCCTGCCTCATTCTGTATTCCTCTCTCCTTCTCTCTCCCTGTGTCTCCCCATCTCTTTTTCTCTCTATCCCTCTCTTCCATCTCTTCCTCTTTCTTTCCATTCCTCTCTTTATCTCTATCCCTCTCTCTCCCTGTCTCTTCCTTTCTTTTTCTCTATTCCTCTGTCCCTCTCTCATTTCTCCCTCTCTCCCCTTCTCTTCGTCTCTATCCCTCTCCCTCTCTCCCTGTCTCTTCCTCCTTCTTTTTCTATATTCCTGTCCCTCTCATCTCTCCCTCTCTTTCTCTCTATCCCTCTCTTCCTCTCTACTTCTCTTTCCATCTCTCTCCCCATCTTTCTCCCTTTCTCTCTATATCTCTCCCTGCCTCTCCCTCTTTTTTCTCTCTATTCTTCTGTCCCTCTCTCATCTCTCCCTCTCTTTATCGTTCTCTCCCTCTTTCTTCCCATCTCGCTCTCCCCGACTCTCCCTCTCTTTCTCTCTCTCCCTCTCTCCCCCATTTCTTCATCTCCCTTTGTCTCTCCCTCTCTATCCTTCTCTCCTCATCTCTTCTTCTCTTTTCCTTTAGCCCTCTCCTCCTATGCTCCCTCTTCTCTCTATCCCTCTCTCCCCATCACTTTCTCTCTCTTCCTCTGTCCCTCTCCCTTTCTCCTTAGTAATAATAATAATAATGATGGCATTTATTAAGTGCTTACTATGTGCAAACCACTATTCAAAGCGCTGGGGAGGTTACAAGGTGATCAGGTTGTCCCACGGGGGGCTCACAGTCTAATCCCCATTTTACAGATGGGGTAACTGAGGCACGGAGAAGTGAAGTGACTTGCCCAAAGTCACACAGCTGACAATTGGCGGAGTCGGGATTAGAACCCACGACCTCTGACTCCAAAGCCCGGGTTCTTTCCACTGAGCCACGCTCCCTCTCTCCTTCTATTCTGCATTTCTTCCTCTTTCTTTCCTCCCTCCCTCTCTTTCTCTCTAGCCTCCTCTCCCCATCTCTTCCTCTCTCTCTAACCCTTCCTCCCCCTCCTTCTTTCTCTCTATCCCTCTCTCTTTCTCTCTCCCCATCTCTTTCTTTCTTTTTCTCTATTCCTCTGTCCTTCTCGCATCTGGGCCTCTTTCTCTCTATCCCCCTCTCCCTCTGCCCCCCATCTGTCCCTCTCTTTCTCTCTAACCCTCTCTCCTCCTCTCTTTCCCTCACCCTCTCCCTCCCCTGCCCCTCTGCCTATCCCCGAGAGCCTCCTTGCTTCTGTCTCCTCACTTTCTTCTCCTCTATTCCTCTGTCCTTGTCTCATCTCTCCCTCTCTTTCTCCCTAGCCCATCTCTCTCCCCCCGTGTCTCCCTCTTTCTCTCTGACCCTCTCTCCCCCTCTTTTTCCCCATCTCCCTCTTTCTCTCTCGCACCCTCCTCTCCCCCTCTCCTTTTCCCCACTCTCTCTCTGCCTGTCCCCACTTAGTCTCAATATTTTCCCCAGAATCTTTTGAGATCCCTCTTGCTTCTGTCTCCCCGTCTCTTTCTTTCTTTCTCTCTATTCCTCTGTCTTTCTCTCATCTCTCTCCCTCTCTATGTCCCTATCTCCCTCTCTCTCCACCGATTCCTCTGTCCTTCTCTCATCTCTCCCTCCCCTCTCTATCCCTATCTCCCTCTCTCTCCACCGATTCCTCTGTCCTTCTCTCATCTCTCCCTCCCCTCTCTATCCCTATCTCCCTCTCTCTCCACCAATTCTTCTGTACTTCTCTCATCTCTCCCTCTCTCTCTGTCCCTCTCTCCCTCTCACCCCCCCATTCTTCTGTCCTTCTCTCATCTCTCCCTCTCTGTCCCTATCTCCCTGTCTCCTTCTCTCTCCTCCAATTCCTCTGTCCTTCTCTCATCTCTCCCTCTCTCTCTGTCCCTCTCTCCCTCTCACCCCCCCATTCTTCTGTCCTTCTCTCATCTCTCCCTCTCTGTCCCTATCTCCCTGTCTCCTTCTCTCTCCTCCAATTCCTCTGTCCTTCTCTCATCTCTCCCTCTCTCTCTCTGTCTATCCCTATCTCCCTCTCTCCTTTCTCTCCTCCAATTCCTCTGTCCTTCTCTCATCTCTCCCTCTCTCTCTGTGTGTCCCTATCTCTCTCTCTCTCCTCCAATTTTTCTGTTCTTCTCTCATCTCTCTCTCTTTATCCCTATCTCCCACTCTCCTTCCCTCTCCCCCATTGTTCCCTCCCTCTCTCTCCCCCCCTGCCTTTCTCCCCCACTCCCTCTCTGACTGTCCCCACTTAGTCCCAACGTTTTCTCGGGAATCCCCCTTACTGAGCCCCCCGCAGAATGATGGTCCGTGTCTCTGTGTCCTGTCTGCCCCCCCCAGAGCCCCCCGTGAGGGTGGTCGAGCCCCGGGACGAGGTGACGGTGGAGGCCCAGAGCTCAGAGCAGGTGAGGGGGCTGGAGGTGGAGGACAGTGGGACCCTACAGCTGGAGAGCCAGGGACCCTGCCACCGCCCGCTGCTGCCCGCCGCCCAGCCCCAGGATGCGAGGGACTTCGTGTGTGACACGGAAGACGACTCCGCCACCTTCTCTGTCGTCATCTCAGGTTGGTGGGGACCCATCTGCTGCAATAATAATAATAATAATAATAATAATAATAGCATTTATTAAGCGCTTACTATGTGCAAAGCACTGTTCTAAGCGCTGGGGAGGTTACAAGGTGATCAGGCTGTCCCACAGGGGGCTCACAGTCTTAATCCCCATTTTCCGGATGAGGTAACTGAGGCACAGAGAAGTTAAGTGACTTGTCCAAAGTCACACAGCTGACAATTGGCAGAGCAGGGATTTGAACCCACGACCTCCAAAGCCCGGGCTCTTTCCACTGAGCCACGCTGCTTCTCTATAGAGGAGCAGCGTGTAAAGGATGGGCTCTTGGGGGCCCTACTGCTCTTAACAATAATAATAATAATAGTATTTACTATTCATTCATTCATTCAATCGTATTTATTGAACGCTTACTGTGTGCCGAGCACTGTACTAAGTGCTTGGGAAGTCCAAGTTGGCAACATAGAGAGACGGTCCCTACCCAACAGCGGGCTCACAGTCTAGAAGGGGGAGACAGGCAACAAAACAAAACATATTAACAAAATAAAATAAATAGAATAAATATGTACAAGTAAAATAAATAAATAGAGTAATAAATATGTACAAACATATATACAGGTGCTGTGGGGAGGGGAAGGAGGTAGGTCAGGGGGGATGGGGAGGAGGAGAGGAAAAAGGGGGCTCTGGGAAGGCCTCCTGGAAGAGGTGAGCTGTCAGTAGGGCTTTGAAGGGAGGAAGAGAGCGAGCTTGGCGGATGGGCAGAGGGATTGGGGGCATTCCGGGCCCGGGGGAGGACGTGGGCCGGGGGTCGATGGCGGGACAGGCGAGAGCGAGGTACGGTGAGGAGATCAGCGGTGGAGGAGCGGAGGGGGCGGGCTGGGCTGGAGAAGGAGAGAAGGGAGGGGAGGTAGGAGGGGGCCAGGGGGTGGATGGATGGACAGCCTGGAAGCCCAGGGTGAGGAGTTTCTGCCTGATGTGCAGATTGATTGGTAGCCACTGGAGATTTCTGAGGAGGGGAGAAACATGCCCAGAGCTTTTCTGCACAAATACGATCCGGGCAGGACCGTGAAGTATAGATTGAAGTGGGGAGACTTCACTATGTGAAGTGGGGAGTAATTGACTATGTGTCAAGCACTGTTCTAAGCGCTGAGGTAAATACAAGGTGATCAGGTTGTCCCACTTGAGGCTCACGGTCTCAATCCCCATTTTACAGACGAGGTAAATTTACTTGTACATATTTACATATCTTCTAGACTGTGAGCCCACTGTTGGGTAGGGACTGTCTCTATATGTTGCCAGCTTGTACTTCCCAAGCGTTTAGTACAGTGCTTTGCACACAGTAAGCGCTCAATAAATACGATTGATTGATTGATTGATTTACTATTCTATTGATTTTGTTAATGATGTGCGTCTAGCTTTACTTCTATTTATTCTGATGACTTGACACCTGTCCACATGTTTTGTTTGGTTGCCTGTCTCCCCCTTCTAGACTGTGAGCCCGTTGTTGGGTAGGGACCGTCTCTCTATGGTGCCAACCTGTACTTCCCAAGCGCTTCGTACAGTGCTCTGCACACAGTAAGCGCTCAATAAATACAACTGAATGAATGAATGAATGAGGCCCAGAGAATAATAATAATAATGGCATTTATTATCACTTACCATGTGCAAAGCACTGTTCTAAGCGCTGGGGAGGTTACAAGGTAATCATGGTGTCCCACGGGGGGCTGACAGTCTTAATCCCCATTTTACAGATGAGGCAACTGAGGAACAGAAAAGTGAAGTGATGTGCCCAAACTCCCACAGCTGATAGTTGGTGGAGCTGGGATTTGAACCCATGACCTCTGACTCCAAAGCCCGGGCTCTTTCCACTGAGCCACGCTGCTTTCGACTCGCCCCAGGTCACTCAGCAAACAAGTGGCGGAGTCAGGATTAGAAGCCACGACCTCTGAGTCCCAAGCCCGGGATCTTGCCACTGAGGCAAGCTGTTCCTCCTCTTAGCGCTTAGTACCGGGCTCGGCACACAGTAAGCGCTCAATAAATATGAAAGATGAATGCTGCTGCTCCTCCTGGGGAGACTGGGTGGGGATGAGGGCACGGGGGGACGCTGACCTGGGGCTGGCATTGGGGTAGGGCCAGGGGGTGCAGAGAGCTGGGGCAAGGAGCTGGATTCAACTCTTAATACGGTGCTCTTCACACAGAAAGGGCTCGATTCGATTAAGTTCAGTAGTATTTATTAAGCGCTTACTGTGTGCAGAGCACTGGACTAAGCGCTTGGGAAAGTACAAAACAACAATAAACAGTGACATTCATTCAATCGTATTTATTAAGCACTTACTGTGTGCAGAGCACTGGACTAAGCGCTTAGGAATGTATAATACAACAATAAACAGTGACACATTCAATCGTATTTATTAAGCCTTACTGTGTGCAGAGCACTGGACTAAGCGCTTGGGAAAGTACAGAACAACAATAAACAGTGACATTCATTCAATCGTATTTATTAAGCGCTGACTGTGTGCAGAGCACTGGACTAAGCGCTTGGGAAAGTACAGAACAACAATAAACAGTGACATTCATTCAATCGTATTTATTTAGGGCTTACTGTGTGCAGAGCACTGGACCAAGCGCTTGGGAAAGTACAAAACAACAATAAACAGTGACATTCATTCAATCGTATTTATTCAGGGCTTACTGTGTGCAGAGCACTGGACTAAGCGCTTGGGAAAGTACAAAACAACAATAAACAGTGACATTCATTCAATCATATTTATTAAGCACTGACTGTGTGCAGAGCACTGGACGAAGCACTTGGGAATGTATAATACAACAATAAACAGTGACACATTCAATCGTATTTATTAAGCGCTTACTGTGTGCAGAGCACTGGACTAAGCGCTTGGGAAAGTACAGAACAACAATAAACAGTGACATTCATTCAATCGTATTTATTAAGCGCTGACTGTGTGCAGAGCACTGGACTAAGCGCTTGGGAAAGTACAGAACAACAATAAACAGTGACATTCATTCAATCGTATTTATTTAGGGCTTACTGTGTGCAGAGCACTGGACCAAGCGCTTGGGAAAGTACAAAACAACAATAAACAGTGACATTCATTCAATCGTATTTATTCAGGGCTTACTGTGTGCAGAGCACTGGACTAAGCGCTTGGGAAAGTACAAAACAACAATAAACAGTGACATTCATTCAATCATATTTATTAAGCACTGACTGTGTGCAGAGCACTGGACGAAGCACTTGGGAATGTATAATACAACAATAAACAGTGACACATTCAATCGTATTTATTAAGCGCTTACTGTGTGCAGAGCACTGGACTAAGCGCTTGGGAAAGTACAAAACAACAATAAACAGTGACATTCAATCGTATTTATTAAGCGCTTACTGTGTGCAGAGCACTGGACTAAGCGCTTGGGAAAGTACAAAACAACAATAAACAGTGACATTCATTCAATCGTATTTATTAAGCTCTTACTGTGTGCACAGCACTGGACTAAGCGCTTGGGAAAGTACAGAACAACAATAAACAGTGGCATTCATTCAATCGTATTTATTAAGCGCTGACTGTGTGCAGAGCACTGGACTAAGTACTTGGGAAAGTACAAAACAACAATAAACAGTGACATTCATTCAATCGTATTTGTTAAGCGCTGACTGTGTGCAGAGCACTAGACTAAGCGCTTGGGAATGTATAATAAAACAATAAACAGTGACACATTCAATTGTATTTATTAAGCGCTTACTGTGTGCAAAGCACTGGACTAAGCACTTGGGAAAGTACAAAACAACAATAAACAGTGACAGTCATTCAATCGTATTTATTAAGCGCTGACTGTGTGCAGAGCACTGGACTAAACACTTGGGAATGTATAATACAACAATAAACAGTGACACATTCAATCGTATTTATTAAGCGCTTACTGTGTGCAGAGCACTGGACTATGCTTGGGAAAGTACAAAACAACAATAAACAGTGGCATTCATTCAATTGTATTTATTAAGCGCTTACTGTGTGCAGAGCACTGTACTAAGCGCTTGGGAATGTATAATACAACAATAAACAGAGAAATTCATTCAATCGTATTTATTAAGCGCTGACTGTGTGCAGAGCACTGTACTAAGCGCTTGGAAAAGTACAACACAACAATGAACAGTGACATTCCCTACTCACAAAAAGGTCACACTGATTGATGAGCAGGTGGGTCCTTGGGTGGTGAGGGGGGTCCCAGAGCCCACCTAGATGCTGGACAGTTTGCCTCTCCCCCTTTTCAATCAATCAATCAATCAATCGTATTTATTGAGCGCTTACTGTGTGCAGAGCACTGTACTAAGCGCTTGGGAAGTACAAGTTGGCAACATATAGAGACAGTCCCTACCCAACAGTGGGCTCATAGTCTAAAAGGGCAGGCCCCCGCCAGTACAGTCTGTGGAGAGACAGCGGCGAGAGATCTGAGACAGAGAGAAGGGGAGAGGTCTGAGACGGAGAGGTGGGAGAGGTCAGAGATGGAGAGAGAACGGAGACAGAGAGGATGGGAAGAGTCTGAAATGAAGAGATGGAGAGAGATCGGAGACAGAGAGAAGGAGAGAGGTCAGAGATGGAGAGAGAACAGAGACAGAGAGAATGGGGAAGGTCAGAGATGAAGAGATGGAGAGAGATCAGAGACAGTGAGAAGGGGGTCAGAGATGGAGAGATGGGCAGAGGTCCGAATTGGAGAGAGATCAGAGACAGAGAGAAGGAGAGAGGTCAGAGATGGAGAGAGAACAGAGACAGAGAGAATGGGGAAGGTCAGAGATGAAGAGATGGAGAGAGGTCAGAGACAGTGAGAAGGGGGTCAGAGATGGAGAGAGGTCGGAGACAGAGAAGGGGAGAAGTCAGAGATGGAGAGATGGGAAGAAGTCCGAATTGGAGAGAGAGCAGAGACAGAGAGAAGGAGGTCAGAGACGGAGAGAGAGCAGAGACAAGAGAGAATGGGGAAGGTCAGAGATGAAGAGATGGAGAGAGATCAGAGACAGAAGTGGGGTCAGAGATGGAGAGAAGTCAGAGACAGAGAGAAGGGGAGGAGTCGGAGATGGAGAGAGATCAGAGACAGAGAGAAGGGGGGACAGAGATAGAGAGAAATCAGACAGAGAGAGAAGGGGAGGAGTCAGAGATGGAGAGATGGGAAGAGGTCCAAATTGGAGAGAGATCAGAGATAAAGAGAAGGAGAGAGGTCAGAGATGGAGAGAGGTCAGAGATGGAGAGAGAACAGAGACAGAGAGAATGGGGAAGGTCAGAGATGAAGAGATGGAGAGAGGTCAGAGACAGTGAGAAGGGGGTCAGAGATGGAGAGAGGTCAGAGACAGAGAGAAGGGGAGGAGTCGGAGATGGAGAGAGGGGGAGAGGTCCGAGCTGGAGAGAGATCAGAGACAGAGAGAGGGGGGGTCAGAGATAGAGAGAAATCAGAGACAGAGAGAAGGGGAGGAGTCAGAGATGGAGAGATGGGAAGAGGCCCGAATTGGAGAGAGATCAGAGACAGAGAGAAGGAGAGAGGTCAGAGATGGAGAGAGAACAGAGACAGAGAGAATGGGAAAGGTCAGAGATGAAGAGATGGAGAGAGATCAGAGACAGTGAGAAGGGGGTCAGAGATGGAGAGAGGTCAGAGACAGAAGGGGAGGAGTCGGAGATGGAGAGATGGGGAGAGGTCCGAGATGGAGAGAGATCAGAGACAGAGAGAAGGGGGGGTCAGAGATAGAGAGAAATCAGAGATGGAGAGAAGGGGAGGAATCAGAGATGGAGAGATGGGAAGAGGTCCGAATTGGAGAGAGAGCAGAGACAAAGAGAAGGAGAGAGGTCAGAGATGGAGAAAAGTCAGGCAGAAGGGGAGGAGTCAGAGATGGAGAGATGGGGAGAGGTCCGAGATGAAGAGAGATCAGAGATGGAGAGATGGGGAGAAGTCCAAGGTGGAGAGATGGAGAGAAGTCAGAGACAGAGAGAAGGGGAGAGGTCAGAGATGGAGAGATGGGGAGAGACCAGAGACAAAGGGATTAGGGAAGGTAAGAAGAGATGGAGAGATGGGGAGAAGTCTGAGACGTAGAGTTGGGGAGAGGTGGGAGATGGAGTGATGGGGAAAGGTCTGAAATGGAGAGATGGAGGGAGAAAAGATACATAGATATTGCCGATGGTAGTTACTGAACGCTTCCTGGAGTGGGGCTCAGTGGAAAGAGCACCGGCTTTGGAGTCAGGGGTCATGGGTTCGAATCCCAGCTCTGCCACTTAGCTGTGTGACTTTGGGTAAGTCACTTAACTTCTCCATGCCCCAGTTACCTCATCTGTAAAATGGGGATTAAGACTGTGAGCCCCCCCGTGGGACAACCTGATCACCTTGTTACCTCCCCAGCCCTTAGAACAGTGCTTTGCACATAGTAAGTGCTTAATAAATGCCATCATTATTATTATTATGCAATTATTATAATTATATAACATTTATTATTGTGTCTATTATTATTTCTATTTTTGTATTAAGTACTTCCTATGTGCCAGACACTGTAAAAATAATAATAATAATGGCATTTATTAAGTGCTTACTACATGCAAAGCACTGTTGTAAGTGCTGGGGAGGTTACAAGGTGATCAGGTTGTCCCACGGGGGGCTCACAGTCTTCATCCCCATTTTACAGATGAGGTAACTGAGGCACAGAGCAGCTAAGTGACTGGCCCGACGTCACCCAGCTGACAAGTGGCGGAGCTGGGATTTGAACCCATGACCTCTGACTCCAAAGCCCGGGCTCTTTCCACTGAGCCACACTGCTTCTCTGGGGTAGATACAAGATCATCGGGAGCGTTTGGGAGAGTCCAAGCCAACGGAGGTGCCGGACACGTTCCCTGCCCACGGCGAGCTGACAGCAGCATGGCGTAGTGACTAGATCCCGGGATTTGGAGTCAGAGGTCATGGGTTCAAATCCCGGCTCTGCCAACTGTCAGCTGTGTGACCCTGGGCAAGTCACTTCACTTCTCTGGGCCTCAGTTCCCTCATCTGCAAAATGGGGTTTGAGACCATGAGCCCCACTTGGGACAGGGACGGTGTCCAACCTGATTTGCTTGGATCCACCCCAGCGCTTAGTACAGTGCCTAGCATATAGTAAGCACTTACCAATACCACAATTATTATTATTATGATTATTATTGGGGGGAGACAGACCATAATAGGAAGACGTAATTTATAGATATGTACATCATTTATAGAGAAGCAGCGTGGCTCAGTGGAAAGAGCCCGGGCTTTGGAGTCAGAGGTCATGAGTTCAAATCCCGGCTCTGCCAATTGTCAGCTGTGTGACTTTGGGCAAGTCACTTAACTTCTCTGAGCCTCAGTTACCTCATCTGGAAAATGGGGATGAAGACTGTGAGCCCCCCGTGGGACAACCTGATCACCTTGTAACCTCCCCAGCGCTTAGAACAGTGCTTTGCACATAGTAAGCGCTTATGTATGTATATATGTTTGTACATATTTATTACTCTATTTATTTATTTATTTATTTTACTTGTACATATCTATTCTATTTATTTTATTTTGTTAGTATGTTTGGTTTTGTTCTCTGTCTCCCCCTTTTAGACTGTGAGCCCACTGTTGGGTAGGGACTGTCTCTATATGTTGCCAATTTGTACTTCCCAAGCGCTTAGTACAGTGCTCTGCACACAGTAAGCGCTCAATAAATACGATTGATTGATTGATTGATTGATTAAGAAATGCCATTATCATTATTATTATTATTATTATGTCATCGACGGTAGCTGTTGAGTGCTTCCTGGGTGCAGAGCACTGTGTTAAGCGCTTGGGAGAAGTAGCATGGCTCAGTGGAAAGAGCCCAGGCTTGGGAGTCAGAGGTCGTGGGTTCTAGTCCCGGCTCCGCCACCGATCAGCTGTGTGACTTTGGGCAAGTCACTTGACTTCTCTAGGCCTCAGTGACCTCATCTATAAAATGGGGATGAAGACTGTGAGCCCCACGGGGGACAAGCTTACCTTTATCTCCCCCAGCGCTTAGAACAGTGCTTGACCCATAGTAAGCGCTTAACAAATGCCATCATTATTATCATTATTATTATTATTGGGAGAATCCAATACCAAAGAGTTGGGAGTCACGTTTCCTGCCCGCAAGGAGCATATAGACTAGAGAGGGAGACAGACAGTAATCAAAATAATTTATAGATGTATAGGTCATCGATGGTGGTTGTTGAGCGCTTCCTGAGTGCAAAGCACTGTCCTAAGCGCTTGGGAGAGTCCAATACAACAGAGTTGGCAGAACGGTTCCCTGCCCACAGCGAGCTCAGCCGTTCTAATAATAATAATATTATTATTAGGCCCCTCTAATAATAATAATAGTGATGGCATTTGTTAAGCGCTGACTATGTGCAAAGCACTGTTCTAAGCGCTGGGGGGGATACAAGGTGATCAGGTGGTCCCATGGGGGGCTCACAGTCAATCCCCATTTTCCAGACGAGGTCACTGAGGCCCAGAGAAGTGAAGTGACTTGCCCAAAGTCACCCGGCCGACAATTGGCAGAGCCGGGATTTGAACCCATGACCACCGATTCCAAAGCCCGGGCTCTTTCCACTGAGCCACGCTGCTTCTCTGAACATCTAGACCATCAGTTCGTTGCGGGTGGGGAACGTGTCCGTCAATTGCTGCACTGGACTGTCCGAGCGCTTAGCCCGGTGCTCCGCACCCAGGAAGCGCTCAGTAAATCCGCTTGACGGACTGAGCGACTGACTGAGCCCTTTCCTCTCCATCCAAACCGCTACCCTGCTAATTCAAGCTCTCATCCTATCCCGTCTGGACTACTGCACCAGCCTTCTCTCTGATCTCCCATCCTCGTGTCTCTCTCCACTTCAATCCATACTTCATGCTGCTTCCTGGATTGCCTTTGTCCAGAAATGCTCTGGGCATGTCACTCCCCTCCTCAAAAACCTCCAATGGCTACCGATCAGTCTGCGCATCAGGCAGAAACTCCTCACCCTGGGCTTCAAGGCTGTCCATCCCCTCGCCCCCTCCTACCTCACCTCCCTTCTCTCCTTCTACTGCCCAGCCCGCACCCTCCGCTCCTCCACCACTAATCTCCTCACTGTACCTCGCTCTCGCCTGTCCCGCCATCGACCCCCCGGCCCACGTCCTCCCCCGGGCCTGGAATGCCCCCAATCCCTCTGCCCCTCCGCCAAGCTAGCTCTCTTCCTCCCTTCAAGGCCCTGCTGAGAGCTCACCTCCTCCAGGAGGCCTTCCCAGACTGAGCCCCTTCTTTCCTCTCCCCCTCGTCCCCCTCTCCATCCCCCCATCTTACCTCCTTCCCTTCCCCACAGCACCTGTATATATGGATATATGGTTGTACATAGTTATTACTCTATTTATTTATTTATTTTACTTGTACATTTCTATCCTACTTATTTTATTTTGTTGGTATGTTTGGTTTTGTTCTCTGTCTCCCCCTTTTAGACTGTGAGCCCACTGTTGGGTAGGGACTGTCTCTATGTGATGCCAATTTGTACTTCCCAAGCGCTTAGTACAGTGCTCTGCACATAGTAAGCGCTCAATAAATACGATTGATTGATTGATTGATTGACTGCCGTCCGTCTCGGCCCACAGAGGCTCCAGTGACTCTAGCCGGAGGCCACCGGGACCTGCAGGGGACGGAGGGAGACCCGGCCACCTTCAACGGCGACTCGTCCCGGGCCCAGGCTGAGGTCACCTTGGACAAGGTCAGCGTCCGCAACGTGTCTCCCGGGGCCTAGTGGCTAGAGCTTGGGCCTGGGACTCACAAGGTCAAGGGTTCTAATCCTGCCTTCCTCACAAATCAGCTGTGTGACCTTGGGAGAGTCCCTTCCCTTCTCTGGGCCTCAGTCCCCTCACCTGGAAAATGGGGATGAAGACTGGGGGCCCCCACGTGGGACAGGGATTGAGTCCGACCGGATTCGCTTGGGGCTACTCCTGTGATTATTCACTCTTTCAATTGTATTTAGGGAGTGCTTACTGTGTGCAGAGCACTGGACTATGCACTTGGAAAACGTGCCTGGCACATAATAAGCGCTTAACCAGTAGCAACGTCATCTTTATTGTTATTATTATCATTATTATTATTTTGTCCGTCCATCAGTGTGCCCAGGACTGGGACAGCAGCCCCTCTGCGGCGGTGGGGGCAGACAGCAGTGCCGTGGTCGACGTCGGAGGCCGGAGGGCCCAGATCACCATCCAGGGTAGGGGCCGGATGGCTGGACCCACTGGGGGTGGGTGGGCGGAGGGGGAGGGGGCTTCCCAAGGGGCTGAGGGCGGCGTGGGGCTCGTCCGGCTGGACGACAGAGACAGAGAGACAGGGACGGAGACACAGAGAGAGACAGAGAAGGGCAAAGGTGGAGGGCCCGGGGTGCAAAGTAAGGGGGGGGCCTGGACTAGGGAAGAGCCTGGGGGTGGGAGGAGGAGGAGAGGAGGAGGAGGAGGAGGAGGAGGAGGAGGAGGAAGAGGTGTTGGGGGGGGAGGGATGGGGGTTGAGGGGAAGGGGGAGAAATGAGAAGAGGAGAGGAGTTAGGGGAGGAGGAGGGAGATAGAGCGGGAGGAGGTGAGAGGGAGGAGAAGGGAGGTTAGGGGAGGAGAAGAGGGAGTTGCGGGGAGAGTGTTAGGGAAGGAGGAGAGGGGGTTGTGGAAGAAGGGGGATGGGGAAGGGGGTTAGGGGAGGAAAAGAGGGGGTGGGGGAGGAGCAGGAGGAGTGGGGAGGGGGTTGGGGAGGAGAAGAGGGGGTGGGGAGAGGGGACCAAGGAAGGGGGGAGGAGAGGTTAGGGGAGGAGAAGAGGGGGTTGGAGGGAGAGTGTTGGGGGGGAGGAGAGGGGGCTGGGGAGGAAGGGGAATGGGGAAGGAGGAGGGGGGGTTGCAGGAGAGGGGGCAGGGGACCAGGGAAGAGGGGAGAGGGCTTGGGGAGGAGGAGGAGAGGGGGCTGGGGAGGAAGGAGGATGGGGAAGGAGCGGGGGGGGGGAGAGGGGGTTGGGGAGGAGGGGGAGGGCGTTAGGGAAGTGGCGGGAGGGGACCAGGAAAGGAGGGGAGGGAGTTGGGGAGGAGAAGAGGGGGCTGGGGAGGAAGGAGGATGGGGGCGGAGGGGGGGGAGACGATGTTGGGGAAGACCAGGAGGGGGGAGGGGGGGTTAGGGGAGGAAAAGGGGGAGAGGGGACGGGGGGGAAGGGACCAGGAAAGGGGGGGGGAGTAGCGGGTTAGGGGAGGGGGAGAGCTGGCTGGGGGGGAGAGTGTTTGGGGGGGAGAGGGGCGGGCTGGGGAGGAAGGGGGGAGGGGGTTAAGGAAGGGGGGGCTGGGGAGGAGCGGGGGGGAGGGGGGCAGGGGAGGATAAGGGGGGTGGGGGAGGGAGTTAGGGAAGAGGGGGGAGAGGACCAAGAGAACAGTGCTCAACGCTTAGAACAGTGTTCAGCACATAGAAGAGCTTAATGCCATTTAAAAAAAGAGGGGGGAGGAAGAGGGATGGGGAAGGAGGAGGGGTGAGGGGGTTAGGGGAGGAAAAGAGGAGGTCAGGAGGTCATGGGTTCTAATCCCGCCTCCACCACTTGTCTGCTGTGTGATCCTGGGCAAGTCCCTTCACTTCTCCGGGCCTCAGTCACCTCATCTGTCAAATGGGGATGAAGATTTGGAGCCCCCCGTGGGAGAACCTGATCACCTTGTATCCCCCCCAGCGCTTAGCACAGTGCTTGGCGCATAGTAAGCGCCTACAAAGTGGTACTATGAGGGGCTGGGTGGGGGGAGGTGCTTTTGGGATTGGGGATGAAGACTGGGAACCCCCCGTGGGACAACCTGATCACCTTGTATCCCCCCCCAAGCGCTTAGCACAGTGCTTGGCGCATAGTAAGTGCCCAGTGTGGCTCAGTGGAAAGAGCCCGGGGTTGGGTAGGGACCGTCTCTATATGTTGCCAACTTGGACTTACCAAGAGCTTAGTACAGTGCTCTGCACACAGTAAGCACTCAATACGGTTGGTTGAGTGGTCAGAAGTCATGGGTTCGAATCCTGCCTCCACCACATCTGCTGTGTGACCTTGGGCAAGTCACTTCACTTCTCTGGGCCTCAGTTCCCTCATCTGCAAAATGGGGATGAAGACTGTGAGCCCCACGTGGGACAACTTGATCACCTTGTATCCCCCCATCGCTTAGAACAGTGTTCTGCACATAGTAAGCGCTTAACAAATGCCATCATTATTATGATTATTATTACAAAGTGGCATTATGAGGGGTCTGGGTGGGAGGAGGTGCTTTCGGGATTGGGGATGAAGACTGTGAGCCCCCCATGGGGCCACCTGAGCACCTTGTAGCCCCCCCAAGCGCTTAGCACAGTGCTTGGTGTGTAGTGAGTGCCCAGTGTGGCTCAGTGGAAAGAGCCCGGGCTTTGGAGTCAGAGGTCATGGGTTCGAATCCCACCTCCGCCACATCATCATCATCAATCGTATTTATTGAGCGCTTACTATGTGCAGAGCACTGTACTAAGCGCTTGGGAAGTACAAATTGTCTGCTGTGTGACCTTGGGCAAGTCACTTCACTTCCCTGGGCCTCAGTGACCTCATCTGGAAAATGGGGATGAAGCCTGTGACCCCGTGGGACAACTTGATCACCTTGTATCCCCCCCCAGCGCTTAGAACAGTGCTCTGCACATAGTAAGCGCTTAACAAATGCCATTATGATGATGATGATACTTACAAAGTGGCTTAGAACAGTGCTTTGCACATAGTAAGCGCTTAATAAATGCCATTATTATTAGTATGATGATGAGGGGTGTGGGCGTGAGGAGGTGTTTTGGGGATTGGGGCCGTTGTTGAGGAGGTCGGTGGGCTGAGTGTGTCCCCCTCCACAGACGACGTTGGGCGCCCCGCCGTGTGGGGGCTGCGGCCCGTCTGGGCCCGGGAAGGGGACACCGCCACCTTCCAGTGCTCCGTCACCGGGAACCGCATCGGGAACCGGAACGGGATCGGGAACGGGAAGGAGGCCGAAGAGGAGGAGGAGGGGCAGGAGGACGAGGAAGATGAGGCCCACCGCGCCCAGCCCTGCTGGCGGCAGCAAGGCCGCCTCCTGCGGCCCGGACCCACAGTGCGCATGCGCCGAGAAGGTTCGACGCCCCGCCCTCGGGGGGGGGTCTTGTCGCCTCCGGCTCCGCCCCCTGGGGGGGGTCCCCGTCTCATCAAGCTCCGCCCCCTGGGGGGGCCTTGTCACCTCCGGCTGCGCCCCAAGGGGGGGGGTCCCCCGTCTCTTCAGGCTCCGCCCCCTGGGGAGGTCCCCGTCTCGTCACGCTCCGCCCCCTGGGGGGCCTTGTCACCTCCGGCTCCGCCCCCTGGGGGGGTCCACGTCTCCTCAGGCTCCGTTCCCTGGGGGGGGGCCTTGTCACCTCCGGCTGAGTCCCATGGGGGGGGGGGGTCCCGTCTCCTCAGGCTCCGCCCCCTGGGGGGGCCTTATCACCTCCGGCTCCGCCCTCTGGGGGCGTCCCGTCTCCTCAGGCTCCGTTCCCTGGGTCGGGGGGGGCCTTGTCACCTCCGCCTCCGCCCCCTGGGGGGCGTCCCGTCTCTTCAGGCTCCGTCCCCTGGGCGGGGGGCGCTTGTCACCTCCAGCTCCGCCCCCGGGGGGGGGCCTTGTCACCTCCGGCTCCGCCCCCTGGGGGGTCCCGTCACTTCAGGCTCCGTCCCCTGGGGGGGGGGCCTTGTCACCTCCGGCTCCGCCTCCTGGGGAATCCCGCCTCCTCTGGCTCCGCCCCCTGTGGAGGGTCCCGTCTCCTCAGACCCCGCCCCCTCAGGGGGTCCCGTCTCCTCAGACTCCTCCCCCTGGGAAGCCTTGACACCTCCGGTTCCGCCCCCTGGGGGCGCATCCCGTCTCTTCAGGCTCCGCCCCCTCGGGGGGCCTTGACACCTCCGGTTCCGCCCCCTGGGGGCGCATCCCGTCTCTTCAGGCTCCGCCCCCTCGGGGGGCCTTGTCACCTCCGGCTCCCCCCCCGGGGGGTGTCCCGTCTCTTCAGGCTCCGTCCCCTGGGGCGGGCCTTGTCACCTCCGGCTCCGCCCCTTGGGGGGGTCCCCGTCTCCTCAGGCTCCGTCCTCTGGGGGTGCCTTGTCACCTCCAGCTCCGCCCCCTGGGAGGGTCCCCGTCTCATCAAGCTCCGCCCCCTAGGGGGAGCCTTGTCACCTCCGGCTGCGCCCCAAGGGGGGGGTCCCCGTCTCTTCAGGCTCCGCCCCCTGGGGGGGGTCCCCGTCTCGTCACGCTCCGCCCCCTGGGGGGCCTTGTCACCTCCGGCTCCGCCCCCTGGGGGGGTCCACGTCTCCTCAGGCTCCGTTCCCTGGGGGGGCCTTGTCACCTCCGGCTGAGTCCCATGGGGGGGGGGTCCCGTCTCCTCAGGCTCCGCCCCCTGGGGGGCCTTATCACCTCCGGCTCCGCCCTCTGGGGGCGTCCCGTCTCCTCAGGCTCCGTTCCCTGGGTGGGGGGGGCCTTGTCACCTCCGCCTCCGCTCCCTGGGGGCGTCCCGTCTCTTCAGGCTCCGTCCCCTGATGGGGGTCTTGTCACCTTATGTTCCGCCCCCTAGGGGGGCCTTGTCACCTCCGGCTCCGCCCCCTGGGGGGGGTCCCGTCACTTCAGGCTCCGTCCCCTGGGGGGGGGGCCTTGTCACCTCCGGCTCCGCCCCCTGGGGGGAATCCCGCCTCCTCAGGCTCCGCCCCCTGTGGAGGGTCCCGTCTCCTCAGACCCCGCCCCCTCAGGGGGTCCTGTCTCAGGCTCCGCCCCCTGGGGGGGCTTGTCACCTCCGGCTCCGCCCCTTGGGGGGGTCCCCGTCTCCTCAGGCTCTGTCCCCCGGGGGTGCCTTGTCACCTCCAGCTCCGCTCCCTGTGAGGGTCCCCGTCTCATCAAGCTCCGCCCCCTAGGGGGAGCCTTGTCACCTCCGGCTGCTCCCCATTGTGGGGGGGGGGTCCCCGTCTCTTCAGGCTCCGCCCCCTAGGGGGGGTTCCCCGCCTCCTCAGGCTCCGTCCCCTGGGGGGGCCTTATCACCTCCGGCTGCACCCCATGGGAGGGGGGTCCCGTCTCCTCAGGCTCCGCCCCCTGGGGGGCCTTATCACCTCCGGCTCCGCCCTCTGGGGGGCCCGTCTTTTCAGGCTCCGCCCCCAGGGGGGCCTTGTCACCTCCGGCTCCGCCCCCTGGGGGTGTCCCGTCTCTTCAGGCTCCGTCCCCTGGTGGGGGCCTTGTCACCTCATGCTCCGCCCCCTAGGGAGGCCTTGTCACCTCCGGCTCCGCCCCCTGGGGGGGGTCCCGTCTCTTCAGGCTCCGTCCCCTGGGGGGGGGGGCCTTGTCACCTCAGGCTCCGCCCCCTGGGGGGGTGTCTCTCCAGGCTCCGCCCCCTGGGACCTTGTCACCTCCGGCTCCGCCCCCTGGGGGAATCCCTCTTCCTCAGGCTCCGCCTCCTGTGGAGGGTCCCGTCTCCTCAGACCCCGTCCCCTCAGGGGGTCCCGTCTCAGGCTCCGCCCCCTGGGGGGGTCCCGTCTCCTCAGACTCCTCCCCCTGGAGGGCCTTGTCACCACCGGCTCCGCCCCTTAGGGGGGGTCCCGTCCCCTCCGGCTCCGCCCCCTGGGGGAGGGCCTTGTCACCTCAGGCTCCGCCCCCACCGCAACACACTCCCATCAGGCCACGCCCTCTCCTGCCCCGCCCCCACATGACCACGCCCTCCCAGACCCCCGCCCTCGTGTGCCACGCCCTCTCAGGGCCCTCCCCCATTGGACGGAGCCTGCCCCGTCCCCGCCGCCATTGGACCACGCCCGCCCAGGCCCCGCCCCATTGGACCGCGCCCTCCCAGGCTCCTCCCCCATTGGGCCGTGCCCCCTCGAGCTCCGTCCCCATTGGACCATGCCCGCCCAGGCCCCGCCCCCATTAGACCCCGCCCTCCCAGACTCCTCCCCCATTGGGCCGTACCCCCTCGTGCTCCGTCCCCATTGGACCACGCCAACCCAGGCCCCGCCCCCATTGGACCCCGCCCTCCCAGGCTCCTCCCCCATTGGACCACGCCCTCTCGGGCCCCGCCCCTATTCTCTGCCGTTCATTCAATTCAATCGTCTTTATTGAGCGCTTACTGTGTGCACAGCACTGGACTAAGCGCTTACACTTATCGGCGGTGTGACTTTGGGTAAGTCACTTCACTTCCCTGGTCCTCAGTGACCTTATCTGGAAAATGGGGATGAAGACTGGGAGCCCCGCGTGGGACAACCTGACCACCTTGTATCCTCCCCCAGCGCTTAGAACGGTGCTTGGCGCATAGTCAGAGCTTAACAAATGCCATCATTATTATTATAATTATTATTAATATATGTCAAGCACTGTTCTAAGCGCTGGAGTAAATGCAGTCTAATCAGGTTGTCCCACATGGGGCTCACAGTCTTCATCCCCATTTTACAGATTCATTCAATCGTACTTATTGAGCGCTTACTGTGTGCACAGCACTGTACTAAGCACTTGGGAAGTACAAGGTGGCAACATAGAGAGACGGTCCCTACCCATCATCATCAATCGTATTTATTGAGCGCTTACTATGTGCAGAGCACTGTACTAAGCGCAGGCTCAGAGAAGCTAAGTTCACTTGCCCAAGGGTACACTGCAGACATGTGGCGGAGCTGGGATTAGAATCCATGACCTCTGACTCCCAAGCCCCTAGTAAGCACTTAACAAATACCATTGTTATTATTATTATTATTATTATTATCATTATTATTATTATTCCCAGTCCTTTCCCCCTGGAGGCCGAGGCCTCTGGACCGTCCCCATCCTCCTCGCCCCCTGAGACCAGGCCCAAGACCAGGTCCTCTCCTGGTCCTTTCCCCCCGGAGGCCGAGGTCGCGGTCTTGGACCGTCCCGTCCACCCGGTCCACCCCACCGTGCCTCAGTTTCTCCCCAGCTGTGATCTTGGGCCATGGGCACCCCATCCTCGCTCCACTCCCAACTCCCGGGGCCTACCACCTCCGCCCGGACGCTCCCCCCGTCCTTCCCGCTCCCCTTGACGCCCAGTTCGGCCCGGTGACCGGGGGGGGGACCGTCCCCCGTCTTCTCCCCTGACCCGCAGGGAACAGGCACTTTCTGATCCTGAGCGAGCTGTGCGTGGAGGATGCCGGGGAAATCAGCTTCCAGGCTGGGGATGCGGTGTCCGTGACGCAGCTGGAGGTCGAGGGTGAGGCAGGGGGTCGTGGGTGGCTAGGGAGGGGATAGGGGGTCTACTGGGGGTGGGAGAGGAGGCAGGATCCAGTGGGAAAGGCTGAGTGAGGGAAGGGGCTGGGGGGCGAAAGGCCTGGAGTGAGGAGGGGGCTGATATGAGTGAGGAAAGGGGCTTGTTTGTGGCGGGGAAGGGCTACGTGGCTCAGTGGAAAAAGCCCGGGCTTTGGAGTCAGAGGTCATGGGTTCAAATCCCAGCTCCGCCGCTTGTCAGCTGTGTGACTTGGGGCAAGTCACTTAACAATAATAATAATAATAATGGCATTTATTAAGTGCTTACTATGTGCAAAGCACTGGGGAGGTTACAAAGTGATGAGGTTGTCCCACGGGGGGCTCACACTCTTAATCCCCGTTTGACAGATGAGGTAACTGAGGCCCAGAGAAGTGAAGTGACCTGCCCAAAGTCACAGAGCTGACAATTGGCGGAGCTGGGATTTGAACCCATGACCTCTGACTCCAAAGCCCGGGCTCTTTCCACTGAGCCACGCTGCTTCTCTAAGCAGCCCAGGCTTGTTTGTGCTGGGGGGAAGGGCTATGTGGCTCAGTGGAAAGAGCCCGGGCTTTGGAGTCAGAGGTCATGGGTTCCAATCCCGGCTCCGCCGCTTGTCAGCTGTGTGACTTTGGGCAAGTCACTTAACAATAATAATAATAATAATAATGGCATTTATTAAGTGCTTACTATGTGCAAAGCACTGATCTAAGCACTGGGGAGGTTACAAGGTGATCAGGTTGCCCCATGTAGGGCTCACAGTCTTCATCCCCATTTTCCAGATGAGGGAACTGAGGTCCAGAGAGAAGTGAAGTGACCTGCCCAAAGTCACACAGCTGACAATTGGCGGAGCAGGGATTTGAATCCATGACCTCTGACTCCAAAGCCCGGGCTCTTTCCACTGAGCCACGCTGCTTCTCTAAGCAGTCCGGGCTTGTTGGGGGTGGGGAGGGGGATGGGCTACGTGGCTCAGTGGAAAGAGCCGGGGTTTGGAGTCAGAGGTCACGGGTTCAAATCCCGACTCCGCCGCTTGTCAGATGTGTGACTTAGGGCAAGTCACTTAATAATAATAATAATAATAATAATGGCATTTATTAAGTGCTTACTATGTGCAAAGCACTGTTCTAAGCACTGGGGAGGTTGCAAAGTGATGAGGTTGTCCCACGGGGGGCTCACAGTCTTAATCCCCGTTTTACAGATGAGGTAACTGAGGCCCAGAGAAGTGAAGTGACTTGCCCAAAGTCACACAGCTAAGTGGCAGAGCTGGGATTCGAACCTGTGACTTAGCTTCTCTGTGCCTCAGTTCCCTCATCTGTAAAATGGGGATTAAAGACTGTGAGCTCCCCATGGAGCTCCTGATCACCTTGTGACCTCCCCAGCGCTTAGAACAGTGCTTTGCACATAGTAGGTGCTTAATCAATGCCATCAGTACGGGGAGAGGGTTAAAACCAATGGGGTGGTGTTGGTAGGGGGAAGTACTGGTGAGAAAGGACTTAAATAAAAATAATGGTATTTGTGCCAAGCACTGTACTAAGCGCTGGGGGAGATACAGGGTTATCAGGTTGTCCCACTTGGGGCTCCCAGTCTTCACCCCCATTTTCCAGATGAGGGAACTGAGGCACAGAGATGTGAAGTGACTTGCCCAAAGTCACACAGCAAAGTGGCAGAGTCAGGATTAGAACCCACAACCTTTGATTCCCAAGCCCGGGCTCTTTCCACTGAGCCACGCTGTTTCCCCTATTGGGGAGGGGGCTGAAATGAGTGGAAGGGGCTGAATGGGGCAAGAGACTTAATAATAATAATAATGATGGCGTTTATTACACGCTTACTATGTGCCAAGCACTGTTCTAAGCGCTGGGGAGGTTACAAGGTGAACTGGTTGTCCCACGGGGGGCTCACAGTCTTCATCCCCATTTTCCAGATGAGGGAACTGAGGCCCAGAGAAGTGAAATGACTTGCCCAGAGTGACCCAGCTGACAAGTGGTGGAGCTGGGATTTGAACCCATGACCTCTGACTCCAAAGCCCGGGCTCTTTCCACTGAGCCACGCCGCTTCTCATAATCAATCAATCAATCAATCGTATTTATTGAGCGCTTACTGTGTGCAGAGCACTGTACTAAGCGCTTGGGAAGTCCAAGCTGGCAACATATAGAGACGGTCCCTACCCAACAGTGGGCTCACAGTCTAGAAGGGGGAGACAATGGGGGGGTTATGCCATGTGCCAAGCACTGTGCTGAGCGCTGGAATCCTCTCATCCCCCCGTCTTACCTCCTTCCCTTCCCCACAGCACCTGTATAGATGTATATATGTTTGTACAGATTTATTATTCTATTTATTCATTTTACTTGTACATATCTATTCTATTTTATTTTGTTAATATGTTTGGTTTTGTCTCCCCCTTCTAGCCTGTGAGCCCACTGTTGGGTAGGGACTGTCTCTATGTGTTGCCAATTTGTACTTCCCAAGCGCTTAGTCCAGTGCTCTGCACATAGTAAGCGCTCAATAAATACGATTGATGATGATAAACATATTTTGTTTTGTTGTCTTTTAGACTGTGAGCCCACTGTTGGGTAGGGACTGTCTCTATGTGTTGCCAATCTGTACTTCCCAAGCGCTTAGTACAGTGCTCTGCACATAGTAAGCACTCAATAAATACGATTGATTGATTGATTGATTGATTGATTGTCTGTCTCCCCCTTCTAGACTGTGAGCCCACTGTCGGGTCGGGACCGTCTCTAGATGTTGCCAATATAAACATATTTTGTTTTGTCGTCTGCCTCCCCCTTCTAGACCGTGAGCCCGCTGTTGGGTCGGGACCGTCTCTAGATGTTGCCAACTTGTTGCCAAGCGCTTAGTCCAGTGCTCTGCACACAGTAAGCGCTCAATAAATACGATTGATTGATTGATTGATTATGAGAAGCGGCGTGGCTCAGTGGCAAGAGCCCGGGCTTTGGAGTCAGAGATCATGGGTTCAAATCCCAGCTCCGCCACTTGTCAGCCGGGGACAAGTGTCAGGGAGGGGCCCGGCCTGTGACCCCTTGTGACCTCTCGTGACCCCTGACCCCTCTCCGGCCTGGTCCCCCAGCATCGCCCGTCCTCCTGGTGCGACGGCCTCCGCGGGAGAAGACGGTGCTGGCCGGACGGCGGGCCGGGCGGGACATCGCCCGGACGGTCCTGCTGGTGGAGGGAGGTCAGTCGGGGTCATCATCAATCGTATTTATGGAGCGCTTACTGTGTGCAGAGCACTGGACTAAGCGCTTGGGAAGTACAAATTGGCAACACATAGAGACAGTCCCTACCCAGCAGTGGGCTCACAGTCTAGAAGGGGGAGACAAAACCAAACATATTAACAAAATAAAATAAATAGAATAGATATGTACAAGTAAAATAAATAGAGTAAAAAATATGTACAAACATCTATACATATATACAGGTGCTGTGAGGAAGGGAAGGAGGTAAGATGGGGGGATGGAGAGGGGGAGAGGTCGGGGGGAGGGTCAACGCAAGGAGGGGCGGCGGGGTCAGTGCAGAAGGAGGACCAGCAAATAATAATGACGACGGTGTTCGTTACGCGCTTACTGTACGCTCTCGGCGCTGGCGTGATCAATCAATCAATCGTATTTATTGAGCGCTTACTGTGTGCAGAGCACTGGACTAAGCGCTTGGGAAGTCCAAGTTGGCAACATCTAGAGACGGTCCCTACCCAACAGCGGGCTCGCAGTCTCGAAGGGGGAGACGGACGACAAAACCAAACATGTTAACAAAATAAAATAAATAGAATAGATATGTACAAGTAAAATAAATAGAGTAATAAATCTGTACAAACATATATACATATATACAGGTGATAATAATAATAATAATAATAATGGCATTTATTAAGCACTTACTATGTGCAAAGCACAATTCTAAGCGCTGGTAGATACGAGGTAAGTGCTTAGTCCGGTGCTCTGCGCACAGTAAGCGCTCAATAAATACGACTGAATTGAATGAAGAGTAAGCAGGTTGTCCCACGTGGGGCTAACGGTCTTCATCCCCATTTTACAGATGAGGCAAATGAGGCCCAGAGAAGTGAAGTGACTTGCCTAGGTTCACGCAGCAGTCAAGGGGCAGAGCCGGTATTAGAACCCGGCTAAAGGTCAGCACGGGGCAGTAGGTCAGCTGCTTCTTCTCCCCTCTGCGCCCCAAATCTATCGTCTCCTCTCTCCCTGCATCTTCTCCTCTGCTCTCTCCATCCTCCCCCTCTGCACCCCAATTCTCCCCTCTCCTCTCCCGCTGCATCTTCTCCTCTGCTCTTGTCATCCTCCCCCTCTGCCTCTTCTCCCCTCTGCAACCCAATTCTATCGTCTCCTCTCTCCCTGCATCTTCTCCTCTGCTCTCTCCATCCTCTCCCCTGCACCCCAATTCTATCGTCTCCTCTCTCCCTGCACCCTCCTCTGCTCTTGTCATCCTCCCCCTCTGCCTCTTCTCCCCTCTGCACCCCAATTCTATCATCTCCTCTCTCTCTCTGCATCTTCTCCTCTGCTCTCTCCATCCTCCCCCTCTGCACCCCAATTCTCCCCCTCCTCTCCCCTCCCCCTGCATCTTCTCCTCTGTTCTCTCCATCCTCCCCTCTGCACCCCAATTCTATCCTCTCCTCTCTCCCTGCACCCTCCTCAACTCTTGTCATCCTCCCCCTCTGCCTCTTCTCCCCTCTGCACCCCAATTCTATCGTCTCCTCTCTCCCTGCATCTTCTCCTCTGCTCTCTCCATCCTCTCCCCTGCACCCCAATTCTATCGTCTCCTCTCTCCCTGCACCCTCCTCTGCTCTCTTCATCCTCCCCCCTGCCTCTTCTCCCCTCTGCACCCCAATTCTATCGTCTCCTCTCTCTCTCTCTGCATCTTCTCCTCTGCTCTCTCCATCCTCCCCTCTGCACCCCAATTCCATCATCTCCTCTCTCCCTGCACCCCTTTGCTCTCTTCCTCTTGTCTCTCTGCCTCTTCTCCCCTCTGCACCCCAATTCCATCATCTCCTCTCTCCCTGCACCCCTCCTCTGCTCTCTCCCTCTTGTCTCTCTGCTTCTTCTCCCCTCTGCGCCTCAATTCCGTCATCTCGTCTCTCCCTGCACCCCTCCTCTGCTCTCTCCCTCTTGTCTCTCTGCCTCTTCTCCCCTCTGCGCCTCCATTCATCATCTCCTCTCTCCCTGCACCCCTCCTTCTCCTTTGCTCTCTCCATCTTGTCTCTCTGCCTCTTCTCCCCTCTGCGCCTCAATTCATCATCTCCTCTCTCCCTGCACCCCTCCTTCTCCTTTGCTCTCTCCATCTTGTCTCTCTGCCTCTTCTCCCCTCTGCGCCCCAGTTCCATCATCTCCTCTCTCCCTGCACCCCTCCTCTGCTCTCTCTCTCTCTCGTCTCTCTGCCTCTTCTCCCCTCTGCACCCCAGTTCCATCATCTTCTCTCTCCCTGCACCCCTCTTCTGCTCTCTCCATCTTGTCTCTCTGCTTCTTCTCCCCTCTGCACCCCAATTCCATCATCTCCTCTCTCCCTGCACCCCTCCTCTGCTCTCTCTCTGCCTCTTCTCCCCTCTGCACCCCAGTTCCATCATCTCCTCTCTCCCTGCACCCCTCCTCTGCTCTCTCCATCTTGTCCCTCTGCTTCTTCTCCCCTCTTCGCCCCAGTTCCATCATCTCCTCTCTCCCTGCACCCCTCCTCTGCTCTCTCCGTCTTGTCCCTCTGCTTCTTCTCCCCTCTGTGCCCCAATTCCATCATCTCCTCTCTCCCTGCACCCCTCCCCTGCTTTCTCTCTGCCTCTTCTCCCCTCTGCGCCCCAGTTCCATCATCTCCTCTCTCCCTGCACCCCTCTTCTGCTCTCTCCATCTTGTCTCTCTGCCTCTTCTCCCCTCTGCGCCTCAATTCCATCATCTCCTCTCTCCCTGCACCCCTCCTCTCCTCTCTCCATCTTGTCTCTCCGCCTCTTCTCCCCTCTGCGTCCCAGTTCTATCCTCTCAAGTCTCCCTGTCCTCCTGCGGGGCTGTCCGCCTTCTTCCTCTCTCTGTGTCCTCTCCGCGCCCCAGTCCTGTCCCTCAATGGGGTCCGTCCTTCTGTTTCCTGTGCTGCCACTCCGAGCTCTTCAGGGCTCTCAGTGGCTCTGACCCTGTTTGTTCCCAATGTCCAGGCCAGCGCCGGACACAGCCGAGCGGCAAGGAGAAACCCACTGCCCCATGAGCTTTCGGGACCCCCACCAGGGGCAGCTGGGGGAGGGTTGAGGGAGACAACGGTAAGCGCTCAATAAATACGACTGAATGAATGAATGACAAGGGGGAACCCTGGGAAACTGAGGCTTGCCCTTGGGGTTGGAGAAGCAGCGTGGCCTAAAAATAATAATAATTATTATCATTGCATTTGTTCGGCGCTTCCTATGTGCCAAGCACTGTTCTACAAGGTAATCAGGTTGTCCCCCGTGGGGCTCACTCTTTTAATCTCCATTTTACAGATGAGGGAACTGAGGCCCAGAGAAGTGAAATGATTTGCCCAAGGTCACACGGCAGACCAGTGGCGGAGTCGGGAGGAGAACCCACATCCTCCGACTCCCAAGCCCGGGCTCTTGCCACTGAGCCCCGGTGTCAGAAGGACATGAGAGGGTCAGAGAAGCAGCGTGGCTCAGTGGAAAGAGCCCGGGCTCTGGAGTCAGAGGTCATGGATTCAAATCCTGGCTCCGCCAATTGCCAGCTGTGTGACTTTAGGCAAGTCACTTATTTCTCTGGGCCTTAGTTACCTCATCTGTAAAATGAGGATTAAGACAGTGAGCCCCCCGTGGGACAACCTGATCACTTTGTAACCTCCCCAATGCTTAGAACAGTGCTTTGCACATAGTAAGCACTTAATAAATGACATCATTATTATTATTATTTTATTGAGTTCTCACCAGGCCTCCGCCAATTCTCAGCTGTGTGACTTTGGGCAAGTCACTTCACTTCTCTATGCCTCAGTGACCTCATCTGTCAAGTGGGGATGAAGACCGTGAGCCCCCCGTGGGACAGCCTGATCACCTTGTAACCTCCCCAGCGCTTAGAACAGTGCTTTGCACATAATAAGCGCTTAATAAATGCCATCGTTTGTTCATTCATTCAATCGTATTTCTTGAGCGCTTACTGTGTGCAGAGCACTGGCTAAGTGCTTGGGAAGTACAAGTTGGCAACATATAGAGACGGTCCCTACCCAACAACAGGTTATTACTATTATTCATTCATTCAATCGTATTTATTGAGCGCTTACTGTGTGCGGAGCACTGTACTAAGCGCTTGGAAAGTACAAGTTGGCAGCATATAGAGACGGTCCCTACCCAACAATGGGTTATTATTATTATTCATTCATTCATTCAGTCGTATTTATTGAGCGCTTACTGTGTGCAGAGCACTGGACTAAGCGCTTGGGAAGTACAAGTTGGCAACATATAGAGACGGTTCCTACCCAACAACGGGTTATTATTATTATTCATTCATTCAATCGTATTTATTTCACACTTACTGTGTGCAGAGCACTGTACTAAGCGCTTGGGAAGTACAAGTTGGCAACATATAGAGACGGTCCCTACCCAACAACAGGTTATTATTATTATTATTATTCTCTGGGCCTAGTGACCTCACCTGTAAAACGGGGCTGGAGACTGGGAGCCCCACGTGGGACAGGGACCGTGTCCAACCCGATTTGCTTGGATCCCCCCCAGCGCTTAGTACAGCGCCTGGCACATAGTAAGCGCTTCACAAACACCGTAATCAAGGCACAGGCCCGAAACAGAATGCCCGGAGACTCCAGGATGGGGGCTCCATCCCTTCTAGCGCCCCATCTGCGTGGGTCCAGGGGGTCAATCAATCAATCAATCAATCAATCGTATTTATTGAGCACTTACTGTGTGCAGAGCACTGTACTAAGCGCTTGGGAAGTACAAGTTGGCAACATATGGAGACGGTCCCTACCCAACAGTGGGCTCACAGTCTTAAAGGGGGAGACAGAGAACAAAACCAAACATAGTAACAAAATAAAATAAATAGAATGGATATGTACAAGTGTCAGGGACGGAGGGGTTGCTGACCAGAGAGGGGTCAGCTGGTGAATCTGAGTTCGAGAGCAAAGCGCTGAGCGTGCCAAGCAGGCCCTCCCCTGATCTCCCAAGGGTGCAGCGTGGCAAAGGGGATGGGGGGTGAAAGGGGCCTCCCCCATGTCCCCTAGCCTCCCCCGCTGTAGAGAAGCAGCATGGCTCAGTGGAAAGAGCACGAGCCTTGGAGTCAGAGGTCATGGGTTCAAATCCTGGCTCCGCCCCTTGTCAGCTGTGTGACTTTGGGCAAGTTACTTGACTTCTCTGTGCCTCAGTTCCCTCATCTGTAAAATGGGGATTAAGTCTGTGAGGCCCACGTGGGACAACCTAATCACTTTGTATCCTCTCCAGCGCTCAGAACAGCGCTTTGCACGTAGTAAGCGCCTAATAAACGCCATCATCATCATGTCAGCCTCCGTCTCGTCCACAGGGAGCTAAAATCCACCGAGCCCGGCCGGGCCCACGCGGGGCTGAAGGAGGCCGGACGGAGGGAGGAGAGCCCATCTGGCCTTCCAGGCGCTTCGTCCAGTGCTCCGCACACAGTAAGCGCTCAGTAAATACGAACGAATGACTGAAGAGAGCCGTGTGGGAAAGGAGGCGGTGGGGAATAAACGGCTCGGGGACCTCCCCCACTTTTTCCACGCTCGCTGTCTGCAGGGGTGGGAGGCCGGGATGGGGGTGGTGGGGGGAGACAGGAGGAGGGGGGGGCTGGACTGGACGGCGGCACCGGCGACCCCCCTCACGTCAGGCCCGGGTGGGCCAGTTTGGCACATTTATAAAAGATGTCGAACACGGAGGAGAGAAGAAGCACGAGGCCCGGGGAGTGGACGGCCAACGGCGGACCATCAGCATGCACGCACACAAGCACACGTACACACACACACACACACACACATACCCCAGCTCACCCCCACCCCAGGAAGCAGGGTGGCTCAGTGGGGAGCGCCCCGGCTTGGGAGTCGGAGGTCACGGCCCGCCAATCATCGGCTGCGTGACTTTGGGCAAGTCGCTTCACTTCTCTGGGCCTCAGTGGCCTCCCCTGGAAAAGGGGGATGAAGACTGGGAGCCCCCCGTGGGACCGCCTGATCACCTTGTATCCTCCCCAACGCTGAGAGCAGCGCTCTGCACACAGTGAGCGCCCAAAAAATACGGTTGGATGGATGAAAGAAGGAAGGGGCACGGTCGGTCGGCGGCCCCCGCCCAACCCAGACGAACGAAGGCCCCGGGCACAAGCTAGTGATGGTCACACCCCCCTTCCCCTCCTCCGTCCATCTTGGTGGGGTCAGGGGAAGGGCTCAGGCCTACCACGGAGGGGCAAACTGAGGCGGGGGGCCGCCGGCCGGTCCCCAGAGATGGAGGGAGGGGGGTGACCGGTGCGATGACCACATCTGCGAAGCAGCGTGGCTCAGTGGAAAGAGCCCGGGCTTTGGAGTCAGAGGTCATGGGTTTGAATCCCAGCTCCGCCAACTGTCAGCCGTGTGACTTTGGGCAAGTCACTTCACTTCTCTGGGCCTCAGTTACCTCAGCTGTAAAATGGGGATTAAAACTGTGAGCCCCACGTGGGACAACCCGATCACCTTGTAACCTCCCCAGCGCTTGGAACAGTGCTTTGCACATGGTAAGCGCTTAATAAATGTCATTATATATATATAATGGGGGAAGACGGTCCCGTGAGGAGCCCCCAGACAGGGGTTCGGCCCCCGCTGCGGCGTCCAGGCCTAGTCCCGGGCCCGGTCCAGTCCTGGGGAGGGGGCGTCTAGACGCGGACCGGGGGTCCCGGGGCGGCCGAGGCGGCGGTCAGCGGCACGGTGGATCCGCACTCGTAGTCCAAGTCCGCGGGAGGAGCGGCCACGAAGCTGCTTAGAGATGACCCCGTCTGACGGTCCCGGAAGCTCTGGATATAACTCTGCCACGGAGGGACAAGGGTCTCAGGACGGAGGGACGCCCCTCCGCCCCATCACCCCCTAATAATAATCAGAATTATAACCCCCCTTTTAGACCGTGAGCCCACTGTTGGGTAGGGACTGTCTCTAGATGTTGCCAACTTGGACTTCCCAAGCGCTTAGTCCAGTGCTCTGCACACAGTAAGCGCTCAATAAATACGATTGATGATGATGATGATGATAATAATAATGACGGTATTTGTTAAGCGCTTACTATGTGCCCAGCACTGTTCTAAGCGCTGGGGAGATACAAGGTGATCAGGTTGTCCCACTTGGGGTTCACAATCTTCATCCCCATTTTCCAGATGAGGGAACTGAGGCCCAGAGAAGTGACGTGACTTGCCCAAACTCACACAGCTGACAGTTGTTGGGTAGGGACCGTCTCTATATGTTGCCAACTTGTACTTCCCAAGCGCTTAGTACAGTGCTCTGCACACAGTAAGCGCTCGATAAATACGATTGAATGAATGAAAGTTGGCGGAGCCGGGATTTGAACCCATGACCTCTGACTCCAGAGCCCGGGCTCTTTCCACTGAGCCATGTTGCTTCTCTAATAATAATAATTATTATTATAATTATTACATGATAAAATAGTGATAATGATATTAATAATGACGCTTGTTAAGCCCTTACTATGTGCTCAGCACTGTACTAAGCGCTGGTGTGGATCCAAGTTATGAGAAGCAGCGTGGCTCAGTGGAAAGAGCCCGGGCTCTTGAGTGAGAGGTCATGGGTTCAAATCCCGGCTCTACCACTTGTCAGCTGTGTGACCTTGGGCAAGTCACTTCACTTCTCTGGGCCTCAGTGACCTCATCTGTAAAATGGGGATGAAGACTGTGAATCCCCTGTGGGACCATCCGATCACCTTGTAACCTCCCCAGCGCTCAGAACAGTGCTTGGCACATAGTGAGCACTTAATAAATAAAATAATAATTATTATTCAGGTTGGACACAGTCTCTGTCCCACGTGGGGCTCACAGTCTTCACCCCCATTTTCCAGATGAGGTCACTGAGGCCCAGAGAGGTGAAGGGACTTGCCCGAGGTCACACAGCAGGCAGGTGGCAGAGTCGGGATTAGAATCGAGGTCCTTCTGACAACCAGGCGTGAGCTCTAGCCACAGTCTTTTAGACTGTGAGCCCCTTTTAGACTGTGAGCCCACTGTTGGGTAGGGACTGTCTCTATATGTTGCCAATTTGTGCTTCCCAAGCGCTTAGTACAGTGCTCTGCACATAGTAAGCGCTCAATAAATACGATTGATTGATTAAGCCGTGCCCGCCCAGCTCCCTCGGACACGGGACTCGGGTCAGAGGGTCTCCCCCGCCCCGCCACCCCCTCCCAGCTCCCCCGGATTCGGTCTCAAAAGCCTGCAGACACAGACCCCAACGTCCCAGGGCCCCCAGACCCACAATCCCGGAGGATGCTGGATTCCGAGACCCCCCCACTTTGGGGTCTCCCAATCCCCCCAGAGACTCCTCTGTCCCCCGGCCCCAAGATCGGGGATGGGGAGATGGCCCACAACTCAACATCCAAGGCCTCAAGGTTCCCAGACTCACAGTTCTGGAGGACGCTGGATTCCGAGACCCCCCCCCCCCCACTTTGGGGTCTCCCAACCCCCCCAGAGACCCCTATGTCCCCCCCAGGCCCAAGATCGGGGATGGGGCGATGTCCCACAACTCAAAATCCAAGGCCTTAAGGCCCCCAGACCCACAATCCCAGAGGACGTTGGATTCCGAGACCCCCTCACTTTGGGGTCTCCCAATCCCCCCAGAGACCCCTCTGTCCCCCCAGCCCCAAGATCGGGGATGAGGAGACGTCCCACAACTCAACATCCCAAGGCCCAAGGCCCCCAGATCGACAGTTCTGGAGGACGCTGGATTCCGAGACCCCCCCCCACTTTGGGGTCTCCCAACCCCCCCAGAGACCCCGCTGTCCCCCCAGCCCTAAGATGGGGGACGGGGAGACATCCCACCACTCAACATCCAAGGCCTCAAGGCCCCCAGCCCCACAATCCAGGAGGATGCTGGATTATGAGACCCCCCCACTTTGGGGTCTCCCAATCCCCCCAGAGACCCCTCTGTCCCCCCAGCCCCAAGATCGGGGATGAGGAGACGTCCCACAACTCAACATCCCAAGGCCCAAGGCCCCCAGATCGACAGTTCTGGAGGACGCTGGATTCCGAGACCCCCTCTGTCCCCTAGCCTCAAGGTCAAGGATGGGGAGAGGTCCCACACTTCAACATCCAAAGGCCCCAAGACCCCCAGACCCACAATCCCGGAGGACTCTGGATTCCGAGGGCCCACTCTGGGGTCTTCCAACCCCCCCAGAGACCCCGCTGTCCCCCCAGCCCCAAGATCAGGGACGGGGAGCCATCCCACCACTCAACATCCAAGGCCTCAAGGCCCCCAGCCCCACAATCCAGGAGGATGCTGGATTATGAGACCCCCCACTTTGGGGTCTCCCAACCCCCCCAGAGACCCCCCCTGTCCCCCCAGCCCCAAGATGGGGGACGGGGAGCCATCCCACCGCTCAACATCCAAGGCCTCAAGGCCCCCAGCCCCACAATCCCGGAGGCTACTGGATTCTGAGGCCCCACTGGTGGGGTCCTCCGCCTCCCCAGGGACCCCACCATCCCCAGGGCCCCCAAGATTGGGGAGGTGGAGGTGTCCGGCGGAGACGACCCCGACTCACGGGAGAGAGCACGTCCCCGTTGAAGCGCTTGACGGGCACCGGGCGACGGCGGTAAGCGGGGTCCGGAGGTCGGAGGGCCCGGGGGTCACGGGATGGAGGTCGCCGCCGGACTTTCCGCTCCTCTCGCTGCCGGATCCGCATCAGCTGTACCCGTCGCTGCTGCCGCCTGATGACCACTGCCGGGACAAGGCCCGCGGCTCAGACCACCCCGGGACCCCCACACCCACCCTTCCCACCTATTCTCGTTGACCTTTCACCTCCCCACTTTCCTCCCCTCAGGCCCGGCATGGCTCAACGGAAAGAGCCCGCGCTTGGGAGGTGGAGGTCGTGGGTTCAAATCCCGGCTCCGCCAATTGTCAGCTGGGTGACTTTGGGCAAGTCATTTCGTTCAATTCAATCGTATTTACTGAGCGCTTACTGTGTGCGGAGCACTTCACTTCTCTGGGCCTCAGTTCCCTCATCTGTAAAAAATGGGGACGGAGACTGTGAGCCCCACGTGGGACAACCTGATCGCCTTGTATCCTCCCCAGCGCTTAGAACAGTGCTTGGCACATAGTAAGTGCTTAACAAATGCCATTGTTATTATTATTATTAGTAGTAGTAGTAGTAGTAGTAGTAGTAGTAGTAGTAGTAGTAGTATTCTCTGGGCCTCAGTGACCTCCTCTGTAAAAAAATGGGGATGAAGACTGTGAGCCCCCATTTTTTACAGAGGAGGTCGGCAGCGTGGCTCAGGGGAAAGAGCCCGGCCTTTGGAGTCAGAGGTCATGGGTTCAAATCCCGGCTCCGCCACTTGTCAGCTGTGTGACTTTGGGCAAGTCACTTCACTTCTCTGGGCCTCAGTTCCCTCACCTGTAAAATGGGGATTAAGACTGTGAGCCCCCCGTGGGACAACCTGATCACCTTGTATCTCCCCAGCGCTTAGAACAGTGCTTTGCACATAGTGAGCGCTTAACAAATGCCATTATTATTGTTATTATTATCATTATTATTCTCTGGGCCTCAGTGACCTCATCTGTAAAATGGGGATGAAGACTGTGAGCCCCCCATGGGGCAACCTGATCACCTTGTATCTCCCCAGCGCTTAGAACAGTGCTTTGCACATAGTAAGCGCTTAACAAATGCCATTATTATCATTATTATTATTATTATCATTATTATTCTCTGGGCCTCAGTGACCTCATCTGTAAAATGGGGATGAAGACTGTGAGCCCCCCATGGGAAAACCTGATCACCTCATATCCTCCCAAGCTTAGAACAGTGCATGGCACATAGTAAGCGCTTAACAAATGCCATCATTATTATTTCCCCTGGAGGTAATGATCATTTTGGTATTTGGTAAGTGCTTACTATGTGCCAGGTGCTGTACTAAGCGCTGGGGTGGAGACAATAACAATAATAGTAATGATTATGATGGTATTTATTAAGCACTTACTATGTGCAAAGCACTAGTCTAAGCTCTAGGGAGGTTACAAGGTGATCGGGTTGTCCCACGGCAGGTTCACAGTCTTCATCTCCATTTTCCAGATGAGGGAACTGAGGCCCAGAGAAGTGAAGTGATTTGCCCAAAGTCACACAGCTGGCAATCGGCAGAGCCGGGATTTGAACCCATGACCTCTGACTCCAAAGCCCGGGCTCTTTCCATTGAGCCACGCTGCTTCTCAGATTTGCTTGTACAAACTAGCTCTTTTCCTCTTTTCAAAGCCCTACTGAGAGCTCACCTCCTCCAGGAGGCCTTCCCACACTGAGCCCCCCTTTTCCTCTGCTCCTCCTCCCCTCCCCATCGCCCCAACTCCCTCCCTCTGCTCTACCCCCTTCCCCTCCCCACAGCCCTGGGGTATATTTATACATATTTATTACTCTATTTTATTAATGATAGGTCTATAGCTGTAATTCTATTTATCTGTTTCGATTGTTTCAACACCCGTCTACTTGTTTTGTTGTCTGTCTCCCCCTTCTAGATTGCGAGCCCCTTGTTGGGTAGGGATTGTCTCTATGTGTTGACAAACTGTAATAATAATGATAATAATAATAATAATAATAATAATGTTGGTATTTGTTAAGCGCTATCATCATCATCATCAATTGTATTTATTGAGCGCTTACTGTGTGCAGAGCACTGGACTAAGCACTTGGGAAGTACAAGTTGGCAACATATAGAGACAGGCCCTACCCAACAGTGGGCTCACAGTCCACAGATACAAGGTGATCACGTTGTCCCACGTGGGGCTCACAGCCTTCATCCCCATTTTACAGATGAGGGAACTGAGGCCCAGAGAAGTTAAGTGGCTCGCCCAAAGTCACACAGCTGACAAGCGGCGGAGCCGGAATTTGAACCCATGACCTCTGACTCCAAAGCCCGGGCTCTTTCCACTGCGCCACGCTGCTTCTCTAACTGTACTTCCCAAGTGCTTAGTCCAGTGCTCTGCACACAGTAAGCGCTCAATAAATGCGACTGAATGAATGAATTCACTTATTTTACTTGTACCTATTTTATTTTACTTGTACATATTTATTCTATTTATTTTATTTTGTTAATATGTTTTGTTTTGTTGTCTGTCCCCCTTCTAGACTGTGAGCCCACTGTTGGGTAGGGACTGTCTCTATATGTTGCCAACTTGGACTTCCCAAGAGCTTAGTACAGTGCTCTGCACACAGTAAGCACTCGGCTTTGGAGTCAGAGGTTGTGGGTTCGAATCCCAGCTCCACCACAAGTCTGCTGTGTGACCTTGGGCAAGTCACTTAACTTCTCTGAGCCTCAGTTCCCTCATCTGTAAAAATGGGGATTAAGACTGTGAGCCCCATGTGGGACAATTTGATCACATTGTATCCTCCCCCACAGCGCTTAGAACAGTGCTTTGCACATAGTGAGCACTTAACAAATGCCATTATTATTATTAATAAATACGATTGAATGAATGAATGAATGAATAAATGAACGAGATTGGACACAGTCCTTGCCCCTTTTGGGGCTCACACTCTCAAACGCTGGGAAGCAGCGTGGCTCAGTGGAAAGAGCCCGGGCTTTGGAGTTAGAGGTCGTGGGTTCAAATCCCAGCTCCGCCAATTGTCAGCTGTGTGACACTGGGCAAGTCACTTCACTTCTCTGGGCCTCAGTGACCTCATCTGTCAAATGGGGATTAAGACTGAGCCCCCCGGGGGGCAATCTGATCACCTTGTGACCTCCCCAGCGCTTAGAACAGTGCTTTATACATAGTAAGTGCTTAATAAATGCCATTATTATTATTATTATAGCTTTGTACATAGTAAGCGCTTAATAAATGCTATTATTATTATTATTATTATTATTTTATTATTATTATTATCATTATTATCATTATTATTAACCCTCTTTTCCAAATGAGGTCATTGAGGCCCAGAGAAGTGAAGTGATTTGCCCAAGGGCACACAGCAGACAAGTGGCGGAGCCGGGATTTGAACCTGTGACCTTCTAACTCCCAGGCCCGGGCGCTACCCACTAGGCCACGCTGCTTCTCTCTTCCCCACCCGACACCCCCAAACCCTTTCCGTGACCCCAGAGCCCAGTCCCTAACCCCCTCTCCCTCTCCCCCCAGCCCCCGCTCTCTGTCTCTAATAATAATAACTGTGTTATTTGTGAAGCGCTTACTATGGCTCAAGAAAGACGCTCATCAGCTCAGACCCAGTCCACATGTTTTCTTTTGTCGTCCGTCTCCCCCCTCTAGACTGTGAGCCCGTTGTTGGGTAGGGACCGTCTCTAGATGTTGCCAACTTGTACTTCCCAAGCGCTTAGTACAGTGCTCTGCACACAGTAAGCACTCTATAAATACGATTGAATGAATGAAAATCTCTGTCCCACGTGGGACTCACGGTCTAAGCGGAGCTCACCTCCTCCAGGAGGCCTTCCCAGACTGAGCCCCTTCCTTCCTCTCCCCCTCGTCCCCCTCCCCATCCCCCCATCTTACCTCCTTCCCTTCCCCACAGCACCTGTATATATCTATATATGTTTGTACAGATTTATTACTCTATTTATTGATTGATTTATTTTACTTGTACCTATCTATTCTATTTATTTTATTTTGTTAATATGTTTGGTTTTGTTCTCCGTCTCCCCCTTTTAGACTGTGAGCCCACTGGTGGGTACGGACTGTCTCTATATGTTGCCAACTTGGACTTCCCAAGCACTTAGTTCAGTGCTCTGCACACAGTAAGCGCTCAATAAATACGATTGATTGATTGATTGACAACAGGGATGGAATCCCCCTTTTATAATAATAATAATGATGGCATTTATTAAGCGCTTACTATGTGCCAAGCACCGTTCTAAGCGCTGGGGAGCTTACAAAGTGATCGGGTTGTCCCACGGGGGCCTCACAGTCTTAATCCTTAATCCACACTGGAGAAGCAGCGTGGCTCAGTGGAAAGAGCCCGGGCTTTAGAGTCAGAGGTCATGGGTTCAAATCCCGGCTCCACCAACTGTCAGCTGTGTGACTCTGGGCAAGTCACTTCACCTCTCTGGGCCTCAATGACCTCATCTGTAAAATGGGGATTAAAACTGTGAGCCCCCCCGTGGGACAACCTGATCACCTTGTAACCTCCCCAGCGCTTAGAACAGTACTTTGCATGTAGTAAGCGCTTAACAAATACCAAAAAAATTCCCATTTTCCAGATGAGGTAACTGAGGCACAGAGAAGTGAAGTGACTTGCTCAAAGTCCCACAGCCGACAATTTTGCCCCTGTATCCTGGCCACCCCATCCTCTCCCCACAGCACCTGTATATATGTTTGTACAGATTTACTCTCTATTTATTTTACTTGTACATATTTACCATTCTATTTATTTTGTTGATAATGTGCATTTAGCTTTAATTCTATTTGTTCTGACGACTTGACACCTGTCCACATGTTTTCTTTCGTTGTCTGTCTCCCCCTTCTAGACTGTAAACCCGCTGTTGGGTAGGGACCTTCTCTATATGTTGCCACTTTGTACTTCCCAAGCGCTTCGTCCAGTGCTCTGCACACAGTAAGCGCTCAATAAATACGATTGAATGAATGAATTGGCGGAGCCGGGATTTGAACCCACGACCTCTGACTCCAAAGCCCGGGCTCTTTCCCCTGAGCCACGCTGCTTCTCATTTTACAGATGAGGACACTGAGGCCCAGAGAAGTGAAGTGACTTGCCTGGGATCGAACAGTAGACAAGGAGCAGAACGTGGATTAGAACTCAGGACCCCTGGTTCCCAGGGCCGTGGTCCTTCGGATAGGCCATGCGGCTTCTCGCGCTCTCTCTCGCACTGTCTCTCCCTCTCTTTCTGCCTGTCTCTGTCAGAAGTGGTCTCTGTCTCTGCCTCTCTGTCTCTCTGTCACTCCCTGTTCCTTCCCTTCCCCACAGTACCCGTATATATGTATATATGTTTGTACATATTTTTTACTCTATTTATTTATTTATTTTATTTGTACATATCTATTCTATTTATTTTATTTTGTTAGTATGTTTGGTTTTGTTCTCTGTCTCCCCCTTTCAGACTGTGAGCCCACTGTTGGGCAGGGACTGTCTCTATATGTTGCCAATTTGTACTTCCCAAGCGCTTAGTACAGTGCTCTGCACATAGTAAGCGCTCAATAAATATGATTGATGATGATGATGATGATGTTCCTCTGTCTCTGCTATCATTATTATTATTATTACTATTATTATTATTATTATTATTGACCCCTGTCCACATGTTTTATTTTGCCGTCCGTCTCCCCCTTCTAGACCGTGAGCCCATCGTTGGGTAGGGACCGTCTCTAGATGTTGCCGACTTGGACTTCCCAAGAGCATCGTCCAGCGCTCCGCACGCAGTAAGCGCTCGATAATTACGACTGAATGAACGAATTGTACTTTCCAAGTGCTCAGTCCAGCGCTCTGCACGCAGTAAGCGCTCGATAAATTACGATTGTAAGAACGAATGAAAAGGTTGGGATATATATGTATATATATATATATATATATATATATATATATATATATATATATATATATATATATGTATACCTGTATATTCATTCATTCATTCATTCAATCAATCGTATTTATTGAGCACTTACTGTGTGCAGAGCACTGTACTAAGCACTTGGGAAGTGCAAGTTGGCAACATCTAGAGACAGCCCCTACCCAACAGTGGGCTCACGGTCTAGAAGGGGGAGACAGACAACAAATCAAAACATATTAACCAAATAAAATAAATAGAATAGATATGTACAAGTAAAATAGAGTAATAAATCTGTACAAACATATATATGTATATATGTTTGTACAGATTTATTACTCTATTTATTTATTTATTTTACTTGTACATATCTGTTCTATTTATTTTATTTGGTTAGCGTGTTTGGTTTTGTTCTCTGTCTCCCCCTTTTAGACTGTGAGCCCGCTGTTGGGTAGGGACCGTCTCTCTATGTTGCCAATTTGTACTTCCCAAGCGCTTAGTACAGTGCTCTGCACACAGTAAGCGCTCAATAAATACGATTGATGATGATCCCGGCTCCCCCACAAGTCTGCCGTGCGACCTTGGGCAAGTCACTTAACTTCTCTGAGCCTCAGTTACCTCATCTGTAAAAATGGGGATTGACTGTGAGCTCCACGGGGGACAACTTGATCACACCGTATCCCCCCCAGTGCTTAGAACAGTGCTTTGCACATAGTAAGCGCTTAACAAATGCCATGATTATTATTATTATACATGTTTGTACATATTTATTACTCTATTTATTTATTTATTTTACTTGTCCATATCTATTCTATTTATTTTATTTGGTTAGTGTGTTTGGTTTTGTTCTCTGTCTCCCCCTTTTAGACTGTGAGCCCACCGTTGGGTAGGGACTGTCTCTATATGTTGCCAATTTGTACTTCCCAAGCGCTTAGTACAGTGCTCTGCACATAGTAAGCGCTCAATAAATATCGAAGGCCTCCAGGAGGCCTTCCCACACTGAGCCCCTTCCTTCCTCTCCCCCTCGTCCCCCCTCCATCCCCCCCATCTTACCTCCTTCCCTTCCCCACAGCACCTGTATACATGTATATATGGTTGTACATATTTATTATTCTATTTATTCATTTATTTATTTTACTTGTACATATCTATCCTATTTATTTTATTTTGTTGGTATGTCTGGTTTTCTTCTCTGTCTCCCCCTTTTCGACTGTGAGCCCACCGTTGGGTAGGGACCGTCTCTAGGTGTTGCCAGTTTGTACTTCCCAAGCGCTTGGTCCAGTGCCCTGCACATAGCGAGCGCTCAATAAATACGATTGATGATGATGATATCTATCCTATTTATTTTATTTTGTTGGTATGTCTGGTTTTGTTCCCTGTCTCCCCCTTTTAGACTGTGAGCCCACCGTTGGGTAGGGACTGTCTCTATGTGTTGCCAATTTGTACTTCCCAAGCGCTTAGTCCAGTGCCCTGCACATAGTAAGCGCTCAATAAATACGATTGCTGATGATGATATCTATCCTATTTATTTTATTTTGTTGGTATGTCTGGTTTTGTTCCCTGTCTCCCCCTTTTCGACCGTGAGCCCACCGTTGGGTAGGGACCGTCTCTAGGTGTTGCCAGTTTGTACTTCCCAAGCGCTTAGTCCAGTGCCCTGCACATAGTAAGCGCTCAATAAATACGATTGCTGATGATGATATCTATCCTATTTATTTTATTTTGTTGGTATGTCTGGTTTTGTTCTCTGTCTCCCCCTTTTCGACCGTGAGCCCACCGTTGGGTAGGGACCGTCTCTAGGTGTTGCCAACTTCCCAAGCGCTTAGTCCAGTGCCCTGCACATAGTGAGCGCTCAATAAATACGACTGATGATGATGATGATGATGGATTGATGGATGGGGATCCTCCGCCGCCCGCGCCCCCCGCTCACCGTCGGTGTGGGAGTAGCCGTCGGCGGTGACCCTCCACTGGACCACGACGCCCACGAGGCTGAGCAGGGGCCAGGAGGCCAACAGGGCCCAGCTGCGCCAGCAGAGCGGGGGTCCCGGGGGGGCCGCCCTCAGCCTCTCGGCCGCGTAGCGGCCCAACAGTAGCAGCTCGGCGAAGTAGTCGACGGCGGCGGAGACCAGCGCGGCCCCGGCCACGGCGGTGGCCAGGGTGGTCAGCGGGCGCGGCCAGCGCAGGGCCAGCAGGGCGCAGAGCAGGCCGGCCCCCAGCAGCAGGCCCAGGGGCGTCCAGACAGTAGCCGGCTGGTAGAAGGGGCCTGAGCCCAGCAGGGCGGCCGTGGCCAGCAGCAGCCCCAGCAGCAGGCCCAGGAGGAAGAGGCCCACGCTGCGGACCAGCATGGCGACCAGGCCGCACAGCAGCCCGACGGCCAGGGCGATGCCCGCGCTCGACGCCCCGCTCAGCTGCGTCTCCAACACCCGCTCCCGGTAGCAGAGGAGGAAGATGACCGCCGAGCCGAACAGGAGTCCCGTCAGGAACAGCACCGCCTTGAAACACCGGTAGCCTGTGGGCCCGGAGAGAGGGGTTGGGGGGTCGGCGACGTCGTGGACCGGTTGGGTGGGACGGTGCGGACGGGGGTCGCAGACACGGGGAGGGGGAAGGCGGCGGAAGGGGCGCGGAGGAAGGTAGGCGTGACTGCTTTTATTAACGATGTGCATACAGAGCGATGCTAATGCCATTTATTAAGCAGTTACTATGTGCCAAACATTCATTCACAGAGGAGCCGCGTGGCTCAGTGGAAAGAGCACGGGCTTTGGAGTCAAAGGGCATGCGTTCGGATCCCGGCTCCACCACGTCTCCTGTGTGACCTTGGGCAAGTCGCTTAACTCCCCTGAGCCTCAGTTACCTCATCTGTAAGCTGGGGATAAAGACTGTGAGCCCCATGTGGGACATGTCTCTGTATGTTGCCAATTTGTACTTCCCAAGCGCTTAGTACAGTGCTCTGCACATAGTAAGCGCTCAATAAATACGATTGATGATTGATGATGATGACAACCTGATCACCTTGTATCCCCCCCAGCGCTTAGAACAGTGCTTTGTATATAGGAAGCGCCTAACAAATGCCATCTTTATTATTATTATTATTATTCATTCAGTCGTATTTATTGAGCGCTTACTGTGCGCAGAGCACTGTACTAAGCGCTTGGGAAGTACAAGCTGGCAACATCTAGAGACGGTCCCTACCCAGCAGTGGGTTCACAGTCTAGAAGGGGGAGACAGAGAACAAAACCAAACATATCAACAAAATAAAATAAATAGAATATTGTACAAGTAAAATAAATGGAGTAATAAATACATACAAACATATATACATATGTACAGGTGCTGTGGGGAAGGGAAGGAGGTAAGGCGGGGGAGATGGAGACGGGGAGGGGGGGAGAGGAAGGAGGGGGCTGTTTGATCACTGTTCTAAGCACTGTTCTAAGCGCTGGGAAGATTACAAGGTGAGCAGGTTGTCCCACGGGGGGCTCACCATCTTCACCCCCGTTTTACAACTGGGGGAACTGAAGCACAGAGAAGTGAAGTGACTCGCCCAAAGTCACACAGCTGACAACTGGCGGAGCCGGGATTTGAACCCATGACCTCTGACTCCAGAGCCCGGGCTCTTTCCGCTGAGCCACGCAGCTCCTCTTAATGATGGCATGTGTTAAGCGCTTATTATGTGCAAAGCACTGTTCGAAGCACTGGGGGGATACAAGGCGATCAGGTTGTCCCACGGTGGGCTCACCGTCTTCATCCCCATTTGACAGATGAGGTCACTGAGGCCCAGAGAAGTATTTTACTTGTACATATGTATTCTATTTATTTTATTTTGTTAGTATGTTTGGTTTTGTTCTCCGTCTCCCCCTTTTAGACTGTGAGCCCACTGTTGGGTAGGGACTGTCTCTATACGTTGCCAACTTGCACTTCCCAAGCGCTTAGTACAGTGCTCTGCACACAGTAAGCGCTCAATAAATATGATTGATTGATTGATTGAAGTGACTTGCCCAAAGTCACACAGCTGACAACTGGTGGAGCCGGGATTTGAACCCATGACCTCTGACTCCAGAGCCCGGGCTCTTTCCACTGAACACGCTGCTCCTCTTAATGATGGTATTTGTTAAGCCCTTACTATGTGCCAAGCCCTGTTCTAAGCACTGGGGGGATACAAGGCGATCAGGTTGTCCCACAGTGGGCTCACCGTCTTCATCCCCATTTGACAGATGAGGTCACTGAGGCCCAGAGAAGTATTTTACTTGTACATATGTATTCTATTTATTTTATTTTGTTAGTATGTTTGGTTTTGTTCTCCGTCTCCCCCTTTTAGACTGTGAGCCCACTGTTGGGTAGGGACTGTCTCTATACGTTGCCAACTTGCACTTCCCAAGCGCTTAGTACAGTGCTCTGCACACAGTAAGCGCTCAATAAATATGATTGATTGATTGATTGAAGTGACTTGCCCAAAGTCACACAGCTGACAACTGGTGGAGCCGGGATTTGAACCCATGACCTCTGACTCCAGAGCCCGGGCTCTTTCCACTGAACCACGCTGCTCCTCTTAATGATGGTATTTGTTAAGCCCTTACTATGTGCCAAGCCCTGTTCTAAGCACTGGGGGGATACAAGGCGATCAGGTTGTCCCACAGTGGGCTCACCGTCTTCATCCCCATTTGACAGATGAGGTCACTGAGGCCCAGAGAAGTATTTTACTTGTACATATGTATTCTATTTATTTTATTTTGTTAGTATGTTTGGTTTTGTTCTCCGTCTCCCCCTTTTAGACTGTGAGCCCATTGTTGGGTAGGGACTGTCTCTATACGTTGCCAACTTGCACTTCCCAAGCGCTTAGTACAGTGCTCTGCACACAGTAAGCACTCAATAAATATGATTGATTGATTGATTGAAGTGACTTGCCCAAAGTCACACAGCTGACAACTGGTGGAGCCGGGATTTGAACCCATGACCTCTGACTCCAGAGCCCGGGCTCTTTCCACTGAACCACGCTGCTCCTCTTAATGATGGTATTTGTTAAGCCCTTACTATGTGCCAAGCACTGTTCTAAGCACTGGGGGGATACAAGGCGATCAGGTTGTCCCAAGGGGTGCTCACAGTCTTCATCCCCATTTTACAGATGAGGGAACTGAGGCCCAGAGAAGTGAGGTGACTGGCCCAAAGTCACACAGCTGACGAGTGGCGGAGCCGGGATTTGAACCCATGACCTCTGGCTCCAAAGCCCAGGCTCTTTCCACTGAGCCACGCTGCTTCTCTATCATTCTACCGATTTTGATGGTATTGACATTCATTCATTCATTCATTCAATCGTATTTATTGAGCGCTTACTGTGTGCAGAGCACTGGACTAAGCGCTTGGGAAGGACAAGTCGGCAACATATAGAGACGGTCCCTACCCAACAGTGGGCTCATCTGTCTCCTTGTTTTGTTTCAATCAATCAATCTATTTATTGAGCACTTACTTTGTGCAGAGCACTGTACTAAGCGCTTGGGAAGTACACGTTGGCAACATATAGAGACGGTCCCTACCCAACAGTGGGCTCACAGTCTAAAAGGGGGAGACAGAGAACAAAACCAAACATACTAACAAAATAAAATAAATAGAATAGATATGGACAAGTAAAATAAATAAACAAATAAATAGGGTAATAAATATGTACAAACATATATACATATATACAGGGGCTGTGGGGAAGGGTCCCCTTATCTGTCTCCCCGCTTCTAGACCGTGAGCCCCTTGTTGGGTAGGGACCATCTCTATCTGTTAGAGAAGCAGCGTGGCTTAATGGAAAGAGCCCGAGCTTGGGAGTCAGAGATCATGGGTTCGAATCCCGGCTCCGCCACTTGTCAGCTGTGTGACTTTGGGCGAGTCACTTCGCTTCTCTGGGCCTCAGTTCCCTCATCTGTAAAATGGGGATTAAGACTGTGAGCCCCGCGTGGGACAACCCGATCACCTTGTATCACCCCCAGTGCTTAGAGCACATAGTAAGCGCTTAACAAACACCATCGTTATTATTATCTGTTGCACTTTCCAAGTGCTTAGTCCAGTGCTCTGCACACAGTAAGCGCTCAATAAATATGATTAAATGAATCAATGAATGCCTGTTTCCTTGTTTTGATGTCTGTCTCCCCCTTCCTAGACGGTGAGCCTGTTGAGGGCAGGGATTGTCTCTGTTGCTGAATTGGACTTTCCAAGCGCTTAGTCCAGCGCTCGGCACACAGGCAGCGCTCGATAAATACAACTGAATGAATGAGGACGTGGGTTCTAATCCCGGCTCCGCCACTTGTTTGCTGGGTGACCTCAGGCAAGTCACTTCACTTCTCTGGGCCTCCTCTGTAAAATCGGGATGAAGATTGGGAGCCCCACGTGGGACAACCTGATGACCCTGTATCTCCCCCTGCGCTTAGAACAGGGCTTGGCCCATAGTAAGTGCTGAGAAGCAGCATGGCTTAGTGGAAAGAGCCCGGGCTTGGGAGTCAGAGGACGTGGGTTCGAATCCCGGCACCGCCACTTGTCTGCTGTGTGACCTCTGGCAAGTCACTTCAGTTCTCTGGGCCTCAGTTACCTCATCTGTAAAATGGGGATGAAGACTGTGAGCCCCCCGTCAGACATCCTGAGTACCTTGTAACCTCCCCAGCACTTAGAACAGTGCTTTCTTTGCACATAGTAAGCGCTTAATAAATGCCATCGTTATTATTCTCTGGGCTTCAGTTCCCTCCTCTGTAAAATGGGGATGAAGATTGGGAGCCCCACCTGATTACCCTGTATCTTCCCCAGCACTTAAAACAGTGGTTGGCACATAGTAAGCGCTTAACAAACACCATCGTTATTCTTTCCAAGTGCTTAGTCCAGTGCTCTGCACACAGGAAGCACTCGATAAAAGACAATTGACTGGATGGATGGAGGGAGGGAGGGAGGGAGGGAGGGATGGATGGGTAGGTGGGTGGATGGAGGGAGGGAGGGAGAGAGGGAGGGAGGGAAGGATGGATGCATTGGTGGGTGGGTGGGTGGATGGAGGGAGGGAGGGATGGATGGATGGGTGGGTGGGTGGATGGAGGGAGGGAAGGATGGATGGATTGGTGGGTGGGTGGATGGAGGTAGGGAGGGATGGACGGATGGGTGGGTGGGTGGATGGATGGAGGGAGGGAGGGATGGACGGATGGGTGGGTGGGTGGATGGAGGGAGGGAGGGAGGGATGGTTGGATGGATGGATGGGTGGGTGGGTGGATGGATGGAGGGAGGGAAGGAGGGAGGGATGGGTGGATGGGTGGGTGGGTGGATGGAGGGTGTGGGGGGATGGAGGGATGGAGGGATGGAGGAATGAATGGATGGAGGGAGGGATGGAGGAATGAATGGATGGAGGGAGGGATGGAGGAATGAATGGATGGAGGGAGGGATGGAGGAATGAATGGATGGAGGGAGGGATGGAGGGATGGATGGATGGATGGAAGGAGGGATGGATGGAGGGATGGATGGATGGATGGATGGATGGAGGGGATGGAGGGATGAATGGAGGGAAGGGAGGGATGGAGGGCTGGATGGATGGATGGAGGGATGGAGGGAGGAATGGATGGAGGTGGATGGAGGGAGGGAGGGATGGATGGAGGGCTGGATGGATGGAGGGAGGGAGGGAGGGATGAAGGGAGGGATGCATGGAGGGATGGATGGATGGATGGGTGGACGGATGGATGGATGGATGGATGGATGTAGGGACGGATGGATGTAGGGACAGATGGATGGAGGGGATGGAGGGATGAATGGAGGGAAGGGAGGGATGGAGGGCTGGATGGATGGATGGAGGGATGGAGGGAGGAATGGATGGAGGTGGATGGAGGGAGGGAGGGATGGATGGAGGGCTGGATGGATGGAGGAAGGGAAGGAGGGAGGGATGAAGGGAGGGATGCATGGAGGGATGGAGGAGAGGGAGGGATGTAGGGATGGAGGAATGGACGGATGGAGGGGTGGAGGAATGAATGGATGGAGGGAAGGATGGAGGGATGGAGGAATGAATGGATGGAGGGAAGGATGGAGGGATGGAGGAATGAATGGATGGAGGGAAGGATGGAGAGATGGAGGAATGAATGGATGGAGGGAAGGATGGAGGGATGGAGGAATGAATGGATGGGGGAAGGAGGGAGGGATGGAAGGATGGAGGAATGAATGGATGGAGGGAAGGATGGAGGGATGGAGGAATGAATGGATGGAGGGAAGGAAGAAGGGATGGAGGCATGGAGGGCTGGAGGAATGAATAGATGGAGGGAAGGACGGAGGGATGGAGGAATGAATGGATGGAGGGAAGGAAGGAGGGATGGAGGAATGAATGGATGGAGGGATGGAAGGAGGCATCAATCAATCAATCAATCGCATTTATTGAGCACTTACTGTGTGCAGAGCACTGTACTAAGCGCTTGGGAAGTACAAGTTGGCAACATATAGAGATGGTCCCTACCCAACAGTGGGCTCACAGTCTAGAAGGGGGAGACAGAGAACAAAACCAAACATACTAACAAAGGGATGAAGGGAGGGATGCATGGAGGGATGGAGGAGAGGGAGGGATGGAGGGATGGAGGGATGGAGGAATGAATGGATGGAGGGAAGGATGGAGGGATGGAGGAGGAATGGAGGGATGGAAGAATGGAGGAATGGAGGGATGGTGGGATGGAGGAATGAATGGATGAAGGGAGGGATGCAGGGATGGAGTAATGGAGGGATGGAGGGAGGGATGCATGGAGGGATGGAGGAACGGATGGAGGGGGTGGAGGGATGGAGGAATGGAGGGAGGGGATGGAGGAATGGAGGGATGCAGGAATGGAGGGAGGGGATGGAGGAATGGAGGGACAGAGGGAGGGATGCATGGAGGGATGGAGGAATGGAGGGATGCAGGGATGGAGGAATGGATGGAGGGATGGAGGAATGGATGGAGGGGATGGAGGGATGGATGGAGGGATGGAAGAATGGATGGAGGGGATGGAGGGATGGATGGAGGGAAGGGAGGGATGGAGCGATGGAGCGATGGAGGGCTGGGCGGGCTGGGGGCGGCGAGGGTGGAGGGTCCGGGCCTCCCTGCCCTGCTCACCGAAGAAGCAGTAGACGACGCCGAAGAGGCAGCACATGAGGCAGACGAGCGAGGGCAGCGCCTGGTACCGCCGGTCCGGGAGCCGGGGGCAGGGGGGGCCCCAGGGAGGGCCGCCCGGCTCGGGGGCCGGGGACAGCGGCAGCGGGGACCGCGGCGGCTCCACGGGGCCCGGCCCGCTGCCCGGGAGGGGGCCCGGCATGGAGCCGGGGCCCGGGGCCCGGGGCCCGGGGCCGGGACGGGACGGGACGGGGACGGGGAGGCCGGTGGGGCCGGTGTCTGTCCGTCCGTCCGTCTGTCGGTCGGTCTGTCGGTCCGCGGTGCTGGCGGACAGCTCCGGACCCACCCCCGGCCGTAACGTCACCCGCCCCGGCAGCCCGCCGGGGGGCGGGGCCGCAACGACGTCACCCCCAGAACGCCCCCGGGGAGCGGAAGGGGGCGGGGCTCCGGTGACGTCACCCCGAGCGGAGACGGGAGACCGAGGGAAGGGGCGGGGCTTGCGTGACGTCACCCCGGACGCCCACGGGCGGCGGAAGGGGGCGTGGCTTGAGTGACGTCACCCCGAATGCCCCGCCCGCGTCACCCCGAGCGAGGGGAGGGGCGGGGCTGGCGTGACGTCACCCGAACGCCCACGGGCGGTGGAAGGGGGCGGGCTGATGTGACGTCACCCCCGAGCGGCCCCGGAGACGGGAGACCGAGGAAAGGGGCGGGGCTGGTGTGACGTCACCCCGAGCGCCCATCGGCGGCTGGAAGGGGGCGGGGCTTGTGTGACGTCACCCCGAACGCCCTCTCCGGGCGGAAGGGGGCGGGGCTTCCCTGTCGTCACCCCGAACGGCCCCACAGAGGGGACCGAGGCAGGGGGCGGGGTTGGTGTGACGTCACCCCGAACGCCCCGCCCACGTCACCCCGAGCGGCCCCGAGGAAAGGGGCGGGGCTGGCCTGACGTCACCCCGAACGCCCTCAGAGACCGGAAGGGGGCGGGGCTTCCCTCGACGTCACCGCGAGCGGCCCCGGAGACGGGAGACCGAGGGAAGGGGCGGGGCTGGCGTGACGTCATCATCATCGTCTTCTTCAAGCGCATTTATTGAGCGCTTACTGTGTGCAGAGCGCTGTACTAAGCGCTTGGGAAGTACAAGTTGGCAACATAGAGAGACGGTCCCTACCCAACAGTGGGCTCACAGTCTAGAAGGGGGAGACAAAACCAAACATACTAACAAAATAAAATAAATAGAATAGACATGTACAAGTAAAATAAATAAGTAAATAAATAGAGTAATAAATCTGTACAAACATATATTTATATATACAGGTGCCGTGGGGAAGGGAAGGAGGTAAGATGGGGGGATGGAGAGGGGGACGAGGGGGAGAGGAAGGAAGGGGCTCAGTCTGGGAAGGCCTCCTGGAGGAGGTGAGCTCTCAGGTGGCGGGAAGGGGGCGGGGCTTGTGACGTCACCCTGAACGCCCTCATGCGGAGGGGGCGGGGCTTCCCTCGACGTCACCCTGAGCGGCCCCGGAGACGGGGGAGCAAGGAAAGGGGCGGGGCTTATGTGACGTCACCCGAACACCCTCAGGTGGAGGGGGTGGGGCTTCCCCCGACGTCACCCCGAGCGGCCCCGCAGACGGGAGAGCGAGGAAAGGGGGGGGGCTTGCGTGACGTCACCCTAACGCCCTCAGGCGGCGGGAAGGGGCGGGGCTTGTGCGACGTCACCCCGAGCGCCCCCCGTCGGCGGGAGGGGGCGGGGCTTCCCCCGACGTCACCCCGAGCGGCCCCGGAGACGGGAGAGGGAGGAAAGGGGCGGGGCTTGCGTGACGTCACCCCGAACATCCTCAGGTGGCGGGAAGGGGGCGGGGATTGTGTGACGTCACCCCGAACGCCCTCATCATCATCATCATCAATCGTATTTATTGAGCACTTACTATGTGCAGAGCACTGTACTAAGCGCTTGGGAAGTACAAGTTGGCAACATAGAGAGACAGTTCCTACCCAACAGTGGGCTCACAGTCTAAAAGGGGGAGACAGAGAACACAACCAAACATACTAACAAAATAAAATAAATAGAATAGATATGTACAAATAAAATAAATAAATAGAGTAATAAATATGTACAAACATATATACATGTGTATATACATGCCCTCAGGTGTAGGGGGCGGGGCTTCCCTCGACGTCACCCCGAGCGGCCCCGGAGATGGGGGAGCGAGGAAAGGGACGTGGCTTGCGTGACGTCACCCCGAACGCCCCCGACGGCGGAAGGGGGAGGGGCTCGGGTGACGTCACCCCGAAACCCCTCAGGCGGCGGAAGGGGACGAGGCTTATGTGACGTCGGAGGGGGCGGGGCTTCCAGGACGTCACCCCGAACGCTCTCCGACGGCGGGAGGAGGCGGGGCTTGCGTGACGTCACCCCGAACGCCCACGGGCTGTGGAAGGGGGAGGGGATCGGGTGACGCCACCCAGGAACGCCCTCGGGCCGCGGAAGAGGGCGGGGCTTGTGTGACGTCACCCCGAACGCCCTCCGACGGCGGCGGAAGCGGGCGGGGCTTGTGTGACGTCACCCCGAACGCCCTCTGGCGGCGGCAGGAGGCGGGGCTTGTGTGACGTTAAAGAATCCAGGCTAGAACCAATCAATCAATAAATCAATCGTATTTATTGAGCGCTTACTATGTGCAGAGCACTGTACTAAGCGCTTGGGAAGTACAAATTGGCAACACATAGAGACAGTCCCTACCCAACAGTGGGCTCACAGTCTAAAAGGGGGAGACAGAGAACAAAACCAAACATACCAACAAAATAAAATAAATAGGATAGAAATGTACAAGCAAAATAAATAAATAAATAAATAAATAAATAAATAATAAATAATAAGTAAATAAATAAATAACACCCCAGTCAAAGAACAGGCCCTCATGTAGCTGATTTTTAGCCACCAGCTAATGACAGGAGGCAGAGAGGGACTTCAACCATTGGTTTTTCACCCAGACACCGGACTCCAGGCTTATTTATTTTACTTGTACATATTTATTCTATCTATTTTATTCTGTTAATATGTTTGGTTTTGTTGTCTGTCTCCCCCTTCTAGACTGTGAGCTCACTGTTGGTCTCTCTATGTTGCCAAATTGTACTTCCCAAGCGCTTAGTACAGTGCTCTGCACACAGTAAGTGCTCAATAAATACGATTGAATGAATGAATGAATGAATGAATGAATGAATGAACTCCTCAGCTTCGTGATGGACCATGTCTTGAGTGATGGACTCTGCACACAGTAAGCGCTCAATAAATACGATTGATGATGATGATATTGATGATGTCTTCATTGACCAGGATGAGGAGAACCAGAGCATGGGTATTTGTCTCTATTTTCTTTAACATTGATCCAGTTTCCTTGGCCCCCATTCATTCATTCATTCAATCGTATTTAAGCACTTAGTACAGTGCTCTGCACATAGTAAGCGCTCAATAAATACGTTTGATGATGATTTATTGAGTGCTTACTGTGTGCGGAGCACTGTGCTAAGCGCTTGGGAAGTACAAGTTGGAAACATATAGATTTGACATATAGATGAGAAGCAGTGTGGCTCAGATGGAAAGAGCCCGGGCTTTGGAGTCAAGAGGTCAGGGGTTCAAATCCCGGCTCTGCCAACTGTCCGCTGTGTGACTGTGGGCAACTCACTTCACCTTTCTGGGCCTCAGTTACCTCATCTGGAAAATGGGGATGAAAACTGTGAGCCCCCCGTGGGACATCCACAGCATCGGAGGGACTCTGCGGGTGGGCACGGGGGCTGGGGAGCCGGCGCACACACACACACACACACACACAAATACACACGAGAGAACCTGCCAACACACACACCTGCCCCCAAACACCAGAGGGAAATTCCAAACCAATATCCACCTGTCTAAGTTATGTTCTCACCATTTATTCTCTCAGAAATGAACCTGTGTCAGAATAATCTGCCTCCAGGTCCACTCTGTCCTTTAAACATCCTCCCTAGCCCTCAACCATCTCTAGTTAAAAGGGTAAATGCTAAGAAGCAGCGTGATTCAGTGGAAAGAGCCCAGGCTTTGGAGTCGGAGGTCATGGGTTCAAATCCCGTCCCCACCAATCGTCAGCTGTGTGACTTGGAGCAAGTCACTTCACTTCTCTGGGCCTCAGTTACCTCATCTGTAAAATGGAGATTAAGACCGTGAGCCCCCCGTGGGACAACCTGATCACCTGGTAACCTCCCCAGCTATTAGAAAAGTGCTTTGCACATAGCAAGCGCTTAATAAATGCCATTATTATTATTATAAGTAGGATAGTAGTAAGTAGGATATATTTGGGGCTTTAAAAATAGGCACAAAATTGGTCACAGAGACTTCTACATGGCGAGGCTGGTTCTAGATGCAGACCAATGCACATTGCCAAATTAGACTGAAATTTCCCTTCTGAATTGTATCGTTCGCTCCCACGGCTTCAACTATCATCTCTACGCTGATGACACCCAGATCTCCATCTCTGCCCCTGCTCTCTCCCCCTCTCTCCAGGCTCGCATCTCCTCCTGCCTTCAGGACATCTCCATTTGGATGTCTGCCCGCCACCTAAAGCTCAACATGTCGAAGACTGAACTCCTTGTCTTCCCTCCCAAACCTTGCCCTCTCCCTGACTTTCCCATCTCTGTTGACGGCACTACCATCCTTCCCGTCTCACAAGCCCGCAACCTTGGTGTCATCCTTGACTCCGCTCTCTCATTCACCCCTCACATCCAAGCCGTCACCAAAACCTGCCGGTCTCAGCTCTGCAACATTGCCAAGATCCGCCCTTTCCTCTCCATCCCAACCGCCCCCTGCTCATTCAAGCTCTCATCCTATCCCGTCTGGACTACTGCATCAGCCTTCTCTCTGATCTCCCATCCTCATGTCTCTCTCCACTTCAATCTATACTTAATGCTGCTGCCCGGATTATCTTTGTCCAGAAACGCTCTGGGCATATTACTCCCCTCCTCAAAAACCTCCAATGGCTACCGATCAATCTGCGCATCAGGCAGAAACTCCTCACCCTGGGCTTCAAGGCTGTCCATCCATCCCCTGGCCCCCTCCTCCCTCACCTCCCTTCTCTCCTTCTACAGCCCAGCCCGCACCCTCCGCTCCTCCACTGCTGATCTCCTCACCGTACCTCACTCTCGCCTGTCCCGCCATCGACCCCCAGCCCACGTCCTCCCCCGGGCCTGGAATGCCCCCAATCCCTCTGCCCATCCGCCAAGCTAGCTCTCTTCCTCCCTTCAAGGCCCTGCTGAGAGCTCACCTCCTCCAGGAGGCCTTCCAAGACTGAGCCCCTTCCTTCCTCTCCCCCTCGTCCCCCTCTCCATCCCCCCATCTTACCTCCCTCCCTTCCCCACAGAACCTGTATATATGTATATATGTTTGTACATATTTTTTTTACTCTATTTATTTAATTTATTTGTACATATCTATTCTATTTATTTTATTTTGTTAGTATGTTTGGTTTTGTTCTCTGTCTCCCCCTTTTAGACTGTGAGCCCACTGTTGGGTAGGGACTGTCTCTATATGTTGCCAATTTGTACTTTCCAAGCGCTTAGTACAGTGCTCTGCACATAGTAAGCGCTCAATAAATACGATTGATGATGATGATGATGATCGTTTTCTTGGTACATGTCACAATTCGGATACAGGTTTCCCTGGCCAACCATGGCTTCTCAAACCACAGTTTCAAAAATCTGTAACATTTGGACTGCCATCGTTCTTTAAGAATTTTTTTCCATTAAAGACAACATTTAAATTTTTATGCTATGCTGAAATGATTACTGGATTTCAAATCTTAAGCTTTGCTGCTACTTCTCTTGGCTAGCTTTGTAACATAAGGGATTTCCACCTTCTCTTTCCAAAATGTTGTCCTAGAGAGCCAGCACAAATTATTGAGAAGGACAAGAAGCGGGGGCTCTAATGGGGGAGTAGATTTTAGAGATCAAAGATTGACATACTGTTAAAAATTGTAAGTCTCTATGGGTCGGAAATGACTCGACAGCATAAGACAATAAAAATTGTAAGGAGAAGGGGAGAAGCGTTAAAAGTGGGGGTGAAGAGAGAAAGAGAAAAGTTAATGCTAACCTCTGGCATCCTTGTCCAAACAGATTGTCACCTGAGCAGGAGAAGGAAAATAATCCCCCTGATTACACAGATTTGAAGCAGCATGATCAAGCATGTTTTATTATTTCATTAATAAAATTAAATCCATCAGGTCTGAGCTCCCCAAAGTCACTCCTCCCGCTTCTCCAACCCACCGGCTCTCAACCCTCTCCGCTATTGTCCCATCCTTCCCAGCAGCATCCTCCGATGAGATCTCCTACCTCCTCTCAAGTGCTACTCCGGCCACCTGTGTTTCTGACCCCATTCCCTCTCATCTTATGAAATCTCTCTCCCCTTCCCTTCTCCCCTCCTTAACTTCCATCTTCAACCACTCACTCTCCACCGGTTCCTTCCCCTCTGCCTTCAAACATGCCCACGTCTCCCCCATCCTAAAAAAACCCTCTCTTGACCCCACCTCCACTTCTAGTTATCGCCCTATCTCCCTCCTACCATTCTTTTCCAAACTCCTTGAACGAGTCGTCTACACGCGCTGCCTTGAATTCCTCAACACCAACTCTCTCCTCAAAGCCCTCTAGTCTGGCTTCCGTCCCCTACTTTCCACGGAAACTGCCCTCTCAAAGGTCACCAATGACCTCCTGCTTGCCAAATCCAATGGCTCCTACTCTATCCTAATCCTCCTTGACCTCTCGGCTGCCTTCGACACTGTGGCCCACCCCCTTCTCCTCAACACGTTATCTGACCTTGGCTTCACAGACTCCGTCCTCTCCTGGTTCTCCTCTTACCTCTCCGGTCGTTCTTTCTCAGTCTCTTTTGCAGGCTCCTCCTCCCCCTCCCATCCCCTTACTGTAGGGGTTCCTCAAGGGTCAGTTCTCGGTCCCCTTCTGTTCTCGATCTACACTCACTCCCTCGGTGAACTCATTTGCTCCCACGGCTTCAACTATCATCTCTATGCTGATGGCACCCAAATCTATATCTCTGCCCCAGCTCTCTCTCCTTCCCTTCAGGCTCGTGTCTCCTCCTGCCTTCAATCAATCAATCAATCGTATTTATTGAGCGCTTACTGTGTGCAGAGCACTGTACTAAGCGCTTGGGAAGTAAAAGTTGGCAACATATAGACAAAGTCCCTACCCAACAGTGGGCTCACAGTCTAAAAGGGGGAGACAGAGAACAAAACCAAACATACTAACAAAATAAAATAAATAGAATACATATGTACAAGTAAAATAAATAAATAAATAGAGTAATAAATATGTACAAACATATATACATATATACAGGTGCTGTGGGGAAGGGAAGGAGGTAAGATGAGGGGGATGAAGAGGGGGACGAGGGGGAGAGGAAGGAAGGGGCTCAGTCTGGGAAGGCCTCCTGGAGGAGGTGAGCTCTCAGTAGGGCCTTGGAGGGAGGAAGAGAGCTAGCTTGGCGGATCATCATCAATTGTATTTATTGAGCGCTTACTGTGTGCAGAGCACTGTACTAAGCGCTTGGGAAGTACAAGTTGGCAACATATAGACAAAGTCCCTACCCAACAGTGGGCTCACAGTCTAAAAGGGGGAGACAGAGAACAAAACCAAACATACTAACAAAATAAAATAAATAGAATACATATGTACAAGTAAAATAAATAAATAAATAGAGTAATAAATATGTACAAACATATATACATATATACAGGTGCTGTGGGGAAGGGAAGGAGGTAAGATGAGGGGGATGAAGAGGGGGACGAGGGGGAGAGGAAGGAAGGGGCTCAGTCTGGGAAGGCCTCCTGGAGGAGGTGAGCTCTCACAGTAGGGCCTTGGAGGGAGGAAGAGAGCTAGCTTGGCGGATCATCATCAATTGTATTTATTGAGCGCTTACTGTGTGCAGAGCACTGTACTAAGCGCTTGGGAAGTACAAATTGGCAACATATAGAGACAGTCCCTACCCAACAGTGGGCTCACAGTCTAAAAGGGGGAGACAGAGAACAAAACCAAACATACTAACAAAATAAAATAAATAGAATAGATATGTACAAGTAAAATAAATAAATAAATGAATAGAGTAATAAATATGTACAAACATATATACAGGTGCTGTGGGGAAGGGAAGGAGGTAAGATGGGGGGGATGGAGAGGGGGACGAGAGGGAGAGGAAGGAAGGGGCTCAGTGTGGGAAAGTCTCCTGGAGGAGGTGAGCTCTCGTAGGAGGTGAGCTCTCAAGTAGGGCCTTGAAGGGAGGAAGAGAGCTAGTTTGGCGGATGGGCAGAGGGATTGGGGGCATTCCAGGCCCGGGGGATGACGTGGGCCGGGGGTCGATGGTGGGACAGGTGAGAACGAGGCACGGAGAGGAGATTAGCGGCGGAGGAGCGGAGGGTGCGAGCTGGGCTGTAGAGGAGAGAAGGGAGGTGAGGTAGGAGGAGGCGAGGTGATGGACAGCCTTGAAGCCTTGAGCCTTCAAGACATCTCCATCTGAATATCTGCCCGCCATCTAAAACTCAATACATCCAAGACTGAACTCCTTATCTTCCCTCCCAAACCCAGTCCTCTCCCTGACTTTCCCATCACTGTTGATGGCACTACCGTCCTTCCCATCTCACAAGCCCAGCAGCGTGGCTCAGTGGAAAGAGCCCGGGCTTGGGAGTCAGAGGTCATGGGTTCATATCCCAGCTCTGCCGCTTGTCAGCTGGGTGACTTCGGGCAAGTCATTTCACTTCTCTGGGCCTCAGTTACCTCATCTGTAAAATGGGGATTGATTGGGAGCCCCACAAGGGACCACCTGATCACCTTGTATCCTCCCCAGCGCTTAGAACAGTGCTTTGCACATAGTAAGCACTTAACAAATACCAAAATGATGAAAATGATGATGATGAAGCCCGCAACCTTGGTGTCCTCCTCGACTCCGCTCTCTCGTTCACCCCTCACATCCGATCCGTCACCAAAACCTGCCGGTCTCAGCTCCGCAACACTGCCAAGATCCGCCCTTTCCTCTCCATCCACACCACTACCCTGCTTGTTCAAGCTCTCATCCTATCCCGACTGGACTACTGTATCAGGGTCCTCTCCGATCTCCCATCCTCCTGTCTCTTCCCACTTCAATCTATACTTCACGCCGCTGCCCGGATCATCTTTGTGCAGAAACGTTCTGGGCATGTTACTCCCCTCCTCAAAAATCTCCAGTGGCTACCAATCAACCTACGCATCAGGCAAAAACACCTCACTCTCGGCTTCAAGGCTGTCCATCATCTCGCCCCCTCCTACCTCACCTCCCTTCTTTCCTTCTCCCGCCCAGCTCGCAACCTCCGCTCCTCTACCGCCGCTAATCTTCTCACCGGTCTTCGTCCTCGCCCATCCCTCCATCGACCCCCGGCCCACATCCTTCCCCCGGCCCAGAATGCCCCCAATCCCTCCGCACATCCACCAAGCTAGCTCTCTTCCTCCCTTCAAAGCCCTACTGAGAGCTCACCTCCTCCCAGAGGCCTTCCCACACTGAGCCCCCTCCTTCCTCTCCCCATCCCCCCCGCCTTACCTCCTTCCCCTCCCCACAGCACGTGTATATATGCATATATGTTTGTACATATTTATTACTCCATTTATTTATTTTACTTGTACATATTTATTCTATTTATTTTACTTTAATATGTTTTGTTTTGTTGTCTGTCTCCCCCTTCTAGACTGTGAGCCCGCTGTTGGGTAGGGACCGTCTCTAGATGTTGCCAACTTGGACTTCCCAAGCGCTTAGTCCAGTGCTCTGCACACAGTAAGCGTTCAATAAATACGATTGAATGAATGAATGAATGAATGAATGAATGAATGAATGAATGAATGAACGGCCCCGGAGACGGGAGAGCGAAGAAGGGGCGGGGTTTGTGTGACGTCACCCTGAACGCCCTCAGAGGGCGGGGCTTCCCCTACGTCGAGAGAGAGGACAGGGGCGGGGCTTATGTGACGTCACCCCGAACGCCCTCAGAGACCGGAAGGGGGCGGGGCTTCCCTGTCGTCACCCCAAACGGCCCGACAGAGGGGACCGAGGAAGGGGGCGGGGCTTGTGTGACGTCACCCCGAGCGTCCTCGGCGATCGGAAGGGGGCGGGGCTTCCCTGTCCTCACCCCGGACGGTCCCAGAGACGGGAGAACGGATTGGGGGCGGGGCTTGTGTGACGTCAATCAATCAATCAATTGCATTTATTGAGCGCTTACTGTGTGCAGAGCACTGTACTAAGCGCTTGAGAAGTACAAGTCGGCAACATCTAGAGACGGTCCCTACCCAACAGTGGGCTCACAGTCTAGAAGGGGGAGACAGAGAAAAAAACCAAGCATACTAACAAAATAAAATAAATAGAATAGATAGGTACAAGTAAAATAAAGAAATAAATAGAGTAATAAATACGTACAAACATATATACATATATATAGGTGCTGCGGGGAAGGGAATCCCGAATGCCCTCAGATCAATCAATCAATCGTATTTATTGAGCGCTTACTATGTGCAGAGCACTGTACTAAGCGCTTGGGAAGTACAAATTGGCATCACATAGAGACAGTCCCTACCCAACAGTGGGCTCACAGTCTAAAAGGGGGAGACAGAGAACAGAACCAAACATACCAACAAAATAAAATAAGTAGGATAGAAATGTATAAGTAAAATAAATAAATAAATAAACAAATAAATAGAGTAATAAATATGTACAACCATATATACATATATATCAATCGTATTTATTGAGCGCTTACTGTGTCCAGAGCACTGTACCAAGCGCTTGGGAATCAATCAATCAATCGTATTTATTGAGCGCCTACTGGGTGCAGAGCACTGTACTAAGCGCTTGGGAAGTCCAAGTTGGCAACATCTAGAGACGGTCCCGACCCAACAGTGGGCTCACAGTCTAGAAGGGGGAGAAAGAGAAGAAAACCAAACACACTAACAAAATAAAATAAATAGAATAGATAGGTACAAGTAAAATAAATAAATACGGGTGGAAGGGGGGGGGGCTTCCCTAACCCCGAACGGTTCCAGAGACAGGAGAACGGGGGGAGGGGGGGGGCGGGTCTTGTGTGACGTCACCCCCGAACGCCACCGGAGGGCGGAACGGGGCGGGGATTCCCTGACGTCATCCCGAACGGCCCCACAGAGACGACGGAGGAACGGGGCGGGGATTTGTGTGACGTCACCTGGAACGCCCTCAGACGGAGGAACAATCATCACCATTATCAATCGTATTTATTGAGCGCTTACTATGTGCAGAGCACTGTACTAAGCGCTTGGGAAGTACAAGTTGGCAACACATAGAGACAGTCCCTACCCAACAGTGGGCTCACAGTCTAAAAGGGGGAGACAGAGAAAAAAACCAAACATACTAACAAAATAAAATCAATAGAATAGATATGTACAAGTAAAGTAAATAAATAAATAAATAGAGTAATAAATATGTACAAACACATATACATATGTACAGGTGCTGTGGGGAAGGGAAGGAGGTAAGATGGGGGGATGTAGAGGGGGACGAGGGGGAGAGGAAGGAAGGGGCTCAGCGTGGGAAGGCCTCCTGGAGGAGGTGAGCTCTCAGTAGGGCCTTGAAGAGAGGAAGAGAGCTAGCTTGGTGGAGGGGCAGAGGGAGGGCATTCCAGGCCCGGGGGATGATGTGGGCCAGGGGTCGATGGCGGGACAGGCGAGAACGAGGCCTAACGGTGAGGAGATTAGCGGTGGAGGAGCGGAGGGTGCGGGCTGGGCTGGAGAAGGAGAGAAGGAAGGTGAGGGAGGAGGGGGCCAGGGGATGGAGAGCCCCGAAGCCCAGGGTGAGGAGTTTCTGCCTGATGCGCAGATTGATTGGTAGCCACTGGAGATTTTTGAGGAGGGGAGTAACATGCCCAGAGCGTTTCTGGACAAAGACAATCCGGGCAGCGGCGTGAAGTATGGATTGAAGTGGGGAGAGGCACGAGGATGGGCGATCCGAGAAGAGGCTGATATAGTAATCCAGATGGGATAGGATGAGAGCTTGAATGAGCAGGGTAGCAGTTTGGAAGGAGAGGAAAGGGCGCATCTTGGCAATGTTGCGGAGCTGAGACCGGCAGGTTTTGGTGACGGCTTGGATGTGAGGGGTGAACGAGAGAGTGGAGTCGAGGAGGACACCAAGGTTGCAGGCTTGTGAGACGGGAAGGATGGTAGTGCCGTCAATAGAGATGGGAAAGTCAGGGAGAGGACAAGGTTTGGGAGGGAAGACAAGGAGTTCAGTCTTCGACATGTTGAGCTTTAGGTGGCGGGCAGACATCCAGATGGAGATGTCCTGAAGGCAGGAGGAGATGCGAGCCTGGAGGGAGGGGGAGAGAGCAGGGGTAGAGATGGAGATCTGGGTGTCATCAGCGTAGAGATGATAGTTGAAGCCGTGGGAGCGAATGAGGTCACCAAGGGAGTGAGTGTAGATTGAGACTGTGAGCCCTCCGTGGGACAACCTGATCACCTTGTAAACTCCCCAGCGCCTAGAAAGGTGCTTTGCACATAGTAAGCGCTTAATAAATGCCATTATTATTATCATTATTATTATTCCAGGTGAGGAGCGGGGATGGGGTAGCGGTTTTAGGGAGTGACCCGCTCGCCCCTTTCCCACCCTCTCTTTCCCCTCCGCCACTCCGCATCCCGCAGGCTGTGGAGCAGGCCTCATTAACAAAATAAAACAAATAGAATAGATCTGTACAATCAATCAATCGTATTTATTGAGCGCATACTGTGTGCAGAGCACTGGACTAAGTGCTTGGGAAGTACAAGTTGGCAACATCTAGAGACAGTCCCTACCCAACAGTGGGTTTTGTTCTCTGTCTCCCCCTTCTAGACTGTGAACCCACTGTTGGGTAGGGACCGTCTCTAGATGTTGCCAACTTGGACTTCCCAAGCGCTTAGTACAGTGCTCTGCACACAGTAAGCGCTCAATAAATATGATTGACTGATTGATTGATTGTACATATCTATTCTATTTATTTTATTTTGTTAATAGGTTTGGTTTTGTTCTCTGTCTCCCCCTTCTAGACTGTGAGCCCACTGTTGGGTAGGGACTGTCTCTATATGTTGCCAACTTGTACTTCCCAAGCGCTTAGTCCAGTGCTCTGCACACCGTAAGCGCTCAATAAATACGATTGACTGATTGATCGATTGTACATATCTATTCTATTTATTTTATTTTGTTAATAGGTTTGGTTTTGTTCTCTGTCTCCCCCTTCTAGACTGTGAGCCCACTGCTGGGTAGGGACCGTCTCTAGATGTTGCCAACTTGGACTTCCCAAGCGCTTAGTCCAGTGCTCTGCACACAGTAAGCGCGATTGACTGATTGATTGATTGTACATATCTATTCTATTTATTTTATTTTGTTAATAGGTTTGGTTTTGTTCTGTGTCTCCCCCTTCTAGACTGTGAGCTCACTGTTGGGTGGGGACCGTCTCTAGATATTGCCAACTTGGACTTCCCAAGCGCTTAGTCCAGTGTTCTGCACACAGTAAGCGCTCAATAAATATGATTGACTGATTGTACATATCTATTCTATTTCATTTTGTTAATAGGTTTGGTTTTGTTCTCTGTCTCCCCCTTCTAGACTGTGAGCCCACGGTTGGGTAGGGACCGTCTCTAGATGTTGCCAACTTGGACTTCCCAAACGCTTAGTCCAGTGCTCTGCACACAGTAAGCGCTCAATAAATATGATTGATTGATTGATTGATTGATTGATTGATCGGCACGTGTTCTCCCATGCCAACGGGGCCCCTGGATGCCCGCCGCCGGGCTTCGACCCTGCCCGCAGCCCAGACTATGGGCTAGACCCACAGCCGGAGGCCCTGCCCTCGGCCTTCCCAGCCTCAGTGGCACCCGGGGCCACCCTGACGCCCCTGCCCCTTTTTCCTCTCCTCCCCTGACGCCCCTGCTCCTTTTTCCTCTCCTCCTCCTCATCCCCTCCCCCTTTTAGACTGTGAGCCCACTGTTGGGTAGGGACTGTCTCTATATGTTGCCAATTTGTACTTCCCAAGCGCTTAGTACAGTGCTCTGCACATAGTAAGCACTCAATAAATACGATTGATGATGATGATGATCCGCGCCCTCTCCCCTACCTCCTTCCCCTCCCCACAGCGCTTGTCTAGATTGGCACAGATTTATTACACTATTTAATAATAATAATAATAATAATAATAATAATAACGATAGCATTTATTAAGCGCTTACTATGTGCAGAGCACTGTTCTAAGCACTGGGGGGGATACAAGGTGATCAGGTTGTCCCCCGTGGGGCTCACAGTCTTCATCCCCATTTTCCAGATGAGGTAACTGAGGCCCAGAGAAGTGAAGTGACTTGCCCAGAGTCACACAAGCTGACAAGTGGCGGAGCCGGGATTTGAACTCATGACCTCTGACTCCAAAGCCCGGGCTCTTTCCACTGAGCCATGCTGCTTCTCTGGTATTTGTTATCTCTGGTTGGTATTTATTTATTTTACTTGTACATATCTATTCTATTGATTTTATTTGTTAATATGCGCTCTGCATATTACTTTGTGCTCTGCACACAGTAAGTGCTCAATAAATACGATTGATTGATTGATTGATTACTCCATTCATTTATTTATTTTACTTGTACATATCTATTCTATTGATTTTATTTTGTTAATATGTTTGGTTTTGTTGTCTGTCTCCCCCTTCTAGACTGTGAGCCCGCTGTTGGGTAGGGACCACCTCTAGATGTTGCCAACTTGTACTTCCCAAGCGCTTAGTACAGTGCTGTGCACGCAGTAAGTGCTCAATAAATACGATTGATTGATTGACTATTTCACTTCTACATTTGATTTATTTTGTTAAGGATAATAATGATAATAATAATAACTCTGTAACAGTTGGTAGACGCATTTTCTAGACTGTGAGCCCTCTGTTGGGTAGGGACCGCCTCTAGATGTTGCCAACTTGTACTTCCCAAGCGCTTAGTACAGTGCTCTGCACGCAGTAAGCACTCAATAAATACGATTGATTGATTGACTCTATTTTACTTCTACATATTGACTATTCGATTTATTTTAAGGATAATAATGATAATAATAATAACTAACAGTTGGTAGATACATTTTCTAGACTGTGAGCCCTCTGTTGGGTAGGGACCCTCTCTATATGTTGCCAATTTGTACTTCCCAAGCGCTTAGTACAGTGCTCTGCACACAGTAAGCGCTCAATAAATACGATTGATTGACTCTTACTTCTACATTCGATTTATTTTGTTAAGGATAATAATGATAATAATAATAACTCTGTAACAGTTGGTAGACACATTTTCTAGACTGTGAGCCCTCTGTTGGGTAGGGACCGTCTCTATATGTTGCCAATTTGTACTTCCCAAGCGCTTAGTACAGTGCTCTGCACACAGTAAGCTCTCAATAAATACGATTGACTGATTGACTCTATTTTACTTCTACATATTGACTATTCGATTTATTTTGTTAAGGATAATAATGATAATAATAATAACTCTGTAACAGTTGGTAGACACATTTTCTAGACTGTGAGCCCTCTGTTGGGTAGGGACCGTCTCTATATGTTGCCAATTTGGTAGGGACCGTCTCTATATGTTGCCAATTTGTACTTCCCAAGCGCTTAGTACAATGCTCTGCACGCAGTAAGCGCTCAATAAATACGATTGATTGATTGACTCTATTTAACTTCTACATTTGATTTATTTTGTTAAGGATAATAATGATAATAATAACTCTGTAACAGTTGGTAGACACATTTTCTAGACTGTGAGCCCTCTGTTGGGTAGGGACCGCCTCTATATGTTGCCAACTTGTACTTCCCAAGCGCTTAGTATAGTGCTCTGCACACAGTAAGCACTCAATAAATACGATTGATTGATTGACTCTATTTTACTTCTACATATTGACTATTTGATTTATATTGTTAAGGATAATAATGATAATGATAATAACTCTGTAACAGTTAGTAGACACATTTTCTAGACTGTGAGCCCTCTGTTGGGTAGGGACCCTCTCTATATGTTGCCAACTTGTACTTCCCAAGCGCTTAGTACAGTGCTCTGCACACAGTAAGTGCTCAATAAATATGATTGAATTGAATGGAATTAAATTGATAACATTTATTAAGCGCTTATTATGTGCAAAGCACTGTCCTAAGCGCTGGGGAGGTTACAAGGTGATGAGGTTGTCCCACGGGAGGCTCACAGTCTTCATCCCCATTTTACAGATGAGGGAACTGAGGCCCAGAGAAGTGAAGTGACTTGCCCAAAGTCATTCATTCATTCATTCAATCATATTTATTGAGCGCTTACTGTGTGCAGAGCACTGGACTAAGTGCTTGGGAAGTACAAGTTGGCAGTAATCAATCAATCGTATTTATTGAGCGCTTACTGTGTGCAGAGCACTGGACTAAGCGCTTGGGAAGTACAAGTTGGCAATAATCAATCAATCGTATTTATTGAGTGCTTACTGTGTGCAGAGCACTGGACTAAGTGCTTGGGAAGTACAATTTGGCAACATATAGAGACTGTCCCTACCCAACAGTAGGCTCACAGTCTAGAAGATGACTTGTCAGTCACACAGCTGACAAATGGCGGAGCCGGGATTTGAACCCATGACCTCTGACTCCAAAGCCCGGGCTCTTTCCACTGAGCCACGCTGTGCATAGAGCTGTAATTCTATTTCTTCTGACAATTTTGACCCCTGTCTACAGGTTTTGTTTCGTTGTCTTCCCCTTCTAGACCGCGAGCCCGTTGTGGGGTCCGGACCGCCTCTGTTGCCGACTTGTAATAATAATGATGGTATTTGTCCTTCCCAAGCGCTTAGTCCAGTGCTCTGCACACAGGAAGCGCTCAATAAATACGATTGATTGAATGAATGAATGGTATAAATTTATTACTCTATTTTACTTCTACATATTGACTATTCTATTTATTTTGTTTAACAGTCTTTTAGACTGTGAGCCCACTGTTGGGTAGGGACTGTCTCTATATGTTGCCAACTTGGACTTCCCAAGCGCTTAGTCCAGTGCTCTGCACACAGTAAGCGCTCAATAAATACGATTGATGATGATTATAGAGCTGTAATTCTATTTGTTCTGACGATTTTGACCACTGTCTACGGGGTTTGTTTCATTGTCCGTCTCTCCCTTCTAGACCGCGAGCCCGTCGTGGGATCGGGACTGTCTCTGTTGCCGACTTGTACTTCCCAAGCTCTTAGTACACTGCTCTGCACACAGAAAGCGCTCAATAAATACGATTGAATGAATGAATGGTACACATTTATTACTCTATTTTACTTCTACATATGGACTATTTGATGTATGTTGCTAAGGATGTGCATTGAGCTGTAATCCTATTTGTTCTGATGATTTTGACCCCCGTCTACAGGTTTTGTTTCATTGTCCGTCTCCCCCTTCTAGACCGCGAGCCCGTCGTGGGGTCGGGACCGTCTCTGTTGCCAACTTGTACTTCCCAAGCGCTTAGTCCAGTGCTCTGCACACAAGAAGTGCTCAATAAATATGATTGAATGAATGAATGTTTTGTTTTGCTGTCTGTCTCCCCGTTCTGGACTGTGAGCCCGCTGTTGGGTAGGAACTGTCTCTATATGTTGCCAACTTGTACTTCCCAAGCACTTAGTCCAGTGCTCTGCACACAGTAAGCGCTCAATAAATACGATTGAATGAATGAATGAATAGAGCTGTAATTCTATTTGTTCGGACGATTTTGACCCCGTCTACAGGTTTTGTTTCGTTGTCCATCTCTCCCTTCTAGACCGCGAGCCTGTTGTGGGGTCGAGACCGTCTCTGTTGCCAACTTGTCCTTCCCAAGCACTTAGTCCAGTGCTCTGCACACAGGAAGTGCTCAATAAATATGATTGAATGAATGAATGTTTTGTTTTGCTGTCTGTCTCCCCCCTTCTAGACCGTTAGCCCGCTGTTCTCTCTATCTGTTGTCGACTTGTCCTTCCCAAGTGCTTAGTCCAGTGCTCCATACAGAGGAAGCACTCAATAAATACGATTGAATGAATGAATGGTACAAATTTATTGCTCTATTTTACTTCTACATATTGACTATTCTATTTATTTTGCTAAGGATGTGGATAGAGCTGTAATTCTATTTGTTCTGACGATTTTGACCCCGGTCTACTGGTTTTATTTCATTGTCCATCTCTCCCTTCTAGACCGTGAGCCCGTCATGGTATTGGGACCGTCTCTGTTGCTGACTTGTCCTTCCCAAGCGCTTAGTCCAGTGCTCTGCACACAGGAGGCGCTCAATAAATATGATTGAATGAATGAATGTTTTGTTTTGCTGTGTGTCTCCCCCCTTCTAGACCGTGAGCCTGTTGGTGGGTCGGGACCGTCTCTATCTGTTGCCGACTTGTCCTTCCCAAATGCTTAGTCCAGTGCTCCACATACAGGAAGCACTCAATAAATACATTGAATGAATGAATGAATGGTACAAATTTATTACTCTATTTTACTTGTACATATTTACTATTTTATTTATTTTGTTAATGTTTTGCATATAGCTATAATTCTATTTGTTCTGATGACTTGACCCCTGTCCACATGTTTTGTTTTGTTGTCCATCTCCCCCTTCTAGACCGTGAGCCCGTTGTCAGGTAGGGACCGTCTCTATATGTTGCCGACTTATACTTCCCAAGAGCTTAGTCCAGTGCTCTGCACCCAGGAAGTGCTCAATAAATAAGATTGAATGAATGCATTAATTAATGGTACAAATTTATTACTCTATTTTACTTGTACATATTGACTATTCTATTTATTTTGTTAAGGATGTGCATAGAGCTGTAATCCTATTTGTTTTGATGATTTTGACCCTAGTCTCCATTTTTGTTTCATTGTCCGTCTCCCCCTTCTAGACCGTGAGCCCCTCGTTGGGTAGGGACCGTCTCTAGATGTTGCCGACTTGGGCTTCCCAAGCGCTCAGTCCAGTGCTCCGCACACAGTAGGTGCTCAATAGGTGCTCTTTTAGACTGTGAGCCCACTGTTGGGTAGGGACTGTCTCTATATGTTGCCAACTTGTACTTCCCAAGCGCTTAGTCCAGCGCTCTGCACACAGTAAGCGCTCAATAGATACGATTGATTGATTGATTCAAGACTTCAAGGCTGTCCATCCCCTCACCCCCTCCTCCCTCACCTCCCTTCTGTCCTTCTCCAGCCCAGCCCGCACCCTCCGCTCCTCCGCCGCTAATCTCCTCCCCGTACCTCGCTCTCGCCTGTCCCGCCATCGACCCCCGGCCCACGTCCTCCCCCCGGCCCGGAATGCCCCCAATCCCTCTGCCCATCCGTCAAGCTCGCTTTCTTCCTCCCTTCAAGGCCCTGCTGAGAGCTCACCTCCTCCAGGAGGCCTTCCCACACTCAGCCCCTTCCTTCCTCTCCCCCTCGTCCCCCTCTCCACCCCCCCATCTTACCTCCTTCCCTTCACCACAGCACCTGGATATATGCATATATGTTTGTACATATTTATTACTCTATTTATTTATTTATTTTATTTGTACATATCTATTCTATTTATTTTATTTTGTTAGTATGTTTGGTTCTGTTCTCTGTCTCCCCCTTTTAGACTGTGAGCCCACTGTTGGGTAGGGGCTGTCTCTATATGTTGCCAATTTGTACTTCCCAAGCGCTTAGTCCAGCGCTCTGCACACAGTAAGGGCTCAATAGATACGATTGATTGGTTGATTGATTGATTGATTGATAAATACGATTGAATGAATGAAGGAATGCTCCTCTACGGGCCGCCGTCGACGAGGATGCCTTCGCCCCGGTCAAGGACAAGGCGGGCGGGCTGGAGGGCCGCATCCCGGGAATCCCGCTGTCCCAGAGGCTCCCACCGGTCCCAATCTTCCCTCCGGCCGGTCCCGCCACGGCCCTGACCCCCGACTTCCTGCGCCGCCGCCGTCGGCAGGCCGTCCCGGGCGGCCGGGCCTTCTTCCCCGTCCTCTCCCAGACCTTTCGCCCGGTTTAGACTGTGAGCCCACTGTTGGGTAGGGACCGTCTCTATACGTTGCCAACTTGTACTTCCAAGTGCTTAGTCCAGTGCTCTGCACACAGTAAGCGCTCAATAAATATGATTGATTGATTGATTGATTGATTGATTGACGCCGGCTCCCCCAACTCCCAGCCTGCAGCACAGCGTAGGTGGTGGTGATGAGTTGTAGCGTTTTCCCGGGAGCCCAGCTCCGGGGCTGCGGGGGGGGATGGTGGTGGGGGGCAGGGGGAAATAGAGCCCCCCATGTCTCCCCCACTCTTTTCTTCTCTCGGGGTGGCCTTCAAGAAAGCGGTTGACGACAGGCCCACTGGGGCCTGGGGCAGGGTCACCGCGTCCCGCTCCGGGCCGCCCGGGAAGTCCCCGGAGCTGGGCCAGACCTTGGGCCGCTCCAACCGGGAGGCGGCTGATGAGGCCCGTTGCTACAACTCCGACTACACGGCGGCCCGGGGCCGGCTGGACCGTCTGGGCTTCGACGACCTCTTCCCCGGGGGGCTCGGCTTCGACCCGCAGCTCGCCGGACGGACGGACGGACGGACGGACGCGGCTCTGTCCCCCGCATCCGTCCCCCTCGGAAGGACAGGACCAGGCCCGGGGCGTTGGAAGGGTCACGGCCTTCGCTCTCTCTTCCTCTTCCCCCATGACCTGGAAGTTGGGCCTGGACCACTTTGGGGAAAGGCCTATGTGACCCTCGCCGGCCTCCTGGGGGGCTTCCCCTCTCCCCAGGGCGGCCCATATTTAATAATAATAACGTTTAGACTTTTAGACTGTGAGCCCACTGTTGGGTAGGGACTGTATATGTTGCCCATTTGTACTTCCCAAGCACTTAGTACAGTGCTCTGCACATAGTAAGCGCGCAATAAATACGATTGATGATGATTGATGATGATGTTGGTATTTATTAAGCGCTTATTATTCATTCATTCAATCAATCGTATTTATTGCTCAAGAAATACGATTGATTGATTGATTGAGCGCTTACTGTGTGCAGAGCACTGTACTTTATTTTGTTAATTTAGACTGTGAGCCCACTGTTGGGTAGGGACTGTCTCTATATGTTGCCAATTTGTACTTCCCAAGCACTTAGTACCATGCTCTGCACACAGTAAGCACTCAATAAATACGATTGATTGATTGATTGATTGATTAATATGTTTGGTTTTGTTCTCTGTCTCCCCCTTCTAGACTGTGAGCCCACTGTTGGGTAGGGACTGTCTCTATATGTTGCCAACTTGTACTTCCCAAGTGCTTAGTACAGTGCTCTGCACACAGTAAGCGCTCAATAAATACGACTGACTGATTGATTATGTGCCAAGCACTGTTTTAAACGCTGGGGAGGATACAAGGTAATCAAGGTTGTCCCCCTTGGGGCTCCCAGTCTTCATCCCCATTTTACAGATGAGGAAACTGAGGCACAGAGAAGTGAAGTGACTTGCCCCAAGTCACCCAGCTGACAAGTGCCCTTCTAGACCGTGAGCCTGTCGTTGGGTAGGGACTTTCTCTGTATGTTGCCAACTTGTACTTCCCAAGTGCTTAGTACAGTGCTCTGCATTCATTCCTTCATTCAATCGTATTTATTGAGCGCTTACTGTGTGCAGTAAGCGCTCAATAAGTACGATTGAATGAAGGAATGAATGAAAGCAGCAGAACCGGGACTGTGAGCCCACTGTTGGGTAGGGACTGTCTCTATATGTTGCCAACTTGTACTTCCCAAGCGCTTAGTACAGTGCTCTGCACACAGTAAGCACTCAATAAATATGATTGATTGATTGATTATGTGCCAAGCACTGTTTTAAATGCTGGGGAGGATACAAGGTAATCAAGGTTGTCCCCCTTGGGGCTCCCAGTCTTCATCCCCATTTTACAGATGAGGAAACTGAGGCACAGAGAAGTGAAGTGACTTGCCCTTCTAGACCATGAGCCTGTCGTTGGGTAGGGACTGTCTCTGTATGTTGCCAACTTGTACTTCCCAAGTGCTTAGTACAGTGCTCTGCATTCATTCCTTCATTCAATCATATTTATTGAGTGTTTACTGTGTGCAGTAAGAGCTCAATAAATACGACTGAATGAAGGAATGAATGAAAGCGGTGGATTGGGGACTGTGAGCCCACTGTTGCGTAGGGACCGTCTCTATATGCTGCCAACTTGTACTTCCCAAGGGCTTAGTACAGTGCTCTGCACACAGTAAGCGCTCAATAAATACAATTGATTGATTGATTGATTGATAGAACCCACGACCTCTGACTCCCAAGCTTGGGCTCTTTCCACTGAGCCACACTGCTTCTCTAAGCATCATTGACCCCTAAGCATCATCTAAGCATCATCACCTCCTCCAGGAGGCCTTCACCTCCTCCAGGAGGCCTTCCCAGGCTGAGCCCCTTCCTTCCTCTCCCCCTCGTCCCCCTCTACATCCCCCCATCTTACCTCCTTCCCTTCCCCACAGCACCTGTACATATGTATATGTGTTTGTACATATTTATTACTCTATTTATTTATTTATTTATTTTACTTGTACATATCTATTCTATTGATTTTATTTTGTTAGTATGTTTGGTTTTTTTCTCTGTCTCCCCCTTTTAGACTGTGAGCCCACTGTTGGGTAGGGACCGTCTCTATACGTTGCCAACTTGTACTTCCAAGTGCTTAGTCCAGTGCTCTGCACACAGTAAGCGCTCAATAAATATGATTGATTGATTGATTGATTGACGCCGGCTCCCCCAACTCCCAGCCTGCAGCACAGCGTAGGTGGTGGTGATGAGTTGTAGCGTTTTCCCGGGAGCCCAGCTCCGGGGCTGCGGGGGGGGATGGTGGTGGGGGGCAGGGGGAAATAGAGCCCCCCATGTCTCCCCCACTCTTTTCTTCTCTCGGGGTGGCCTTCAAGAAAGCGGTTGACGACAGGCCCACTGGGGCCTGGGGCAGGGTGGGGGGATCCCCGGTGGGCAGAAAACCTTCGCCTGTGTGGATGTGAGGTGGGGGGCAGGGGGCAGGGGGCAGGGGGGAGATCACCGGCCTTTCAACACCCCCTTTCTGCCCGGGGGGCTGCGTCCCGCTTCCGAGCCCCCCACCCCGGGCCCCAGTTTTCACACGTGACTAATTTATGCCTCTTTATTCCCAAGTGTTGCACCGTTTATAAAACCAGTCCAGGGGGATCAGACTCGGGGGGCCTTCCCCTCGCCTGCCCCCCACCCCAGGAGGTGATGCCCCCGTCCCGGCCTTTGGTGGCCACCCCAGGGGCGGCCAGCGAGGGAGACCCTACGGCGGTCCGGAGGCCGGGGGACAGTTGGGCCGAGAAACCTGAACCCCAGGTCCAGCCCAGGGGGCTCCTCGGTAGCCTCCCCACCTGGCCCCTGGCCCCCCTTCTTCCTCCATGCCCCCTTCCCGCCCTCGCTAGCCCCTTATGAGTGCAGGCCTCACCCCCCCATCCCCACCCCCTCCCCCTGTTATTTACAAATGTACACATCCCATCCCTCCCCGGGACCCCCACATCCTGGGCCGGGCTCCTCCAGGGAGGGAGAAAACGGTCGGAAAGGGGGAGGTTGATGGGGGGACCCCCTCGCCGGGAGTCCCCGAGGCCCACAGGGGTGGCCCGTTGCCGTCCTAGCAGGCGAAGTCCTGGAAGAGGCTCCCCGGGGGGCCGTGATGGTGATTGGGGAGCAGGCCGCTGGCACCCCTGTTCTGGGGGCAACCCCGTCCTGGGCACGGGCTCTGGGGGGGAAGGGGTAACGGAGGAGGGAAGGGTGAGGACCAGGCCCGGGCTTCCTCACCCTCCCGACGCCCCCGCAGACACATGCTAGACTGTGAGCCCACTGTTGGGTAGGGACTGTCTCTATATGTTGCCATCTTGTACTTCCCAAGCGCTTAGTCCAGTGCTCTGCACACAGTAAGCGCTCAATAAATACGATTGACTGATTGATTGATTGATGCTGGTCCTCCTCCCTCCGCCATGACCGGAAGTGGGCCCGCTCACCTGCTCCTTCGGCTCTTGCAGGCCCAGGGTGGCGATGCCCGCTCTGGGGGTCCTCAGTGGGGGCTTGGGGCGCCGCCACAGCCGCTTCAGCCAGGCCCAGGCCACCTGGGGCGGGGGGCACGTCTGGCCCAAGGAACTCCCAGAATCCCCTGTTCCCCCGCCCTCTGTGCCAAGTCCCGGCACCCCGTCCCCGCAAGTCACCCTGGCACCCAAACCCTCTCCCCCTCAGTCATCCATGCACCCCAAATCTCTCCCCCCAGAGTCATCCTGGCACCCCAAACCCTCTCTCCCCAGAATCATTCTGGTGCCCAAAACCCCTCCCCTTCAGAGTCATCCTGGCATCCAAACCCCTCCCCACCAGAATCATCCTGGCACCCAATCCCCTCCCATGAGAGTCACCCTGGCACTCAAACCCTCACCCCCTCAGTCATCCATGCATCCAAGACCTCTTCCCCCAATAGTCATCCTGGCACCCTAAACCCTCTCCCCCTCAGTCATATGTGCCCCCCCAAACCCCTCCCCCCAGAGTCACCCTGGCACTCAAACCCTCTCCCCTTCAGTCATATGCGCCCCCCAAACCCCTCCCCCAGAGTCATCCTGGCACCCCAAACCCTCTCCCCCCAGAGTCATCCTGGCACCCCAAACCCTCTTCCCCCAGAGTCATCCTGGTGCCCCAGACTCCTCCCCGCCAGAATCACCCTGGCACTCAAACCCTCTCCCCCTCAGTCATCCATGCACCCAAAATCCCACCCCACCGGAGTCATCCTGGCACCCAAACCCCTCCCATGAGAGTCACCCTGACACCCCAAACCCTCTCCCCCTCAGTCATATGTGCACCCCAAACCCCTCCTCCCGGAGTCATGCTGGCACCCCATACTATCTCACCCCCGAGTCATGCTGGCACCCAAACCCCTCCCATGAGAGTCACCCTGACACCCCAGACCCTCTCCCCCTCAATCATATGTGCACCCAAAACCCCCGCCCACAGAGTCATCCTGGTGTCCGAGACTCCTCCCCCCAGAGTCATCCTGGCACCCAAACCCTCTCCTCCCTGGTCATCCATGCCCCCCAACCCCCTCCTCCCAGAGTCATCCTGGTACCCCCAAGCCCACTCCCCCCCAGTCATATGTGCCCCCCAAACCCCTCCCCACCAGAGTCACCCTGGCACTCAAACCCTCTCCCCCTCAGTCATATGTGCCCCCCAATCCCCTCCCCCAGAGTCATCCTGGCACCCCAAACCCTCTCCCCCGAGAGTCATCCTGGCATCCAAACCCCAAGAGTCATGCTGGCACTCAAACCCTCTCCCCCTCAGTCATCAATGCACCCAAGACCTCTCCCCCGACAGTCATCCTGGCACCCCAAACCCTCTCCCCCTCAGTCATATGTGCCCCCAAAACCCCTTCCCCCAGAGTCACCCTGGCACCCCGTACTATCTCAGCCCAGAGTCATCCTGGTGCCCAAAACCACTCTCCCCGCAAAGTCATCCTGGTGCCCCAAACCCCTCCCCACCAGAGTCACCCTGGTACTCAAACCCTCTCCCCCTCGGTCATCCATGCACCCAAAACCCTTCCCCACCGGAGTCATCCTGGCACCCAAACGCTTCCCATGAGAGTCACCCTGACACCCCAAACCCTCTCCCCCCAGAGTCATCCTGGTGCCCGAGACTCCTCCCCACCAGAGTCACCCTGGCACTCAAACCCTCTCCCCCTCAGTCATCCATGCACCCAAAACCCCTCCCCACCAGAGTCATCCTGGCACCCAGACCCCTCCCATGAGAGTCACCCTGACACCCCAAACCCTCTCCCCCTCAGTCATATGTGGCCCAGAAACCCCTCCCCCAGAATCATCCTGGCACCCCAAACCCTTTCCCCCAAGAGTCATCCTGGCATCCAAACCCCATGAGTCATATTGGCACTCAAACCCTGTCCCCCTCAGTCATCAATGCACCCAAGACCTCTCCCCTCTAAAGTCATCCTGGCACCCCAAACCCTCTCCCCCTCAGTCATATGTGCCCCCCAAACCCTTCGCCCAAGAGTCATCCTGGCACCCCATACTATCTCACCCCAGAGTCATCCTGGTGCCCAAAACCATTCTCGCCACAAAGTCATCCTGGTGCCCCAAACCCCTCCCCACCAGAGTCACCCTGGCACTCAAACCCTCTCCGCCTCAGTCATCCATGCACCCCAAACCCTTCCCCACCAGAGTCATCCTGGCACCCAAACGCCTCCCATGAGAGCCACCCTGACACCCCAAACCCTTCCCCCCAAAGTCATCCTGGCACCCCAAACCCTCTCCTCCCAGAGTCATCCTGGTGCCCAAAACCACTCTCCCCACAAAGTCATCCTGGTGCCCCAAACCCCTCCCCACCAGAGTCACCCTGGCACTCAAACCCCCTCCGCCTCAGTCATCCATGCACCCAAAACCCTTCCCCACCAGAGTCATCCTGGCACCCAAACGCCTCGCATGAGAGTCACCCTGACACCCCAAACCCTTCCCCCCAGAGTCATCCTGGCACCCCAAACCCTCTCCTCCCAGAGTCATCCTGGTGCCCGAGACTCCTCCCTCCTACAGTCATCCTGACACCCAAACCCTCTCCGCCTCAGGTCATCCATGCACCCCAAACCCCTCCCCACGGAGTCATCCTGGCACCCCAAGCCTTCTCCCACCCCATCATACCAAAACCCAAACTCTCTCCCCACCCATCATTCCAGCACCCAAAACCCTTTCCCCCCCTCTCCTTATGCCCCCTACCCCGACCCCCCAAGAAACCTCCTAGGTCACCCTGAGGCCTGCTGAGAAGGGTCAGTTCTTTCAGCTTATTGAGGGAATAAAAATGATAGTTCTGGTACTTGTTGAGTGCTTATTCCTTTTAGACTGTGAGCCCACTGTTGGGTAGGGACTGTCTCTATATGTTGCCAATTTGTACTTCCCAAGCACTTAGTACAGTGTTCTGCACATAGTAAGCGCTCAATAAATACGATTGATGATGATGATGATCAAGCACTGTTCTAAGAACAGAGAAGCAGTGTGGCTCATTGGAAAGAGGTCATGGGTTCAAATCCCAGCTCCGCCACTTGTCAGCTGTGTGACTTTGGGCAAGTCACTTCACCGCTCTGGGCCTCGGTTACCTCATCTGTAAAATGGGGATTAAGATTGTGAACCCCCCGTGGGACAACCTGATCACCTTGTAACTTCCCCGGTGCTTAAAACAGTGCTTTGCACATAGCATAGTGAGAGCTTAATGAATGCCATCATCATCATCATTATTATTATTATTATTCTAAGCGCTGGTGTAGATACAATTTAGTCAGGGTTAGACGCAGTCCCTGTCCCACATGGAGATCACACTCTTATCCCCATTTTACAGATGAGGGAACTGAGGCACAGAGGAAATGAAGTGCTTACTACGTGCCGTACTAAGCACTGAGGTAAGATAACCAGGTTGGACACAGTCTCTGTCCCACATGGTGCTCACACTCTTAATCCCCCCCTTTTTTTTGCAGGTGAGGTAATCAAGGCCCAGAGACGTGAAATGACTGGCCCAAGGTCACCCAGCAGAAAGGTGGTGGAGCCGGGATTAGAACCCAGGTCCCTCTGAAGCAGCGTGGCTCAGTGGAAAGAGCCCGGGCTTTGGAGTCAGAGGTCATGGGTTCGAATCCAAGCTCCACCACATGTCTGCTGGGTGACCTTGGGCAAGTCACTTCACTTCTATGAGCCTCAGTGACCTCATCTGTAAAACGGGGATGAAGACTGTGAGCCCCACGTGGGACAATTTGGTCACCTTGTATCCGCTCCCCATCACTTAGAACAGTGCTCTGTACATAGTAAGCGCTTAACAAATGCCATTATTCTACCTCCTTCCCTTCCCCACAGCACCTGTATATATGTATATATATTTGTACATATTTATTACACTAATTATTTATAATAATAATAATAATGATGGCATTTATTAAGCGCTTACTATGTGCAAAGCACTGTTCTAAGCGCTGGGGAGGTTACAAGGTGATCAGGTTGTCCCCGGGGGAGCTCACAGTCTTAATCCCCATTTTACAGATGAGGTAACTAAGGCACAGAGAAGTTAAGTGACTTGCCCAGAGTCACCCAGCTGACAGTTGGCGGAGCCGGGGTTTGAACCCGTGACCTCTGACTCCAAAGCCCGGGCTCTTTCCATTGAGCCGCGCTGCTTCTCATTTATCTTACCTGTCCATATCTATTCTATTTATTTTATTTTGTTAGTATGTTTGGTTTTGTTCTCTGTCTCCCCCTTCTAGACTGTGAGCCCGCTGTTGGGTAGGGACTGTCTCTATGTGTTGCTGACTTGTACTTCCCAAACACTTAGTACAGTGCTCTGCACACAGTAAGCGCTCAATAAATATGACTGATTGATTGATTGATTGATGATGATGATGATGATGATTATTATCATTATTCTGACACCCAGGACCGGGCTCTAACCTCTACGCCAGGCTCCCACCCCACCCCACCAACCTTTCTCCTTCCTTCTCTCTCCCCCTTCCCCTCCGTCCTTCCCACCCCTGCCCCTCAGCCCCTGTGCCCAATTCTTGCCTCGTAGACGTAGTCCAGAATCTCCAGGAGCGTGAGGATGCTCGCCCCAATGAACAGTCCCATCTGCCCGCCAATGTCACCTGCAGGAATAGTGAGGGGGAAAGGCCCAGATTCATTCGTTCATTCAATAGTATTTATTGGGCGCTTACTGTGCGCAGAGCACCGGACTAAGCGCTTGGGAAGTCCAAGTTGGCAACATATAGAGATTGTACCTACCCTACATTCATTCATTCATTCAATCGTATTTATTGAGCACTTACCGTGTGCAGAGCACTGTACTAAGCGCTTAGGAAGTACAAGTCAGCAACATACAGAGACGGTCCCTGCCCAACAGCGGGCTCACAGTCTCAAAGGGGGAGACAGAGAACAAAACAAAACTTATTAACAAAATAAAATAAATAGAATAAATATGTACAAGTAAAATAAATAGAGTAATTCATTCATTCATTCATTCGTGTTTATTGAGCGCTTACCACGTGCAGAGCACTGTACTAAGCGCTTGGGAATTACAAGTCGGCAACATACAGAGACGGTCCCTGCCCAACAGCGGGCTCACAGTTTCGAAGGGGGAGACGGATGACAAAACAAAACATATTAACAAAATAAAATAAATAGCATAAATATGTACAAGTAAAATAGAGTAATTCATTCATTCATTCATTCAGTCGTATTTATTGAGCGCTTACCACGTGCAGAGCATTGTACTAAGCGCTTGGGAAGTACAAGTCGGCAACGTACAGAGACGGTCCCTGCCCAACAGCGGGCTCACAGTCTAGAAGGGGGAGACAGACAACAAAACAAAACATATTAACAAAATAAAATAAATGAAATAAATATGTACACGTAAATTAAATAGAGTCATTCATTCATTCATTCATTCAATCGTATTCATTGAGCGCTTACTGTGCGCAGAGCACTGGACTAAGCACTTGAGAAGTCCAAGTTGTCAACATATAGAGACGGTCCCTACCCAACAGCGGGCTCACATTCTCAAAGGGGGAGACAAACAAAACAAAACATATTAACAAAATAAAATAGACTAAATATGTACAAGTAAAATAAATAGAGTCATTCATTCATTCATCCATTCAATCGTATTTATTGAGCACTTACTGTGTGCAGAGCACTGTACTAAGCGCTTGGGAAGTCCAAGTTGGCAGCATATAGAGACGGTCCCTACCCAACAACAGGCTCACAGTCTCGAAGGGGGAGACAGACGACAAAACATACTAACAAAATAAAATAAATAGAATAAATATGTACAAGTAAAATAAATAGTCATTCATTCATTCATTCATTCAATCGTATTTATTGAGCGCTTACTGTGTGCAGAGCACTGGACTAAGCTCTTGGGAAGTCCAAGTTGGCAACATACAGAGACCCAACAGCAGGCTCACAGTCTTGAAGGGGGAGACGGACGACAGAATAAAACATATTAACAAAATAAAATAAATAGAATAAATATGTACAAGTAATCAATCAATCAATCGTATTTATTGAGTGCTTACTGTGTGCAGAGCACTGGACTAAGCGCTTGGGAAGTCCAAGTTGGCAACATACAGAGGCCCAACAGCAGGCTCACAGTCTCGAAGGGGGAGACGGACGACAGAAAAAAACATATTAACAAAATAAAGTAAATAGAATAAATATGTACAAGTAAAATAAATAGTCATTCATTCATTCATTCAACCGTATTTATTGAGCGCTTACTGTGTGCAGAGCACTGGACTAAGCGCTAGGGAAGTACAAGTTGGCAACATATAGAGACGGTCCCTATCCAACAGCAGGCTCACAGTCTCGAAGGGGGAGACGGACAACGAAACAAAACATAGTAACAAAATAAAATAAATAGAATAAACATGTACAAGTAAAATAGAGTAATGAATGCTTACAAACATATATACATCTATACAGGTGCTGTGGGGAGGGGAAGCCCTTTTAGACTGTGAGCCCACTGTTGGGTGGGGACTGTCTCTATATGTTGCCAACTTGGACTTCCCAAGCGCTTAGTACAGTGCTCTGCACACAATAAGCGCTCAATAAATATGATTGATTGATTGATTGGAAGGAGGTAAGGCGGGGGGGATGGGGAGGGGGAGAGGAAGGAGGGGGCTCAACAAGGCCCAAGGCTTGGTGGGACGGGGCGGAGGGGCGGACGGGCGGGGGTCTCACCCAGGAGGGCTGACAGGCTGTAGGCGGCTCTCTGCTCCAAGACCTCTGAAGTCAACGCCTCGAAAAACACGTCCAGGACCAGGAAGTTCTCCCTGTGGAAACAGACCGGACTCCAAGGACGGCCGGGGGTCAAGGGGCAGGGCTCCGCCACTGCCCGGCCCCGGACCGGTGCCCAGCCTCAGTCCCCTCTCCAAACCAGTGCCCAGCCCTGGTCCAGGATCTAATAATCCCTCTTCCGCCCCTTGTCCGCTGTGTGACGTTGGGAAAGTCACTTCACGTCACTGGGCCTCAGTGACCTCACCTGCAAAATGGGGATTAATGATAATAATAACGATGGCGTTTGTTAAGCGCTTACTATGCGCGAAGCACTGTTCTAAGAGCTGGAGGGGATACAAGATGATCAGGTTGTCCCACGTGGGGCTCCCAGGCAATCCCCATTTTACAGATCAGGGAACTGAGGTTCAGAGAAGTGACTTGCCCAAGGTCACACAGCAGACACGTGGTGGAGCCGGGACTCGAACCCATGGCCTCTGACTCCAAAGCCCGGGCTCTTTCCACTGAGCCACGCTGCTTCTCTTGATGATGATGATGATGATCATCATCATCATCATCATCAATCGTATTTATTGAGCGCTTACTATGTGCAGAGCACTGTACTAAGCGCTTGGGAAGTACAAATTGGCAACATATAGAGACTGTCCCTACCCAACAGTGGGCTCACAGTCTAAAAGGGGGAGACAGAGAACAAAACCAAACATACTAATGGTAATGATGATGATGTTGGTATTTGTTAAGGGCTTCCAATGTGCCAAGCACTGTCCTAAGCGCTGTGGGAGATACGAGGTCATCAGGTTGGTCACATGACCCAGCTTTGTGTCAGTCTTAGTCATCAATCATATTTATTGAGCGCTTACTGTGTGCAGAGCACTGTAGTCCACAGTCAACTACACGCCAGCCTAGTCTACGGCCCAGCCCCGGTCCTTGGCCCAGCCCCGCGGCGTCAGCCGGAAGGCTTGACGGGTGTCAGGCTGATCCTTCATTCAGTCGTATTAATTGAGCACTTACTGAGCGCACAGCACTGGACTAAGCGCTGATAATAATAATAATTATTATTATTACGGTATCCGTTAAGCGCTCACTATGTGCCAAGCACTGTTCTAAGCTCTGGGGTAGACACGAGGTCATTTAGACACGAGGTCATCAAGTTGTCCCACGTGGGGCTCACAGTCTTCACCCCCATTTGACAGACGAGGGAACTGAGGCCCAGAGACGATAATGATGATGATGATGATGACTGCATGTGAGCCTGTTGTCGGGTAGGGACCGTCTCTATCTGTTGCCAACTTGTACTTCCAAAGCGCTTAGTCCAGTGCTCTGCACACAGTAAGCGTTCAATAAGTACGGTTGAATGAATTAATGAATGCAAAGCACTGTTCTAAGCGCTGGGGGGGATACAAGGTGATCAGGTTGTCCCTCGTGGGGCTCCCAGTCTTCATCCCTATTTTCCAGGTGAGGTCACTGAGGCCCAGAGAAGTGAAGTGACTTGCCCAAAGTCACACAGCGGGCAAGTGGCGGAGCCGGGATTTGAATCCACGACCTTTGACTGCCAAACCCGGGCTCTTGCCAATAAGTCACGGATCCCTCCCTCCCACCCTGCTGGACCACACATCTCCCTCCTCTCCCCTTCATTCATTCAGTCGTATTTATTGAGCGCTTACTGTGTGCAGAGCACTGGACTAAGCGCTTGGGAAGTCCAAGTTGGAAACATATAGAGACAGTCCCTACCCAACAGCGGGCTCACAGTTTAGAAGACTTTCCCCTTCATTCATTCAATCATATTTATTGTGCGCTTACTGTGTGCAGAGCACTGTACTAAGCACTTGGGAAGTACAAGTTGGCAACATCTAGAGACGGTCCCGACCCAACAGCGGGCTCACAGTCTAGAAGACTTTCCCCTTCATTCATTCAATCATATTTATTGGACGCTTACTGTGTGCAGAGCACTGGACTAAGCGCTTGGGAAGTCCAAGTTGGCAACATCTAGAGACGGTCCCGACCCAACAGCGGGCTCACAGTCTAGAAGACTTTCCCCTTCATTCATTCAATCATATTTATTGGACGCTTACTGTGTGCAGAGCACTAGACTAAGCACTTGGGAAGTCCAAGTTGGCAACATCTAGAGACGGTCCCGACCCAACAGCGGGCTCACAGTCTAGAAGACTTTCCCCTTCATTCATTCAGTCATATTTATTGGGCGCTTACTGTGTGCAGAGCCCTGGACTAAGCGCTTGGGAAGTACAGTTCAGCAATAAGGAGAGATAATCCCTGCTCACGATGGGCTCATGCTTCCCAGCTTGCCTGTACCCACCCCCTATTTATTCTATTTATTTTATTTTGTTGGTATGTTTGGTTTTGTTCTCTGTCCCCTTTTAGACTGTGAGCCCACTATTGGGTAGGGACTGTCTCTATATGTTGCCAACTTGGACTTCCCAAGCGCTTAGTCCAGTGCTCTGCACACAGTAAGCGCCTCGTCCCCCTCTCCATCCCCCCCCATCTTACCTCCTTCCCTTTCCCACAGCACCTGTATATATGCATATATGTTTGTACATATTTATTACTCTATATATTTATTTATTTATTTTACTTGTACATATCTATTCTATTCATTTTATTTTGTTAGTATGTTTGGTTTTGTTCTCTGTCTCCCCCTTTTAGACTGTGAGCCCACTTATTGGGTAGGGACTGTCTCTAGATGTTGCCAACTTGGACTTCCCAAGTGCTTAGTCCAGTGCTCTGCACACAGTAAGCGCTCAATAAATACGATGATGATGATGAATAAATGCGATTGATGATGATGATGATGATGATGAAGACCCCATCCCACCCCTTCCCATTCATTCATTCATTCATTCATTCATTCAATCATATTCATTGAGCGCTTACTGTGTGCAGAGCCGCTTGGGAAGTCCAAGTTGGCAACATATAGAGACGGTTCCTACCCAATAGGGGGTTCACGGTCTAAAAGACGGTCCACTTTCACCCCCCGTGCCCTTCCCAGCGACCCGGCCCCCCAAGCCCCGCAGCCCCCCGGGCCCACCTGATGTAGGTCTCGTTGAGGTTGTATTTCCGGGCCAGGTAGCGGGCAGACCCTCGGTTGGGGATGCGAACCATGGAGATCTCCTTCCCGTAGCGAGTCAGATTGCAGGGGGTGGGACAGGCGCAGCGCCCTTCTGGACTCCCCCCCCAGGGAGTCTGCAACGGCACCGGGGCCTAGCTGAGCGGAGGCCGCAGGAAGCCCAGCCTCGGCGGGACAGTGATAATCATCATCATCATCATCATCATCATCAATCGTATTTATTGAGCGCTTACTATGTGCAGAGCACTGTACTAAGCGCTTGGGAACTACAAATTGGCAACATATAGAGACAGTCCCTACCCAATAGTGGGCTCACAGTCTCAAAGGGGGAGACAGAGAACAAAACCAAACATACTAACAAAATAAAATAAATAGAATAGCTATGTACAAGTAAAATAAAGAGTAATAAATCTGTCCAAACATATATACATATATACAGGTGCTGTGGGGAAGAGAAGGAGGTAAGATGGGGGGGGGGTGGAGAGGGGGACGAGGGGGAGAGGAAGGAAGGGGCTCAGTCTGGGAAGGCCTCCTGGAAGAGGTGAGCTCTCAGCAGGGACTTGAAAGGAGGAAGAGAGCTAGCTTGGCGGATGGGCAGAGGGATTGGGGGCATTCCGGGCCCGGGGGAGGACGTGGGCCGGGGGTCGATGGCGGGACAGGCGATTATATGATTATAATCATAATGAAAACAGTATTTCTTAAGAGCTTACTATGTGCGAAGCACTGTTCTAAGTAATAATGTTGGCATCTGTTAAGCGCTTACTATGTGCAAAGCACTGTTCTAAGCACCGGGGAGGTGACAAGGTGATCAGGTTGTCCCACGGGGGGCTCACAGTCTCAATCCCCACGTTCCAGATGAGATCACTGAGGCCCAAAGAAGTGAAGTGACTCGCCCAAAGTCACACAGCCGACAGTTGGCGGGGCCGGGATTTGAACCCATGACCTCTGACTCCAAAGCCCGGGCTCTTTCCGTTGAGCCACGCCGCTTCTCTAATAGTAATGACGATGGTGTCTATTAAGCGCTTACTATGTGCAAAGCACTGTTCTAAGCGCTGGGGAGGTTACAAGGTGATCAGGTTGTCATTCATTCATTCATTCAATCGTATTTGTTGAGCGCTTACTGTGTGCAGAGCACTGGACTAAGTGCTTGGGAAGTACAAGAAGAAGCAGTGTGGCTCGATGGAAAGAGCCCGGGCTTTGGAGTCAGAGGTCATGGGTTCAAATCCCGGCCGCCAACTGTCAGCTGTGTGACTTTGGGAAGTCACTACACGTCTCTGGGCCTCAGTTACCTCATCTGGAAAATGGGGATTGAGACTGTGAGCCCCCCATGAGACAACCTGATCACCTTGTAATCTCCCCAGTGCTTAGAACAGTGCTTTGCACATAGTAAGCGCTTAACAAATACCATCATTATTATTATTATTATTACAAGTTGGCAACATCTAGAGACGGTCCCTACCCAACAGCAGGCTCACTGACGATTTTGACACTTGTCTACGTGTTTTGTTTTGTTGTCTTTCTCCCCCTTCTAGACTGTGAGTCCACTGTTGGGTAGGGACCGTCTCTATGTGTTGCCAACTTGTACTTCCCAAGCGCTTAGTACAGTGCTCTGCACACAGTAAGCGCTCAATAAATACGATTGAATGAATAGAAGGGGGAGACAGACGACAAAACAAAACATATTAACAAAATAAAATAAATTGTCCCACGGGGGGCTCACAGTCCTCATCCCCATTTTACCAATGAGGTAACTGAGGCCCAGAGAAGTTAAGTCACAAAGTCACACAGCATTTATAAGCGCTTACTATGTGCAAAGCACTGTTCTAAGCGCTGGAGAGGTTATAAGGTGATCAGGATGTCCCACGTGGGGCTCACAGTCTTAATCCCCATTTTCCAGATGAGGGAACTGAGGCCCAGAGAAGTGAAGTGACTCGCCCAAAGTCACACAGCTGACAATTGGCGCAGCTGGGATTTGAACCCATTACTCCCAAGCCCGGGCTCTTTCCACTGAGCCACGCTCCTTCTCTAAGGTTGTCCCACGTGGAGCTCACGGTCTTCATCCCCATTTTCCAGCCGAGGTAACAGAGGCCCAGAGAAGTGAAGCGACTTGCCCAAGGTCACACAGCCGAGAAGTGGCAGAGCGGGATTAGAACTCACAGCCTCTGACTCCCGAGCCCGGGCTCTTGTCACTGAGCCACGCTGACAAGAACGGCAGAGCCCGCAGCCCGGGGAGACAAAGGCGGAGCTGGAATTTGGGGTCCTTCCCCCGGGGAGGCCTGGATCCCTCCGTATCTTGGGAAACAGGCCAGCCTTAATAATTAATAAAGATGGTTAAGCGCGTACTATGTGCCCAGGACTGTTCAAAGTGTTGAGGCCTCAAAGAGGAGGCCCTGCCCCCAGCCCAGGGGTCTCCGGACAAGCCCCCGTGACCCCACTGTATCCTGGGAAACGGGCCGGCTTCTCTGTGCCTCAGTTCCCTCAGCTGTAAAATGGGGATGAAGACTGTGAGTCCCACGTGGGACAACCTGATCACCTTGTATCTACCCCAGGGTTTAGAACAGTGCTTGGCACATAGTAAGTGCTTAACAAATATCATTATTATTATTATTATTATTATTATTATTCTCAGAGGAGCCCCTGTCCCCCCACCCTGGGGTGTCCAGACAAGCCCCTAGGACCCCGCTACATCCTGGGAAACAGGCCGGCCCCTCAGAGGAGCCCCTGTCCCCCCACCCTGGGGTGTCCAGACAAGCCCCCAGGACCCCACTGCATCCTGGGAAACAGGCCGGCCCCTCAGAGGAGCCCCATCCCCCCACCCTGGGGTGTCCAGACAAGCCCCCAGGACCCCACTGCATCCTGGGAAACAGGCCGGCCTCTCAGAGGAGCTCCTTTCCCCCCGCCCTGGGGTGTCCAGACAAGCCCCCAGGACCCCAGTGCATCCTGGGAAACAGGCCGGCCCTTCAGAGGAGCCCCTGTCCCCCCGCCCTGGGGTGTCCAGACAAGCCCCCAGGACCCCAGTGCATCCTGGGAAACAGGCCGGCCTCTCAGAGGAGCCCCTGTCCCCCCGCCCTGGGGTGTCCAGACAAGCCCCCAGCACCCCAGTGCATCCTGGGAAACAGGCCGGCCTCTCAGAGGAGCCCCTGTCCCCCCGCCCTGGGGTGTCCAGACAAGCCCCCAGGACTCCACTGCATCCTGGGAAACAGGCCGGCCCCTCAGAGGAGCCCCTGTCCCCCCCGCCCTGGGGTGTCCAGACAAGCCCCCAGGCCCCCACTGCATCCTGGGAAACAGGCCGGCCTCTCAGAGGAGCCCCTGTCCCCCCACCCTGGGGTGTCCAGACAAGTCCCCGGGACCCCACTGCATCCTGGCAAACAGTCCGGCCTCTCAGAAGAGCCCCCAACCCCCGCCCCAGGGCACTGGGACCACCGCCATACTCCTCCACTTTTGCCACAAACAGATTTGAGAAGCAGCGTGGCTCAGTGGAAAGAGCCCGGGCTTCGGAGTCAGCGGTCATGGGTTCAAATCCCTGCTCCGCCAACTGTCAGCTGGGTGACTTTGGGCAAGTCACTTCACTTCTCTGGGCCTCAGTTCCCTCATCCGGAAAATGGGGATTAGGACTGTGAGCCCCACGTGGGACAACTTAATCACCTTGTAACCTCCACGGCGCTTAGAGCAGTGCTTTGCACATAGTAAGCGCTTAATAAATGCCGTCATCATTATTATTGTCATTTCCCAGTGGCCACCACAAGGGGATTCATTCATTCAGTCAGTCAGTCGTACAGTGCTCTGCACACAGTAAGCGCTCAATAAATACGATTGAATGAATGAATGAATTTATTGAGCGCTTACTGTGTGCAGAGCACTGGACTAAGCGCTTGGGAAGTCCAAGTTGGCAACATCTAGAGACGGTCCCTACCCAACAGTGGGCTCACAGTCTAGAAGGGGGAGACAGACAACAAAACAAAACATATTAACAAAATAAAATAGAGTATGTGCAAGTAAAATAAATAAATAGAGTAATAAATATGTACAAACATATATACAGGGAATGAAGACTGTGAGCCCCCTGGGGGACCGGTATATATGTTTGTACATATTTATTGCTCTATTTATTTATTTATTTTACTTGTACATATCTATTCCATTTATTTTATTTTGTTAGTATGTTTGGTTTTGTTGTCTGTCTCCCCCTTCTAGACTGTGAGCCCGCTGTTGGGTAGGGACTGTCTCTCTATGTTGCCAACTTGGACTTCCCAAGTGCTTAGTCCAGTGCTCTGCACACAGTAAGCGCTCAATAAATACAATTTATTGATTGACAACCTGATCACCTTGTAACCTCCCCGGCGCTTAGCAACAGTGCTTTGCACATAGCAAGCTAGAGAAGCAGCGTGGCTCAGTGGACAGAGCCCGGGCTTTGGAGTCAGAGGTCATGGGTTCAAATCCCGGCTCCGCCACTTGTCAGCTGTGTGACTTTGGGCGAGTCACTTCACTTCTCTGGGCCTCATCTGGAAATTGGGGATTAAGATTGTGAGCCCACCGTGGGACAACCTGATCACCTTGTAACCTCCCTAGCGCTTAGAAGAGTGCTTTGCACATAGTAAGCACTTAATAAATGCCATCATTATTATTATTAACAAATACCATCATTATCACTATTATTATTATTATTATTATTAAGAGACCTTAACCTTCTGGAGGAGCCCAGGCGGGGAAGCGGGGAGCCGGAAAGGAGGGTGTGAGCCCCCCGTGGGACAACCTGATCACCTTGTATCCTTCCCAGTGCTTAGAAGAGTGCTTTGCACATAGTAAGCGCTTAATAGATGCCATCATTATTATTATTGACAAATACCATTATTATTATTGTTATTATTATTATTATTAAGAGACCTTACCCTTCTGGAGGAGCCCAGGCGGGGAAACGGGGAGCTGGAAAGGAGGGTGTCGGGGGGCGGGGGGGGGAGGGTGGCCGGGATGGAGAGGGCTTGGGACGGGGGCCAGGTGGGGCACGTACCCACGGTGTGATCGGCGCACTCGATGTAAATGTTGGGCGAGCAGATGGTCTCGTTGCCTGCAGAAGAGAGGGAGGCCTTGGAGGGGAAGGGTCCCGGTGGGCCTCCTTGCCCTCCCAACCGGCCGCCCCCCGGCCCCTCAGCGGCTTCTCCCAGGGGGTTCAGGGGGAGGGTGCCCACCCAAGGCCCACCCAAGGCTCACCTGGCATGTGAACCATGCGGCAGTGGCATCGCCGGAGTACGGCCTCCTTCTCGCACCGCAGCCTGCAGGCGGACACGCTGTAGGCCGCGTAGCCCTGCAGGTCTGGCTCCCCGGACCCCGACTCCGTCCGGCAGTTACCCCAAGGCCGCGGGAGGTACGTCAGCTGCGGGGACGGAGACGGAAGGCGTCAACCCCAGCCCCGGCGTGGGGGCCGCTTGCCCACCCAGGGACCCACAGGGCAGAAGGAGGGCAGGTAGTTCAAACGCTTAGTCCAGCCCGCACCCTCCGCTCCTCTGCCGCTAATCTCCTCATTGGGCCTCAATCAATCAATCAATCGTATTTATTGAGCGCTTTCTGTGTGCAGAGCACTGGACTAAGCGCTTGGGAAGTACAAGTTGGCAACATATAGAGACAGTCCCTACCCAACAGTGGGCTCACAGTCTAAAAGGGGGCATTCTTGCCCATCCTGCTGCCGACCCCCGGCCCACATCATCCCCCTGGCCTGGAATGGCCTCCCTCACCACATCCGCCAAGTTAGCTCTCTTCCTCCCTTCAGAGCTCACCTCCTCCAGGAGGCCTTCCCACACTGAGCCCCTTCCTTCCTCTCCCCCTCCTCCCCCTCTCCATCCCCCGTGCCTTACCTCTTTCCCTTCCCCACAGCACCTGTGTATATGTATATATGTTTGTACCTATTTATTACTCCATTTATTCATTTATTTTACTTGTACATATTTATTCTATTTATTTTATTTTGTTAATATGTTCGGTTTTGTTCCCTGTCTCCCCCTTCTAGACTGTGAGCCCGCTGTTGGGTAGGGACTGTCTCTATATGTTGCCAATTTGTACTTCCCAAGCGCTTAGTACAGTGCTCTGCACACAGTAAGCGCTCAATAAATACGATTGAATGAACAGGCTCAGTCCAGTGCCCTGCACACAGTAAGCGCTCAGTAAATCAGACGGACTGACCGGCTGTCCCATGGTGTGGCCGGACCCACGGAGCGGAGCTTACCCGCTGCTCCTGGCAGGACACGAAGGTCTGGAAGCCGGGGGACACCCCGAAGCCAAGCTGGTGAATGTAGGGGGGCTCTTCCTGGCTGTGAATCTGCACGCGGATCCCGGCCTCGAACGACGTCTCGTCTGCGGGAGGGGAGCGGGGGTCACAGGGATGGGGACCATCATCATCATCATCATCAATCATATTTATTGAGCACTTACTATGTGTAGAGCACTGTACTAAGCGCTTGGGAAGTACAAGTTGGCAACGTATAAAGACAGTCCCTACCCAACAGTGGGCTCACAGTCTCAAAGGGGGAGACAGAGAACAAAACCAAACATACTAACAAAATAAAATAAATAGAATAGATATGTATAAGTGAAATAAATAAATAAATAGAGTAACAAATATGTACAAACATATGTACATATATACAGGTGCAGTGGGGAAGGGAAGGAGGTAAGATGGGGGGATGGAGAGGGGGACAAGGGGGAGAGGAAGGAAGGGGCTCAGTGTGGGAAGGCCTCCTGGAGGAGGTGAGCTCTCAGTAGGGCCTTGAAGGGAGGAAGAGAGCGAGCTTGGCGGATGGGCAGAGGGATTGGGGGCATTCCAGGCCCGGGGGAGGACGTGGCCCGGGGGTCGATGGCGGGACAGGCGAGAACGAGGCCTAACGGGGAGGAGATTAGTGGCAGAAGAGCAGAGGGCGCGGGCTGGGCTGGACAAGGACAGAAGGGAGGTGAGGGAGGACGTTGCGAGGGGATGGATGGACAGCCTTGAAGCCCAGGGTGAGGAGTTTCTGCCTGATGCGCAGATTGATTGGTAGCCACTGGAGATTTTTGAGGAGGGGAGTAGCACGCCCAGAGCGTTTCTGGACAAAGACAGTCCGGGCAGCGGCATGAAGTATGGATTGAAGTGGGGAGAGACACAAGGATGGGAGATCAGAGAGAAGGCTGATGCAGTAGGCTAGACGGGATAGGGTGAGAGCTTGAACGAGAAGGGTAGCGGTGTGGATGGAGAGGAAAGGGCGGATCTTGGCAATGTTGCGGAGCTGAGACCGGCAGGTTTTGGTGACGGTTTGGATGTGAGGGGTGAACGAGAGAGCGGAGTCGAGGAGGACACCAAGGTTGCGGGCTTGTGAGACGGGAAGGATGGTAGTGCCATCAACAGAGATGGGAAAATCAGGGAGCGGGCAGGGTTTGGGAGGGATGACAAGGAGTTCAGTCTTGGACCAGGGACGAGGAGGGGGTGGGCGGGCTGACCGCCGGACCGGGGTCACCCCGGGAGCCCTCGGGCCTAATAATAATAATAATGATGATAATAATGGCATTTATTAAGCGCTTACTATGTGCAAAGCACTGTTAGTTACAAGTTCATAGGGTTGGACACAGTCCCTGTCCCACGTGGGGCTCACACTCTTAACCCCATTTTCCAGAGGAGGGAACTGAGGCCCAGAGAAGGGAACTTCTTCGCCCAAGGCCACACGGCAGACACGTGGCTGAGCCGGAATTAGAACCCGCGTCTGTCTCACGATAATAATAATGATGGTATATGATGTTAAGTGCTTACTATGGAGCAGGCACCGTACTAAGCGCTGGGGAGGTTACAGGGTGATCAGGCTGTCCCACTGGGGGCTCCCAGTCTTCATCCCCATTTTCCAGCTGAGGGAACTGAGGCCCAGAGAAGTGAAGTGGCTTGCCCAAAGTCACACAGCTGACAATCGGCAGAGTCGGGATTTGAACCCACAACCTCTGACTCCCAAGCCCAGGCTCTTTCCACTGAGCCACGCTGCTTCTCTAGTTGCTGCCTAGTCGTGGGTTCGACCAGAATGATGGCTTCGGGGTAAGGGCACTACTGATAATAATAACCATGGTATCTGTTAAGCGCTTACTATGTCTGAGACACTGTACTAAGCGCTGGGGTGGTTACGAGGTTGGACACAGTCCCTGTCCCACGTGGGGCTCACACTATTAATCCCCATTTTCCAGAGGAGGGAACTGAGGCCCTGAGAAGGGAACTTATTCGCCCAAGCTCACACGGCAGACACGTGGCTGAGCCGGAATTAGAACCCGCGTCTGTCTCATGATAATAATAATGATGGTATTTGTTAAGCACTTACTATGTGCCAGGCACTGTACTAAGCGCTAGGGTGGTTACAAGGTCATCAGGTTGGACACAGTCCCTGTCCCACGTGGGGCTCACACTCTTCATCCCCATTTTCCAGAGGAGGGAACTGAGGCCCAGAGAAGGGAACCGATTCGCCCAAGGTCACAGGGCAGACATGCGGCTGAGCCGGAATTAGAACCCGTGTCTGTCTCATGATAATAATAATGATGGTATATGTTAAGCGCTTACTATGTAGCAGGCACCGTACTAAGTGCTGGGGTAGTTACAAGGTCATCGGGTTGGACACAGTCCCTGTCCCACGTGGGGTTCACACTCTTAATACCCATTTTCCAGAGGAGGGAACTGAGGCCCAGAGAAGGGAACTCATTCGCCCAAGGTCACACAGCAGACACATGCTGCGTAGCGTGGCTCAGTGGAAAGAGCCCGTGCTTTGGAGTCAGAGGTCATGGGTTCAAATTTTGGCTCCGCCACTTGTCAGCTGTGTGACTTCGGGCAAGTCTCTTAACTTCTTTGGGCCTCAGTTACCTCATCTGTAAAATGGGGATTAAGGCTGTGAGCCCCACTTGGGACAACCTGATCACCTCGTAACCTCCCCTGCGCTTAGAACAGTGCTTTGCACATAGTAAGTGCTTAACAAATGCCATTATTATTATTATTAGTATTATGGCTGAGCCACAATTAGAACCCGCGTCTGTCTCATGATAATAATAATGATGGTATATGTTAAGCGCTTACTATGTAGCAGGCACTGTACTAAGAGCTGGGGAGTTACAAGGTCATCAGGTTGGACACAGTCCCTGTCCCACGTGGGGCTCACACTCTTAATCCCCATTTTCCAGGGGAGGGAACTGAGGCCCAGAGAAGGGAACCGATTCGCCCAAGGTCACATGGCAGACACGTGGCTGAGCCGGAATTAGAACCCAGGTCCGTCTCATGATAATAATAATAAGTATGGTATTTGTTAAGCACTTAGTATGTGCCAGGCACTGCACTGGCACTTAGCTGTGTGACTTTGAGCAAGTCACTTAACTTCTCTGTGCCTCAGTTACCTCATCTGCAAAATGGGGATGAAGACTGTGAGCCCCACGTGGAACAACCTGATCACCTTGTATCCCCCCCAGCACTTAGAACAGTGCTTTGCACATAGTAAGCGCTTAATAAATGCCATTATTATTATTATTATCATTATTACTATTATTATTATTATTATCATTATTATTATTATTACAAGGTCATCAGGTTGGACACAGTCCCTGTCCCATGTGGAGCTCACGGCCTTCGTCCCCATTTTCCAGGTGAGGGAACTGAGGCCCAGACAAGGGAACCGATTCGCCCAAGGTCACAGGGCAGACGTGGCTGAGCCGGAATTAGAACCTGGGTCCGTCTCATGATAATAATAATAAGTATGGTATTTGTTAAGCGCTTACTATGTGCCGGGCACTGTACTAAGCACTGGGGTGGTTACAAGGTCATCAGGTTGGACACAGTCCCTGTCCCCCATGGGGCTCACACTCTTAATTCCTATTTTCCAGAGAAGGGAACTGAGGCCCAGAGAATAAATCAATCAATCGTATTTATTGAGCGCTTACTGTGTGCAGAGCACTGTACTAAGCGCTTGGGAAGTACAAGTTGGCAACATATAGAGACGATCCCTACCCAACAGTGGGCTCACAGTCTAGAAAAGGGAAGGGAAGTGACTTGTCCAAGGTCACCCGGCAGATGCTTGGTGGCTCAGTGGAAAGAGCCCAGGCTTTGGAGTCAGAGGTCATGGGTTCAAATCCCGGCTCCGCCAATCGTCAGCTGTGTGACTCTGGGCAAGTCACTTCATTTCTCTGGGCCTCAGTTCCCTCATCTGTAAAATGGGGATGAAGACTGTGAGCCCCCCGTGGGACAACCGAATCACCTTGTAACCTCTCCAGCGCTTAGAACAGTGCTTTGCACAGAGTAAGCGCTTAATAAATGCCATCATCATTATTATTATCTCCTAGACCATGAACCCGTTGTTGGGTAGGGATCGTCTTTAGATGTTGCCAACTTGTACTTCCCAAGTGCTTAGTCCGGTGCTCTGCGCACAGTAAGCACTCAATAAATTCATTCATTCATTCAATTGTATTTATTGAGCGCTTACTGTGTGCAGAGCACCAGACTAAGTGCTTGGGAAGTACAAGTTGGCAACATATAGAGACGGTCCCAGCCCAACAGCGGGCTCACAGTCGAGAAGCAGCGTGGCTCAGTGGAAAGAGCACAGGCTTTGGAGTCAGAGGTCATGGGTTCAAATCCTGACTCCGCCACTAGTCAGCTGTGTGACTTTGGGCAAGTCACTTAACTTCTCTGGGCCTCAGTGACCTCATCTGGAAAATGGGGATTAAGACTGTGAGCCCCACGTAGGACAGCATGATCACTTTGTATCCCCCCAGTGCTTAGAACAGTGCTTGGCACATAGTAAGTGCTTAATAAATCCCATCATCATTATTATTATTATTAGAAGACTGTGATTGAATGAAAGCAGCTGAATGAATGAATGAATACTTCCCAAGCGCTTAGTCCGGTGCTCTGCACTCAGTAAGCGCTCAATAAATACGACTGAATGAATGAACGTGACTAGACTGTGAGCCCACTGCTGGGTAGGGACCGTCTCTAGATGTTGCCAACTTGGACTTCCCAAGCGCTTAGTACAGTGCTCTGCACACAGTAAGCCCTTATTCTATTTATTTTACTTTGTTAATATGTTTTGTTCTGTTGTCTGTCTCCCCCTTCTAGACTGTGAGCCCACTGTTGGGTAGGGACCGTTTCTATATGTTACCAACTCGTACTTCCCAAGCGCTTAGTACAGTGCTCTGCACACAGTAAGCGCTCAATAAATACGATTGAATGAAAGAATGAATGAAATATGATTGATTGATTGATTGAATGAATGCTTGAGGGCACGGGAGCCCACTGTTGGGTAGGGACTGTCTCTATATGTTACCAATTTGTACTTCCCAAGCGCTTAGGACAGTGCTCTGCACATAGTAAGCGCTCAATAAATACGATTGATGATGATGAAGGACCCGCGGGGCCCCGAGGGAGGACGCGGGCGTCACAGACCCTCCAAAGGCCCAACGTGGAGGGATCGAAGGGAGATTTCCGGGGTCCCCCGGACGCAGAGTTTTGGGGCCCCCCCTTACTGGTCTCTCTCCAGATGGGAAGATATTCCTCCTGTTGGACGTCCAGCATGATCTCCAGGCCGCTGCCCATCCCTCCGGCCCGGCCGGGCCTCGGACTGTGAGGGCCGGCGTTGAACGTGTAGCACTTCCCGTAGCGCGTGTACACCTGGGGAGAGACACGCGGGGCCGTGAGGACCGAGGGGTGACTCCCCGTCAGCCCCTCTCTCCGTCTTTCGTCCGTTCGATCGTATTGATCGAGCGCCTACTGGGCGCCGAGCACTGGACGGAGCGCTTGGGGGAGACGGTACAAGAATAAACAGCCCGGGCTTTGGAGTCAGAGGTCATGGGTTCAAATCCCAGCTCCGCCAATTGTCAGCTGTGTGACTTTGGGCAAGTCACTTCACTTCTCTGAGCCTCAGTTCCCTCATCTGGAAAATGGGGATGAAGACTGTGAGCCCCCCGTGGGACAACCTGATCACCTTGAAATCTCCCCAGCGCTTAGAACAGTGCTTGGCACATAGTAAGCGCTTAATAAATGCTATCATTATAAAAATCCTGGCTCCGCCCCTTGTCAGCTGTGTGACTTTGTGTCACTTCACTTCTCTGGGCCTCAGTTACCTCATCTGGAAAATGGGGATGAAGACTGTGAGCCCCCCGTGGGACAACCTGATCACCTTGTAATCTCCCCAGCGCTTAGAACAGTGCTTGGCACATAGTAAGCGCTTAATAAATGCTATCATTATAAAAATCCCGGCTCTGCCCCTTGTCAGCTGTGTGACTTTGTGTCACTTCACTTCTCTGGGCCTCAGTTACCTCATCTGGAAAATGGGAATGAAGACTGTGAGCCCTCCGTGGGACAACCTGATCACCCTGTAACCTCCCCAGCACATAGTAAGCACTTAATAAATGCCATTATTATTATTATTATTATTATTAAACAGACACATTCTCCGCCCACAATGAGCTTACAGCCCCTTTCCAAAGCATAAGCTCTTTGTGCCTACTAACTCCACTACACTCCCAAGCACTTAGTACAGTGTACTGTGCACAGTAGACTATAATAATAATCATAATAATGGCATTTATTAAGCACTTACTATGTGCAAAGCACTGTTCTAAGCACTGGGGAGGTTACAAGGTGATCAGATTGCCCCACGGGGGGCTCACAGTCTTCATCCCCCTTTGACAGATGAGGTCACTGAGGCCCAGAGAAGCGAAGTGACTTGCCCAAAGTCCCACAGCTGACAAGCAGTGGAGTCGGGATTTGAACCCATGACCAATGACTCCCAAGCCTGGGCTCTTTCCACTGAGCCACGCTGCTTCTCTGAGTAAGCTCCTTGAGGTGGGGATTGCATCTACTAATAATTATAATTATAATAATTATGGCATTTTTAAGCGCTTACTGTGTGCCCGGCGCTGTACTAAGCTCTGGGGTAGATACAAGCAAATCAGGTCAGATAAAGTCCCTCTCATTCATTCATCCATTCATTCAATCGTATTTATTGAGCGCTTACTGTGTGCAGAGCACTGGACTAAGCGCTTGGGAAGTCCAAGTTGGCAACATACAGAGACGGTCCCTACCCAACAGCGGGCTCACAGTCTAGAAGGGGGAGGCAGACAACAAAACAAAACACATTAACAAAATCAAATAAATAGAATAAATATGTACAAATAAAATAAATAGAGTAATAAATCCTTACAAACATGTACACATATATACAGGTGCTGTGGGGAGGGGAAGGAGGTAAGGCGGGGGGGATGGAGAGGGGGAGGAGGGAGAGAGGAAGGAGGGGGCTGAGTGTGGGAAGGCCTCCTGGAGGAGGTGAGCTCTCAGTAGGGCCTTGAAGGGAGGAAGAGAGCGAGCTTGGCGGATGGGCAGAGGGATTGGGGGCATTCCAGGCCCGGGGGAGGACGTGGGCCGGGGGTCGACAGCAGGCAGGATAATAATAATCATAATAAGAATAATGGCATTTATTTAGCCATTTATTTCTGTTACCAATTTGTACTTCCCAAGCGCTTAGTACAGTGCTCTGCACATAGTAAGTGCTCAATAAATACGATTGATGATTGATGATTTAGCACTTACTACATGCAAAGCACTGTTCTAAGTGCTGGGGAGGTTACAAGGTGATCAGGTTGTCCCAGGGGGACTCACAATCTTCATCCCCATTTTACAGATGAGGTAACTGAGGCCCAGAGAAGTGAAGTGACTTGCCCAAAGTCCCACAGCTGACAATTGGCTGAGTCGGGATTTGAACCCATGACCTCTGACTCCAAAGCCCGGGCTCTTTCCACTGAGCCACGCTGGATGAAGACTATGAGCCCACTGTTGGGTAGGGACTGTCTCTATATGTTGCCAAGTTGGACTTCCCAAGCGCTTAGTCCAGTGCTCTGCACACAGTAAGCGCTCAATAAATACGATTGATTGATTGATTGATTGATTGATTGATTGGGAGCCCCCCCGGGACAACCTGATCACCTTGTATCTACCCCAGCGCTTAGAACAGTGCCGGGCACATAGTAAGCGCTTAATACCACCGTTATTATTATTATTAGCATAGAAAAGTTTGGGGAGTTGATCTCAGCCTGGGGTAAGTAGGGGTGAGGGCGTAAGGGTCTACTGTGTTGATTTCTTTTAGACTGTGGACTTCCCAAGCGCTTAGTACAGTGCTCTGCACACAGTAAGCGCTCAATAAATACGATTGAGGATGATGATTTCCATTTGCTAGTATTGATGTCGGCCTCCCCATCCCTTCTAGATGGTGAGCTCACTGTGGGAGGGGGTTGTCACTGTTTATCGTTGTATTGCACTTTCCCAAGCGCTTAGTCCAGTGCTCTGCACACAGTAAGCGCTTAATAAATGATTAAATGATCGAACGAACACCTGGGGAAGGGGCTCTGAGCAATCTCTCCCCCCTACAAAGCCCAGCCTGAAATTTGAGCCATTCCTCCATGCATTCATTCAATCGTATTTATGGAGCGCTTACTGTGTGCAGAGCACTGTACTAAGCACTTGGGAGAGTCCACTATAGCACTATAATAATAATGATGGAATGTATTAAGCACTGTGTGCAAAACATTCATTCATTCATTCAATCATATTTATTGAGAAGCAGCGTGGCTCAGTGGAGAAGAGCCCGGGCTTTGGAGTCAGAGGCCATGGGTTCAAATCCCGGCTCCGCCAAATGTCAGCTGTGTGACTCTGGGCAAGTCACTTCACTTCTCTGGGCCTCAGTTCCCTCATCTGTAAAATGGGGATGAAGACTGTGAGCCCCCTGTGGGACAACCTGATCACCTTTTAACCTCCCCAGTGCTTAGAACAGTGCTTTGCACATAGTAAGCACTTAATAAATGCCATCATTATTATTATTATTGAGCGCTTACTGTGTGCAGAGCACTGTACTAAGAGCTTGGGAAGTACAAGTTGGCAACATATAGAGACAGTCTAGAAGGGGGAGACAGACAACGAAACAAAACATATTAACAAAATAAAATAAATAGAATAAATCTGTACAAATAAAATAAATTCATTCATTCATGGATATAGCCCCTGTCCCACGTGGGGCTCAGTGTCTCAATCCCCATTTTACAGATGAGATAACTGAGGTACAGGGAAGTGAAACTGCTCGCCCCAAGTTTCCAGCACTTAGAACAGTGCTTTGCACACAGTAAGCGCTTAATAAATGCCATCATTATTATTATTATTTTCAGGAATAGAGAGTGGTCAGCCGGCGTTGGGAACAGAGTAGAGCTCATTTAGGCTACAATCCTCTAGACTGGAAGCTCGTTATGGGCAGGAAATGGGTCAGTGCTTTGCACATAGTAAGCGCTTAATAAATGCCATCATTATTATCATTATTTCCAGGAACAGAGAGTGGTCAGCCAGCGTTGGGAACAGAGTAGAGCTCATTTAGGCTACAGTCCTCTAGACTGGAAGCTCGTTACGGGCAGGAAACGGGTCTGCTACCTCTGTTGTATTGGCCAAGCGCTTAGTACAGTGTTGTGCCCACAGTAAGAGCTCCATAAATACCATTGATTGATTGATGGCTGTGGCATTGAAGCAGCATGGCTCAGTGGAAAGAGCCCGCGCTTTGGAGTCAGAGTTTTCAAATCCCTGTTCTAAGCCCTGGGGAGGTTACAAGGTGATCAAGTTGTCCCACGGGGGGCTCCCAGTCTTCATCCCCATTTTACAGATGAGGTCACTGAGGCACAGATAAGTTGAAGTGACTTGCCCAAAGTTACACAGCTGACAGCCCTAACATCATCATCAATCGTATTTATTGAGCGCTTACTGTGTGCAGAGCATTGTGCTAAGCGCTTGGGAAGTACATATAGAGACAGTCCCTACCCAACAGTGGGCTCACAGTCTAAAAGGGGGAGACAAAACCAAACATACTAACAGACACATTCCCTGCTCACAGCTAGCTTAGGGCCTAAATAATAACAATAATGATGGCATTTGTTAAGCGCTTACTGTGTGCAAAGCAGTGTTCTAAGCGCTTGGGAGGATACAAGGTGATCAGGTTGTCCCCCGGGGGGCTCACAGTCTTCATCCCCATTTTCCAGATGAGATCATTGAGGCCCAGAGAAGTGAAGTATATATGTATATATGTTTGTACATATTTATTACTCTATTTATTTATTTTACTTGTACATATCTATTCTATTTATTTTATTTTGTTAGCATGTTTGGTTTTGTTCTCTGTCTCCCCCTTTTAGACTGTGAGCCCCCTGTTGGGTAGGGGCTGTCTCTATATGTTGCCAACTTGGACTTCCCAAGCGCTTAGTACAGTGCTCTGCACACAGTAAGCGCTCAATAAATACGATTGATGATGATATGTTGCCAACTTGTACTTCCCAAGAGCTTAGTCCAGTACTCTGCACACAGTAAGCGCTCAATAAATGTGATTGATTGATTGATTGATTGATTGACTGATTGAAGTGACTGGCCCAAAGTCACACAGCGGACATTTGAACCCACGACCTCTGACTCCCAAGCCCGGGCTCTTTCCACTGAGCCGTGTTGAAAGGGGGAGACGGACAGGAATAGGAATAAATAAATGAGGGAGGGGGACAAAAGTGGTGTGGGGCTGGGAGGGGGGATGAAAAAAGGGATAAAGGGCGATGCAGAAGGGAGTGGGAGAAGAGGAAATTTGGGGCTTAGTCAGGGAAGGCCTCTGGGAGGAGGTGGGCCTTCAATACGGCTTTGAATGGAGGGGAGAGTCAATCAATCAATCGATTGTATTTATTGAGCGCTTACTGTGTGCAGAGCACTGTACTAAGCGCTTGGGAAGTCCAAGTTGGCAACATATAGAGACAGTCCCTACCCAACAGTGGGCTCACAGTCTAGAAGGGGGAGTCATCGCCTGTTGGGTACGAGGAGGGAGGGCATTCCGGGAAGGAGGTCGGAGGTGAGATAATCGAGATGGGGGCCCAGGGAGAAGGTTGGCATGAGAGGAGCAGAGCGTGGGCCTCAGTTCTCTGGGCCTCAGTGACCTCATCCGGAAAATGGGGGTGAAGACTGAGCCCCCCCGTGGGACAACCTGATCACCTTGTATCCTCCCAAGCGCTTAGAACAGTGCTTGGCGCGTAGTAAGCGCTTAACAAATGCCATGCCATGCCAGGAGGGAGGGCATTACGGGAAAGAGGTCGGAGGTGAGATAATAGAGGTGGAAGCCCAGGGAGAAGGTTGGCATGAGAGGAGCAGAGCGTGGGCCTCAGTGACCTCATCCGGAAAATGGGGGTGAAGACTGTGAGCCCCCCGTGGGACAACCTGATCACCTTGTTTCCTCCCAAGCGATTAGAACAGTGCTTGGCACATAGTAAGCGTTTAACAAATGCCATGCCATGCCAGGAGGGAGGGCATTCCGGGAAAGAGGTCGGAGATGAGATCATCGAGGTGGAGGCCCAGGGAGAAGGTTGGCATGAGAGGAGCAGAGCGTGGGCCTCACTTCTCTGGGCCTCAGTGACTTCATCCGGAAAATGGGGGTGAAGACTGCGAGCCCCCCGTGGGACAACCTGATCACCTTGTATCCTCCCAAGCGCTTCGAATGGTGCTTGGCACATAGTAAGCGCTTAACAAATGCCATGCCATTCCAGGAGGGAGGGCATTCCGGGAAAGAGGTCGGAGGTGAGATAATCGAGGTGGAGGCCCAGGAAGAAGGTTGGCATGAGAGGAGCAGAGCGTGGGCCTCAGTGACCTCATCCGGAAAATGGGGGTGAAGACTGTGAGCCCCCCGTGGGACAACCTGATCACCTTGGATCCTCCCAAGCGCTTAGAACGGTGCTTGGCACATAGTAAGCGCTTAACAAATGCCAGGCCATGCCAGGAGGAGGGCATTCCGGGAAAGAGGTCGGAGGTGAGATAATCGAGGTGGAGGCCCAGGGAGAAGGTTGGCATGAGAGGAGCAGAGCGTGGGCCTCACTTCTCTGGGCCTCAGTGACCTCATCCAGAAAATGGGGATGAAGACTGAGCCCCCCGTGGGACAACCTGATCACCTTGTATCCTCCCAAGCTCTTAGACAGTGCTTGGCACATAGTAAGCGCTTAACAAATGCCATGCCATGCCAGGAGGGAGGGCATTCAGGGAAAGAGGTCGGAGGTGAGATAATAGAGGTGGAAGCCCAGGGAGAAGGTTGGCATGAGAGGAGCAGAGCGTGGGCCTCACTTCTCTGGGCCTCAGTGACCTCATCCGGAAAATGGGGGTGAAGACTGTGAGCCCCCCGTGGGACAACCTGATCACCTTGTATCCTCCCAAGCGCTTAGAATGGTGCTTGGCACATAGTAAGCGCTTAACAAATGCCATGCCATTCCAGGAGGGAGGGCATTCCGGGAAAGAGGTTGGAGGTGAGATAATCGAGGTGGAGGCCCAGGGAGAAGGTTGGCATGAGAGGAGCAGAGCGTGGACCTCACTTCTCTGGGCCTCAGTGACCTCATCCGGAAAATGGGGATGAAGACTGAGCCCCCCCGTGGGACAACCTGATCACCTTGTATCCTCCCAAGCGCTTAGAACGGTGCTTGGCACATAGTAAGCGCTTAACAAATGCCATGCCATGCCAGGAGGGAGGGCATTCCGGGAAAGAGGTCGGAGGTGAGATAATCGAGGTGGGGGCCCAGGGAGAAGGTTGGCATGAGAGAAGCAGAGCGTGCGGTCCGAGTTGGAGTAGCAGAGTAGCGAGGTGAGGGCAGGGAGCCCCCAGTTGTTCCATCCCCAGTCCCCCCCGTCCCTAATAATAATAAGTGTGGTATTTGTTAAGCACTTACTAAGTGCCTGGCACAGTACGAAGAAAACTGGGGTGGAAACAAACAAATGGAGGTGGTCCCAGTCCCTGTCCCCCGTGGGGCTCCCAGTCTCCATCCCCATTTTCCAGATGAGGCCACCGAAGCATAGAGAAGTGAGGTGACTTACCCAAGATCATACAGCAGACAAGTGGCAGACAATGCCATTATTATTATTAATAATGATAGCAGTTATTAAGCGCTTACTCTGTGCCAAGCACTGTTCTAAGCACTGGGGAGGTTACAAGGTGATCAGGTTGTCCCCCACGGGGCTCACAGTCTCCATCCCCATTTTACAGATGAGGTCACTGAGGCCCAGAGAATAATAATAATAATGATGGCATTTATTAAGCGCTTACTATGTGCAAAGCACTGTTCTAAGCGTTGGGGAGGTTACCAGGTGATCAGGCTGTCCCCCGTGGGGCTCACAGTCTCCATCCCCATTTTACAGATGAGGTCACTGAGGCGCAGAGAATAATAATAATAATGATGGCATTTATTAAGCGCTTACTCTGTGCCAAGCACTGTTCTAAGCACTGGGGAGGTTACAAGGTGATCAGGTTGTCCCCCGTGGGGCTCACAGTCTCCATCCCCATTTTCCAGATGAGGTCACCGAAGCATAGAGAAGTGAGGTGACTTGAACAAGATCATACAGCAGACAAGTGGCAGACAATATCATTATTATTATTAATAATGATGGCATTTATTAAGCGTTTACTCTGTGCCAAGCACTGTTCTAAGCGCTTGGGGAGGTTACAAGGTGATCAGGTTGTCCCCCGTGGGAGCTCACAGTCTCCATCTCCATTTTCCAGATGAGGTCACCGAAGCATAGAGAAGTGAGGTGACTTACCCAAGATCATACAGCAGACAAGTGGCAGACAATGCCCATTATTATTATTAATAATGATGGCATTTATTAAGCGCTTACTCTGTGCCAAGCACTGTTCTAAGTGCTGGGGAGGTTACAAGGTGATCAGGTTGTCCCCCGTGGGGCTCACAGTCTCCATCCCCATTTTCCAGATGAGGCCACCGAAGCATAGAGAAGTGAGGTGACTTGCCCAAGATAATACAGCAGACAGGTGGCAGACAATGCCATTATTATTATTAATAATGATGGCATTTATTAAGCATTTACTCTGTGCCAAGCACTGTTCTAAGCGCTTGGGGAGGTTACAAGGTGATCAGGTTGTCCCCCGTGGGGCTCACAGTCTCCATCCCCATTTTCCAGATGAGGTCACCGAAGCATAGAGAAGTGAGGTGACTTGCCCAAGATCATACAGCAGACAAGTGGCAGACAATGCCATTATTATTATTAATGATAATGGCATTTATTAAGCACTTACTCTGTGCCAAGCACTGTTCTAAGCGCTGGGGAGGTTACAAGGTGATCAGGTTGTCCCCCGGGGGGCTCCCAGTCTCCATCTCCATTTTCCAGATGAGGCCACCGAAGCATAGAGAAGTGAGGTGACTTGCCCAAGATCATACAGCAGACAAGTGGCAGACAATGCCATTATTATTATTAATGATAATGGCATTTATTAAGCACTTACTCTGTGCCAAGCACTGTTCTAAGCGCTGGGGAGGTTACAAGGTGATCAGGTTGTCCCCCGGGGGGCTCCCAGTCTCCATCTCCATTTTCCAGATGAGGTCACCGAAGCATAGAGAAGTGAGGTGACTTGCCCAAGATCATACAGCAGACAAGTGGTAGACAATATCAGTATTATTATTAATAAGGATGGCATTTATTAAGCGCTTACTCTGTGCCAAGCACTGTTCTAAGCGCTGGGGAGGTTACAAGGTGATCAGGTTGTCCCCCGGGGGGCTCCCAGTTATCATCCCCATTTTACAGATGAGGTCACTGAGGCCCAGAGAATAATAATAATAATGATGGCATTTATTAAGCACTTACTATGTGCAAAGCACTGTTCTAAGCGCTGGGAGGTTACAAGGTGATCAGGTTGTCCCCCGGGGGGGCTCACAGTCTTAATCCCCATTTTGCAGATGAGGTAACTGAGGCACAGAGAAGTTAAGTGGCACAGCTGACAATTGGCGGAGCCGGGATTTGAACCCATGACCTCTGACTCCAAAGCCCGGGCTCTTTCCACTGAGCTACGCTGCTTCTCTATAATTATTATTATTATCATTATCATTATTAGAACCTGGGCCCAGGCTCTTTTCCACTGAGCCATGCTACTTCTCTATCATTATAATAATAATAATAATTATTATTATTATTATTATTATTATCAGCATTATCATTATTATAACCTGGGCCTGTGAGTCAGCAGGTCATGGGTACCAATCCCGGGTCTATCTCATGTCTGCTGAGAGACCCTGGGCAAGTCACTTCACTTCTCTGGGCCTCAGTTAACTCCTCTGTAAAATGGGGATTAAGGATGTGAGCCCCACAGGCGACAGGGTCTCTGTACAACCCAATTTGCTTGGATCCATCCCAGCACTTAGTACAGTGCCTGGCACATAGTAAACGCTGAAGAAATAGTACTATTCATTCATTCAATCGTATTTATTGAGCGCTTACTGTGTGCAGAGCACTGTACTAAGCGCTTGGGAAGTACAATCAATCAATCAATCATATTTATTGAGCGCTTACTGCGTGCAGAGTACTGTACTAAGCGCTTGGGAAGTACAAGTTGGCAACATCTAGAGACAGTCCCTACCCAACAGTGGGCTCACAGTCTAGAAGGGGGAGACAGAGAACAAAACCAAACATATTAACAAAATAAAATAAATAATACTGCTGCTAAACTACTACTACTACTATCTACCCCGGCACTCAGAATAGCGCTTGACGCATAGTAAGCGCTTCACAAATACCATCATCATCATCACCAGACTGAGCCCCCTCCTTCCTCTTCCCCTCCTCCCCCTCCCCATCCCCTGCCTTACCTCCTTCCCCTCCCCACTGCACCTATATATGTATATATGTTTGAACATATTTATTACTCTATTTATTTATTTTATTTGTGCATATTTATTCTATTTATTTTATTTTGTTAATACGTTTTGTTTTGTTCTCTGTCTCCCCCTTCTAGACTGTGAGCCCACTGTTGGGTAGGGACCGTCTCTAGATGTTGCCAACTTGGACTTCCCAAGCACTTAGTCCAGTGCTCTGCAGTAAGCGCTCAATAAATACAACTGAATGAATGAGTGAATTATTCTTATTATCTGGCCAGTATAAACATGACAAACTATATGGGAAGCAGTATGGAGCAGTTGATACAGAACATGCCTGGGAGTCTGAAGGTTGTGGGTTCTAATCCCGCTTGTCTGCTGTCTGACCTGAGGCAAGTCACTTCACTGTGCCTCAGTTTCATCATCTGTAATATGGGGATTGAGACCGTGAGCCCCACTTGGGACGGGGACTGTGTCCAACCCGATTTGCTTCTATCCACCCCAGCGCTTAGTACAGAGAAGCAGCGTGGCTCAGTGGAAAGAGCCCGGGCTTTGGAGTCAGAGGTCATGGGTTCAAATCCCAACTCCACCACTTGTCAGCTGTGTGACTTTGGGCAAGTCACTTCACTTCTCTGAGCCTCAGTTCCCTCATCTGGAAAATGGGGATTAAGACTGTGAGCCCCCCGTGGGACAACCTGATCACCTTGTATCTTCCCAAGTGCTCTTGTACTTCCCGAGTGCTTAGTACAGTGCTCTGCACACAGTAAGCGCTCAATATATATGATTGATTGATTGATTGTATCCCCCCAGCGCTTAGAACAGTGCCTCCCTTCAAGGCCCTACTGAGAGCTCACCTCCTCCAGGAGGCCTTCCCACACTCAGCCCCCTCCTTCCTCTCCCCCTCGCCCCCCTCTCCATCCCCCCATCTTACCTCCTTCCCTTCCCCACAGCACCTGTACAGATGTATATATGTTTGTACATATTTATTACTCTATTTATTGATTTATTTGACTTGTACCTATCTATTCTATTTATTTTATTTGGTTAATATGTTTGGTTTTGTTCTCTGTCTCCCCCTTCTAGACCGTGAGCCCGCTGTTGGGTCGGGACCATCTCTATACGTTGCCAACTTGGACTTCCCAAGCACTTAGTCCGGTGTTCTTTCCACAGTAAGCGCTCAATAAATACGATTGATTGATTGATTGCACATAGTAAGCGCTTAATAAATACCATTATTATTATTATTATTATTACAGGGATTGACACACAGATGCCAGTTATGGTTATTGTTATTTCTCTTCCCCTTCTGCTGTGTGGGCCCGGGGGAGATGGAGGTGGCAGGGTTGGAAGAGGAGAGGGATGGGAGAAGGGGTGGAAAAGGAGAAGAAGGGTCAGGAGTGTCCGGAGAGGGTGGTCTGCGGAATTGTCCCTGCCCGGCGTGGGCCGGGCCCCCCGGGAAGGCCGCCAGCTCCTAAGTGGCAGAGTCCTGGAGGCGGCACAGCCCGGCAGCCTCTTCCATGGAGACGGCACGATGACTGGGCCCCGGGGGGTGCCATCCGTGGCTCCTTCCTCACAGAATGCCCGGGTGGCAGGGGAAGGCCGGCAGGCTTGGGGGGCAGTGGGAGAAGCAGCCGGGGAGGTGGGGGGACCACCTGGGCAAAGAAATCCAGTAGGATTGGGCCCAACCAGGCCCCGAGAAGCAGCCGGGGAGGTGGGAGCTTGAGGAGGGGTCCCTGGGGGGCAGAAGAAGGGTCCCGGTGGGCTGAGGAAGGGTCTTTTAGACTGTGAGCCCACTGTTGGCTAGGGACTGTCTCTATGTGTTGCCAACTTGTACTTCCCAAGCGCTTAGTAGCTTGGGGAAGCAGCGTGGCTCAGTGGAAAGAACCCAGGCTTGGGAGTCAGAGGTCAAGGGTTCGAATCCCGGCTCTGCCATTTGTCAGCTGTGTGACCTTGGGCAAGCCACTTAACTTCTCTGTGCCTCAGTTACCTAATCTGTAAAATGGGGATTAAGACTGTGAGCCCCAAGTGGGACAACCTGATCACCTTGTACCCCCCCAGTGCTTAGAACAGTGCTTTGCACATAGTAAGTGCTTAACAAATACCACCATTATTATTATTAGTAGTAGTAGTACAGTGCTCTACGCACAGTAAGTGCTCAATTAATCCAGTGGCTACCAATCAATCTGCGCATCAGGCAGAAACTCCTCACCCTGGGCTTCCAGGCTGTCCATCCATCCTCTCGCCCCCTCCTCCCTCACCTCCCTTCTCTCCTTGTCCAGCCCAGCCCGCACCCTCCGCTCCTCTGCCGCTAATCTCCTCACCGTTAAGCCTCGTTCTCGCCTGTCCCGCCATCGACCCCAGGCCCACATCCTCCCCCGGTCCCCCGGGCCTGGAATGCCCCCAATCCCTCTGCCCCTCCGCCAAGCTCGCTCTCTTCCTCCCTTCAAGGCCCTGCTGAGAGCTCACCTCCTCCAGGAGGCCTTCCCAGACTGAGCCCCTTCCTTCCTCTCCCCCTCGTCCCCCCTCCATCCCCCCCATCTTACCTCCTTCCCTTCCCCACAGCACCTGTATATATGTATATGTTTGTACAGATTTATTACTCTATTTATTTATTTATTTATTTATTTTACTTGTACATATCTATTCTATTTATTTTATTTTGTTAGTCTGTTTGGTTTTGTTCTCTGTCTCCCCCTTTTAGACTGTGAGCCCACTGTTGGGTAGGGACTGTCTCTATATGTTGCCAATTTGTACTTCCCAAGCGCTTAGTACAGTGCTCTGCACATAGTAAGCACTCAATAAATACGATTGATGATGATGATGATGAATAAATACGATTGATTGATTTATTCATTCATTCATTCATTCATTCAGTTGTATTTATTGAGCACTTACTGCGTGCAGAGCACTGGACTAAGCGCTTGGGAAGTACAAATCGGCAACATATGGAGACGGTCCCTACCCAACAACGGGCTCACGGTCTAGAAGACTGCTTGGCCCATAGTAAGCGATTAACAAATAGCATCATCGTCATTATCATGTGTCTGTTATAGTGTTCTATCACACGCTCCCAAGCGCTTAGTCCCGTGCTCCACACACAATAAGTGCTCAATAAATATGATCGACTGACTGAATGAATCAATACAGTGAATTAATGCTTCTCTTAGAGAAGCAGCATGGCTCAGTGGAAAGAGCCCGGGCTTTGGAGTCAGAGGTCATGGGTTCAAATCCCAACTCCACCACTTGTCAGCTGTATGATTTTGGGCAAGTCACTTCACTTCTCTGTGCCTCAGCTACCTCATCTGTAAAATGGGATGAAGACTGTGAGCCCCACGCGGGAACCTTGATCACCTTGTAACCTCTCCAGCACTTAGAACAGTGCTTTGCACATAGTAAGCACTTAATAAATGCCATTATTATTATTATTATTCCCCTGCCCAAAGCACTTGTATATATTTGTACAGATTTATTACTCTATTTATTTTACTTGTACCTTTTTACTATTCTATTTATTTTGTTAATGATGTGCATAGAGCTATACTTCTATTTGTTCTGACGATTTTGACACCTGTCTACGTGTTTAGTTTTGTTGTCCATCTCCCCCTTCTAGACCGTGAGCCCGTCATTGGGTAGGGACCATCTCTATCTATCTGTTGCCAACTTGCAAAGCGCTTAGTCCAGTGCTCTGCACACAGTAAGCGCTCGATAAATAGGATTGAATGAATGAATGAATTGTACTTTCCAAGCGCTTAGTCCCGTGCTCTGCACACAGTAAGCGCTCAATAAATACAACTGAATGAATGAATTGTAGTTTCCAAGCGCTTAGTCCAGTGCTCTGCACACAGTAAGCGCTCGATAAATACGATTGAATGAATGAATGAATTGTACTTTCCAAGCTCTTAGTCCCGTGCTCTGCACACAGTAAGTGCTCAATAAATATGACTGAATGAATGAATGAATTGTACTTTCCAAGCGCTTAGTCCAGTGCTCTGCACACAGTAAGCGCTCGATAAATACGATTGAATGAATGAATGAATTGTACTTTCCAAGTGCTTAGTCCAGTGCTCTGCACACAGTAAGTGCTCAATAAATATGACTGACTGAATGAATGAATTGTACTTTCCAATCGCTTAGTCCAGTGCTCTGCCACAGTAAGCGCTCAATAAATACAACTGAATCAATATATCAACCGATTGACAGACTGACTCCCCCTTTCCCAGGGTGCAGCATCCGAAGGAACCATTCCCGGCCTGTCTCTTCCAGGAGCCCAGCTCCGTGAGAAATGTACCACGATCATCACCCAGACTCGGTTCTATCCGTCCCCGAGTTGGGAGTCCATCGGTGGGCTCCCGCCCCTGGAATAATAACAATACTAATTTTGGTATTTGTTAAGTGCTTACTATGTGCCAAGCACTGTTCTAAACACCGGGGGAGATACAAGGTCATCAGGTTGTCTCACATGGGGCTCACAGTCTTCATCCCCATTTTACAAATGAGGGAACTGAGGCCCAGAGAAGTGAAGCGACTAGCCCAAAGTCACACAGCTGACAAGTGGCGGGGCTGTGAGCCCCCTTTTTCCTCTCCCCCTCCCCATCATCAATCGTATTTATTGAGTGCTTACTGTGTGCAGAGCACTGTACTAAGCGCTTGGGAAGTACAAATTGGCAACATATAGAGACAGTCCCTACCCAACAGTGGGCTCACAGTCTAAAAGACTCCCCATCCCCCCCGCTCTACCTCCTTCCCCTCCCCGCAGCACCTGTATATATGTTTGTACAGATTTATTACTCTATTTTACTTGTCCATATTTACTATTCTATTTATTTTGTTAATACAGAAGCAGCGTGGCTCAATGGAAAGAGCATGGGCTTTGGAGTCAGAGGTCATGGGTTCAAACCCCGGCTCTGCCAGTTGTCAGCTGTGTGACTTTGGGCAAGTCACTTCACTTCTCTGGGCCTCAGTTCCCTCATCTGTAAAATGGGGATGAAGACTGTGAGCCCCCCGTGGGACAACCTGATCACCTTTAACCTCCCCAGCGCTTAGAACAGTGCTTTGCACATAGTAAGCGCTTAACAAACGCCATCATCATTATTATTATTATTATTATCTAGCTTTACTTCTATTTAATTCATTCATTCAATCGTATTTATTTTTAGACTGTGAGCCCACTGTTGGGTAGGAACCGTCTCTATATGTTGCCAACTTGTACTTCCCAAGTGCTTAGCACAGTGCTCTGCACACAGTAAGCGCTCAATAAATATGATTGATTGATTGATTGAGCGCTTCCTGTGTGCAGAGCACTGTGCTAAGCGCTTGGGAAGTCCAAGTTGGCAACATATAGAGATGGTCCCTACCCAACAGTGGGCTCACAGTCTAGAATAGTCACTGGTCTATTTATTCTGATGACTTGACACCTGTCCACATGTTTTGTTTTGTCGTCCGTCTCCCCCTTCTAGACTGTGAGCCCATCGTTGGGTAGGGACCGTCTCTATAGGTTGCCGACTTGGACTTCCCAAGCGCTTAGTCCAGTGCTCTGCACACAGTAAGCGCTCAATAAATACGACTGATTGATTGATTGAGCGCTTCCTGTGTGCAGAGCACTGTGCTAAGCGCTTGGGAAGTCCAAGTTGGCAACATATAGAGACGGTCCCTACCCAACAACGGGCTCACAGTCTAGAATAGTCACTAGTCTATTTATTCTGATGACTTGACACCCGTCCACATGTTTTGTTTTGTCGTCCGTCTCCCCCTTCTAGCCCGTGAGCCCGTCGTTGGGTAGGGACCGTCTCTATAGGTTGCCGACTTGGACTTCCCAAGTGCTTAATACAGTGCTGTGCACACAGTAAGCGCTCAATAAATACGATTGAATGAATGAACGAGCCCGTTCTTGGGTAGGGACCGTCTCTAAATGTTGCCGACTTGGACTTCCAGCGCTCTGCACCCAGTAAGAGCTCAATAAATACGATTGAAGGAATGAACCCAAGACCTCCGACTCCCAAGCCCGAGCTCTTTCCGCCGAGCCACGCCGCTTCCCTATGCGGCCCCCTCCGCCGCCTTCCCCGGTCGCAGGGTCCCACCGGGTAAAAAGGCAATTAGCGTGTGCCTCGGTGGGACCTGGCCAGCCTGGGCATGAGGAGATAAGAGGCAGAGACGGCAGACAGAGCAGAGCAGAGCGGCGAGGCTAATACCGCGGCTAATCGGACCATTGGACTTCATTATCGTTCCCCGGGCCCGCCAGGCCACGCTGGGCCGCTCTGCTTTCGCTAGGGATTAACCTCCTTCCCCCTGCCCACCCCCTAATCCCCTTATTAAAAGCCCATCTCCTCCAAGAGGCCTACGCCGACCAAGCCCCCGTTTCCTCTTTTCATTCATCCAGTCGTATTTATTGAGCGCTTCCCGTGTACAGAGCACTGGATTAAGCCCTCGGGAAGTCCAAGTCGGCAACGGACGGAGACAATCGCTACCCAACAACGGGCTCACGGTCTAGAAGGGGGAGGCAGACGACAAAACGAAACACGGAGACGGGGGTCAAAACCGTTCTGCGTCACCCTTGCACTTCATTCATTCGTTAATTCATTCATTCAATCGTTTTTATTGAGCGCTTACTGTGTGCAGAGCACTGGACTAAGCGCTTGGGAAGTACAAGTTGGCAACCTACAGAGACGGCCCCTACCCAACAGTGGGCTCACAGTCTAGGAGGGGGAGACAGAGAACAAAACAAAACATATTAACAAAATAAAACGAATAGAATTAATATGTACAAATAAAATAAATAGAGTAATAAATCCGTACAAACGTATATACATATATACAGGTGCTGTGGGGAGGGGAAGGAGGTAAGGCAGAGGAGATGGAAAGGGAGAGGAGGGGGATCCTTTATTCTCCCCTCCCTCAGCCCCATGGCGCTCCCCCACATATTGGGCATGTCACTTCACTTCTCTGGGCCTCAGTGACCTCATCTGGAAAATGGGGATGAAGACTGTGACAACCTGATCACCCTGTAGCCTCCCCAGGGCTTGGAACAGTGCTTTGCACACAGTAAGCACTTAATAAATGCCATTATTATTATTATATTCGTAAATTTCTAGATTGTGAGCCCCTTCTAGCCAGGAAGCCATTCATTCATTCATTCATTTCATTCAATCGTATTTATTGAGCACTTACTGTGTGCAGAGCACTGGACTAAGCGCTTGGGAAGTACAAGTTGGCGACATCTAGAGACGATCCCTACTCAACAACGGGCTCACAGTCTAGAGGGGGGAGAGCCCACTGTTGGGTAAGGACAGTCTCTATCTGTTGCCAAATTGGACTTTCCAATCGCTTAGTCCAGTGCTCTGCACCCAGTAAGCGCTCAATAAATATGATGGAATGAATGAATGAATGAAAATTTATTTCTTTGCATTCATTCATTCATTCCATCATATTTACTGAGCGCTTACTGGGTGCAGAGCACTGGACTAAGCGCTTGCACTGTACTACATAATTGTCTGTCTCCCCCTCTGGACTGTCAGCTCGTTGTGGGCAGAGAACGTATCTGCTGATTCTGTTGTATTGTAATAACAATAATAATAATGGTATTTGTTAAGCGCTTACTATGTGGCAGGCACTGTACTAAGCGCTGCAGTGGATACAAGCAAATCGGGTTGGACACATTCCCTGTCCCACACGGGGCTGACAGTCTCCATTCCCATTTTGCAGATGAGGGAACTGAGGCCCAGAGAAGGGAAGAGACTTGCCCAAGGTCACACAGCAGACAAGTGGCACAGCCGGAATTAGTTAATTAATTAATCAGCCGTCGAGCAGGGCCAAGCTTTCCCGATCCTGACTGGGGCAGCATTTGGGGATTGTCATCATCATCAATCGTATTTATTGAGCGCTTACTGTGTGCAGAGCACTGTACTAAGCGCTTGGGAAGTACAAGTTGGCAACATATAGAGACAGTCCCTACCCAACAGTGGGCTCACAGTCTAAAAGGGGGAGACAGATTGTGTGTCCAGGGAGGGTGTGGGGGGCAGAAGATTAATTAATTAATTAATTGTGGCTTTGTTAAGCGCTTACTATGTGCCAAGCACTGTTCAAAGCACTGGGGTAGATACAAGGTATCAGAGAAGCAGCGTGGCTCAGTGGAAAGAGCCTGGCCTTGGGAGTCAGAGGTCGTGGGTTCTAATCCCGGCTCTGCCACTTGTCAGATGTTTGACTTTGGGCAAGTCACTTCTCTGATCCTCAGTGACCTCATCTGTAACTGAGATGAGTTACATATTATTTTGTTAATATGTTTTGTTTTGTTATCCGTCTCCCCCTTCTAGACTGTGAGCCCACTGTTGGGTAGGGACCGTCTCTATATATTGCCAGCTTTTACTTCCCAAGCGCTTAGTCCAGTGCTCTGCACACAGTAAGTGCCCAATAAATACGATTGAATGAATGAATGAATGAATAAAATGGGGATGAAGACTGTGAGCCCCCCGTGGGACAACCTGATCACCTTATGTCCTCCCCAGCACTTAGAACAGTGCTTGGTACATCGTAAGCCCTTAACAAATGCCATCAATATTATTAATTCCCATTTTACAGATGAGGTAACTGAGGTCCAGAGAAGGGAAGTGACTTGCCCAAAGTCACACAGCTAACAATAATTGGTGGAGTCGGAATTAGAATCCACAACCTAGTCTATTTTATTCTGTTAATATGTTTTGTTCTCTGTCTCCCCCTTCTAGACTGTGAGCCCACTGTTGGGTAGGGCCCGTCTCTAGATGTTGCCAACTTGGACTTCCCAAGCGCTTAGTACAGTGCTCTGCACACAGTAAGCGCTCAGTAAATACGATTGAATGAATGAATGAATGAATGAATGAACCTCTGACTCCCAAGCCCGGGCTCTTTCCACTGAGCCACGCTGCTCTGCACACAGTAGGCGCTCAATAAATACCATCGATTGAGTGATCAATGGGTGATGCTACACTATCCTGAGCCCACTGAGCGGAGCCGAGCTTGCCCGATATCTCCGAGCCTCCAAGCAGGGCCAAGCTTTCCCAATCCTGACTGGGGCAGGATTTTGGAATTGCGTGGCCATTCAGTCAATTGTATTTATTGAGCACTTCCTGTGTGCAGAGCACTGTACTAAGCGCTTGGGAAGTACAAGTTGGCAACATACAGAGACGGTCCCTACCCAACAGCGGGTGTCCAGGCAGGGTGTTGTGTGGGGGCAGAGTGTGTGGGGATGGAGGCGTGGGGGGTCCCATCTGGGGGCCAGGTGTGGGGGCTTTGTGTTATAATAATAATAATTGTGGTATTTGTTAAGCGCTTACACTGTTCTAAGCTCTGGGGGAGGATACAAGGTGATCAGGTTGTCCCATGTGGGGCTCACAGGCTTAATCCCCATTTTCCAGATGAGGTCACTGAGGCCCGGAGAAGTGAAGCGAGTCACCCAATGTCACCCAGCAGACAAGTGGCAGAGCCGGGATTCGAACCCACGACCTCTCACTCTCAAGCCCAGGCTCTTCCCACAAAGCCCCGCTGCTGGCGAGCCAGGTGTGTGTAGGCCGGGTGTGTGAGCCTTGCGTTACGGCAGGGCTTGGGGGCCGGCTGAGGTAGCCAGGTGCAGAAGAAGGTCATGGGTTCAAATCCTGTCTCCGCCAATTGTCAGCTGTGCGACTTTGGGCGAATCACTTCACTTCTCTGGGCCTCAGTGACCTCATCTGTAAAATTCTAGACTGTGAGCCCGTTGTTGGGTAGGGACCGTCTCTATATGTTGCCAACTTGTACTTCCCAAGCGCTTAGTACAGTGCTCTGCATACAGGAAGTGCTCAATAAATACCACTGAATGAATGAATGAATGAATGGGAATGAAGACTGTGAGCCCAACGTGGGACAATCTGATCACCTTGTATCCTCCCCAGCGCTTAGAACAGTGCTTGGCACACAGTAAGCGCTTAACAAATGCTATCATTACGATTATCATCATCATCATCATCAATCATATTTATTGAGCGCTTACTGTGTGCAGAGTACTGTACTAAGCGCTTGGGAAGTACAATTTGGCAACATATAGAGACGGTCCCTACGCAACGGTGGGCTCACAGTCTAAAAGGGGGAGACAGAGAACAAAACCAAACATACTAACAAAATAAAATAAATAGAATAGATATGTACAAGTAAAATAAATAGATAAATAAATAGAGTAATAAATATGTACAAACATATATACATCTATACAGGTGCTGTGGGGAAGGGAAGGAGGTAAGATGGGGGGATGGAGAGGGGAACTAGGGGGAGAGGAAGGAGGGGGCTCAGTGTGGGAAGGCCTCCTGGAGGAGGTGAGCTCTCAGTAGGGCCTTGAAGGGAGGAAGAGAGCTAGCTTGGCGGATGGGCAGAAGGAGGGCATTCCAGGCTTATTTATTAAGTGCTTACTATGTGCCAAGCGCTGTTCTAAGCGCTGGGATAGATACAAGGTCATCAGGTTGTCCCACAGGGGGTTCACGATCTTAATCCCCATTTAACAGATGAAGTAACCGAGGCACAGAGAAGTTAGGTGGCTTGCCCAGTATCACACAGCAGACAAGTGGCCGAGCTGAGATTAGAACCCATGACCTCTGACTCCCAAGCTCGGACTCTACCCACTGAGCCATACTGCTTCTTTCTCTAGGGTGGCTTCTCCGCTCCTCAATCTTCTCTTCCAGCTGTGTGACTTTGGGCAAGTCACTTAACTTCTCTGGGCCTCAGTCACCTCATCTGTAAAATGGGGATGGAGACTGTGAGCCCCACGTGGGACAACCTGATCACCTTGTAACCTCCCCAGCGCTTAGAACAGTGCTTTGCACATAGTAAGCGCTTAATAAATGCCATTATTATTATTATTATTATTATTATTATTATTATTATTCCATCCCCCTCTCCCCCGGCTCCGGGCCCACCCCCGGCCAGGTGATGGGGAGAAAGGACAGTGAGGGGCGGCGGGAAAGGAGAAAATAATAATAATAATAATGGTATTTGTTAAGTGCTCACTATGTGCCAAGCACTGTTCTAAGCACTGGGGTGGATACAAGGTGATCGTCCCCCTCTCCATCCCCCCCCCCCCATCTTACCTCCTTCCCTTCCCCACAGCACCTGTATATATGTGTATATGTTTGTATATATTGTATATATGTATATACATTTGTACATATTTATTACTCTATTTATTTATTTATTTTACTTGTACATATCTATTCTATTTATTTTATTTTGTTAGTATGTTTGGTTTTGTTCTCTGTCTCCCCCTTTTAGACTGTGAGCCCACTGTTGGGTAGGGACTGTCTCTAGATGTTGCCATCTTGTACTTCCCAAGCGCTTAGTACAGTGCTCTGCACATAGTAAGCGCTCAGTAAATACGATTGATGATGATGATGATGATATTTATTACTCTATTTATTTATTTATTTTACTTGTACATATCTATTCTATTTATTTCATTTTGTTAGCATGTTTGGTTTTGTTCTCCGTCTCCCCCTTTTAGACCGTGAGCCCACCGTTGGGTAGGGACTGTCTCTATATGTTGCCAACTTGGACTTCCCAAGCGCTTAGTCCAGTGCTCTGCACACAGTAAGCGCTCATTAAATACGATTGATGAGGATGATGATCAGGTTGTCCCACGTGGGGCTCACAGTCTTCATCCCCATTTTACAGCTGAGATCACAAAGACCCAGAGAAGTGAAGTGATTCACCCAAGGTCACACAGCAGACAAGCGGAGGATGCAGGATTAGAACCCGTGACTTTCAGACTCCCAGTCCCGCGCTGTAGCCACTACGTCACGCGGGCCCATCCATAGCCCCCCGGCAACTTCTGCTCAAAGTCCCTCCACCCCCCCCAAAAAATCAATCAATGGTATTTATGGTATCAATCAATGAGAAGGAGCGTGGCTCAGTGGAAAGCGCCCGGCCTTCGGAGTCAGAGGTCATGGGTTCAAATCCCGGCTCCGCCACTTGTCAGCTGCGTGACTTTGGGCAAGTCACTTCACTTCTCTGGGCCTCAGTTCCCTCATCTGGAAAATGGGGATGAAGACTGGGAGCCCCCCGTTGGACAACCTGATGACCGTGTATCCCCCCCCAGCGCTTAGAACAAGGCTTCGCACATAGTAAGCGCTTAATAAATGTCATCATTCCAACTTGTACTTCCCAAGCGCTTAGTACAGTGCTCTGCACACAGTAAGCGCTCAATGAATATGATTGATTGATTGATTTATCGAACGCTCACTGTGTGCAGAGCCTTGGACTAAGTGCGTGGGAGAGTAGAATAGAACAGAGTTGGTAGACACCCCTCCTCAAAGCCACCGAGGTGCTCTCTCCGCTCCACATGCTGTCGGGCTCCGTACCCCACCCCCTTCCCCGACCCCGACTTCCGCCTCCCCCTCGGCTCCTCTTTCGCACACTCCAGGTCCTGACATCCATCCATCCATCCATCCATCCATCCATCCATCCATCCATCCATCCATCCACGGGTCTGTCTGTCCATGATGATGGTATTTGTTAAGCGCTTACTATGTGCAGAGCACTGTTCTAAGCCCTGGGGGGGATACAAGGTGATCGGGTTGTCCCACGTGGGGTTCACGGTCTTAATCCCCATTTTACAGATGAGGTCACTGAGGCCCAGAGATGTGAAGTGACTTGCCCAAAGTCACACAGCATCCGTCCACCACTCATCCTTCCAACCGTCCATCCGTCCATCCATCACTGTCCATCTGGCCACCCACCAACCCACATCCATCCCCTCACTCCCCTACCCACATAATTATAATAATAATGGCATTTATTAAGCGCTTATTATGTGCCAAGCACTGTTCTAAGTGCTGGGGAGGTTACAGGGTGATCAGGTTGTCCCACAGGGGGCTTCCAGTCTTCATCCCCATTTTACAGATGAGGGAACTGAGGCCCAGAGAAGTGAAGTGACTTGCCCAAAGCCACACAGCTGGCAATTGGCGGAGGCGGAATTTGAACCCACGACCTCTGACTCTAAAGCCCGGGCTCTTTCCACTGAGCTATGCTGCTTCTCTCCATCCTCTCACCCCCACACTCCCATCCATCCACCCACCCACCCACCCATCTATCTATCCATCCATCCATCCATCCATCCATCCATCCATCCATCCATCAGAAGGTCATGGGCTCTAATCCCAGCTCTGCTGTGTGACCTTGGGCAAGTCACTTCACTCTTTATCCCTGATTGTCATTATCTGTTTATTCATTCATTCCTTCAATCATATTTATTAAGCGCTTACTGTGTGCAGAGCACTGTACTAAGTGTTTGGGAAGTACAAGTTGGCATCCTATAGAGACGGTCCCTACCCAACATTGGGTTCACAGTAGAGAAGGGGGAGACAGACAACAAAACTAAACATGTTAACAAAATAAAATAAATAGAATAAACATGTACAAGTAAAATAAATAGAGTAAAAAATATGTACAAACATATATACGTATATACAGGTGCTGTGGGGAGGGGAAGGAGGTAAGGCGGGGGGAGGCGTGCAGAGCACTGTACTAAGCGCTTGGGAAGTACAAGTTGGCAACATATAGAGACAGTCCCTACCCAACAGCAGGTTGTTGCCGAATTGTATTTTCCAAGCTCTTAGTCCAGTGCTCTGCCCAAAAAGCGATCAATAAATACTATTGAATGAATGAATGAATCCATAAAATGGGGACTGAAACTGGGAGCCCCACGTGAGACAGGGATTGGGTCCAACCTGATTTGCTTGGATCCACCCCAGTGCTGAGAAGCAGCGTGGCTCAGTGGAAAGAGCCCGGGCTTTGGACTCAGAGATCATGGGTTCCAATCCCGTCTCTTCCAATCGTCGGCTGTGTGACTTCGGGCGAGTCACTTTCATTCATTCATTCACTTCACCGGGCCTCAGTGACGTCGTCTGTAAAATGGGGATGAAGACTGCGAGCCCCCCGTGGGACAACCTGATCACCTTGTAACCTCCCCAGTGATTAGAACAGTGCTTTGCACAGAGTAAGCGCTTCATAAATGCCATCATCATTACTATTATTATTACAGTGCCTGGCACATAGCGCTTAACAAATACCACAATTATTATGATTACTATCCACCCCTCCACCCAACCATCCATCCACCCCTCTGCCCTCCATCCATCCATCCAGCCCTCCGCCTATCCACCCATCCTTCCACCACCCACACACTCATCCTTCCACCCACCTCCCTCTCCCCCCCGGTGCCCCCCTCTTAATTCCCTCTGTCCCCCACTCCCGTCTCCCTCTCCTCTCCCGGGCTGGCTCATTAGCATTCCCCCGGCTCCCGGCTCTTCCACAAAGTGACCTCCACAGGCACACGGCAGCGCCGGAGATTTCCTCCGCGACATCGACGACGACGACCAGCTTGGGGGAGGGGGCTGGGGGTGGTGGGGAGAGCAGGGAAAGCCCGGCGATCGATGCAGGGATGGGAGGGAGTAGGAAAAGTTGGGTGGGACGGCGGTAGGGAAGGTGCCCACCCATCCAGGCTCCCCTCCATCATGACCTCAAACCCGCCCCGCCGACCTGGGGTGGGGGGACTGGGTCGGGGGAGAGGAGCGGACAGAGAGTGGAAGGTGTACGGGGGTGACAAAAGGGCCCATCCATCTCCCACCCAACCCAAGGCCTTGCCCACACCGGGGATCCGGCCTGGTCCTCCACGCAACGGAATTCCGGCCTGGTCCTCCCAGGCTCCGCGTCCGGTGGGCCAAAGAGGTGGGTCTTTTTTGTGGTGGGGGAAAAGGGGCCACGGGTTCTTCCCGGCCCTCCTCTGACGCCCCTTCCCCACCTCCCCACCCCCCTGATTGGTATTGACACCTTCCCCACATTTCTGAGCTATTATCCCATCCACGCGCTTAGTCACGGTTGAGCCAAATGCCGTGGATTTAGCTCTTTTAATCTTTCCTCCTAAATCAATCCTCCATTTCCCCTTAATCATAGCAGTGGCTCTTGCCTGAACTCGCAGAGCGGCGCTCGGTCTCTCTGGGGCTCGGCCCGGGCTCTGCTGATAGCCCAGGGTCGAGGCGGAGGATTGAAGCAGGTGCGGGAGGCGCGGGAGGAGGGGGTGCCCAGACCATCCTAAACACTGGGGGTGGGGGTGCCGGGATGAGGTGGAGAGGACTCCGCCTAATAATAATAATAATAATAATAATGATATTTGTTAAGCGCTTACTATGTGCAAAGCACTGTTCTAAGTACGGGGGGGATACGAGGTGATCAGGTTGTCCCACGTGGGGCTCACAGTCTTCATCCCCATTTTACAGATGAGAGAACTGAGGCCCAGAGAAGTGAAGTGACTTGTCCAAAGTCACACAGCTGACAATTGGCAGAGCCGGGTCTAGCCTTCGGGGGTTCAGAGACCTTTGCTCCCTGCTTGTTGTGGGCAGGGAGTGTGTAATAATCATAATTATAATAATGATGCTATTTGTTAGGCGCTTACTAGCGCTGGGCTGGATACAAGCCAATCGGGTTGACATGGTCCCTGTCTCATGTGGGGTTCACAGTCTCAATCCCCCTTTTCCAGATGAGGTAAACTGAGGCCCAGAGAAGTGAGGTGACTTGCCCAAGGTCACCCAGCAGACAAGTGGCAGAGCCGGGATTGGAACCCATGAGGTTCTGATTCCCAGGCGGGCCCTAGCCACGACGCCAGGCTGCTTCTGTGTCTGTTTATCATTATATCTTCCTCTCCCCAGCACTTAGTACAGTGCTCTGCACACAGTAAGTGTTCAATAAATACGAATGGCTGACCGACTGACTTCAGGGGACCTGGTTTTTTTTTTAATTTTTAGTGGTATTTATTAAGCTCTTACTATGTGCCAGGCACCGTACTAAGCACTGGGATAGAGTCAGAGTAATCAGATTGGACACAGTCCCTGTCTCTCGTGGGGCTCCCGGTCTTCATCCCTATATTACAGAGGAGGTCACTGAGGCCCAGAGAAGTGACGTGACTTGCCCAAAGTCACACAGCAGACAAGTGATGGAGGCGGGGTCAGAACCCACGTCCTCCGACTCCCAAGCCCGGGCTCTAGCCGATAAGCCATGCTGAGGGATGGAGAGGGTGGGAGAAGGGAAGATTGGGGGAAGAGAGGAGAGGGATGGATGTAGGGCGACAGGAGAGAGGGAGAGGGTGGGAGCGGGAGAGATTGCGGGGAGGAGGGAAAAGGATGGATGAAGGGCGATGGGAGAGAGGGAGATGGTAGGAGTGGGAGAGATTGTTGGAAGGAAGGAGAGATTGGGAATGGGGAAGATTGGGGGACAGGAGGGAGAGAGAGGGTGGGAAGGGGGAAAATGGGGGGACAGGAGGGAGAGAGAGGGTGGAAATGGGGAAGATGGGGGGACAAGAAGGAGAGAGAGGGGGAATGGGGAAGATGGCAGGACAGGAGGGAGAGAGAGGGTGGAAATGGGGAAGATGGGGGGACAGGAGGGAGAGAGAGTGGGAATGGGGAAGATTGGGAGACAGGAGGGAGAGAGAGTGGGAATGGGGAAGATTGGGGGAGAGGAGGGACATAGAGGGTAGGAACGGGGGAGATTGGGAGACAGGAGGGAGAGGGTGGGAATGGGGAAGATGGGACAGGAGGGAGAGAGAGGGTGGGAATGGAGAAGATCGGGGGACAGGAGGGAGAGGGTGGGAATGGGGAAGGTTGAGAGACAGGAGGGAGAGGGTGGGGATGGAGAAGATGGGGGGACAGGAGAGAGAGGATGAGAATGGGGAAGATTGAGAGACAGTACGGAGAGGGTGGGATTGGGGAAGATCGGGGGACAGGAGGGACAAAGAGGGTAGGAATGGGGGAGATTGGGAGACAGGAGAGAGGGGGTGGGGATGGGGAAGATGGTGGGATAGGAGGGAGAGAGAGAGTGGGAATGGCGAAGATTGGGGAACAGGAGGAAGAGGGTGGGAAGGGGGAAGACTGGGGGACAGAAGGGAGAGAGAGGGTGGGAATGGGGAAGATCAGGGGACAGGAGGGAGAGAGAGGGTGGGAAGGGGAATGTTGGGGGGACAGGAGGGAGAGAGAGTGGGAATGGGGAAGATTGGGGGACAGGAGGGACAGAGAGGGCGGAAATGGGGGAGATTGGGAGACAGGAGGGAGATGGTGTGAATGGGGAAGATTGGGGGACAGGAGGGAGGGAGAGGGTGGGAATGGGGAAGATTAGGAGACAGGAGGGAGAGAGGGTGGGAATGGGGAAGATGGGGGGACAGGAGGGACAGAAAGGGTGGAAATGGGGGAGATTGGGAGACAGGAGGGAGAGGGTGGGAATAGGGAAGATTGGGGGACAGGAGGGAGGGAGAGGGTGGGAATGGGGAAGATTGAGAGGAGGGAGAGAGGGTGGGAATGGGGAAGATGGGGGGACAGGAGGGAGGGAATGGGGAAGATTGTGGGGGCAGGAGGGAGAGGGATGGATAAAGCGGGCGGGAGAGAGGGAGAGGGTGGTAACCAGGGAAGATTGGGGGGAAAGAGGGAGCGAGGGAAGGATGGGAGGGGGCTAGGAGGAAGGGAAAGGGTGGGAGCCGGGGACCATTTCTGCAAACACTAATCAACATCTTCCGGCGGCCCTGCCAGCGAGGAGCTGGGCCGATAATGAGGCGGCCTCTCGGCTGATTCCTGATTAATGAAGAGGCCGACGAGGGGCCTCTGCAGAGAGGGACACGGATCAGGCGCGGGCCGGCCGCGGACGGACGGAGAATTCAACCGTTCCTTCATTCATTTATTTCTTCCATCGTATTTATTGAGCGCCTAATAATAATACTGAAGGCATTTGTTAAACGCTTACTATGTGAAAAGCACTGCTCTAAACGCTGGGGAGGTTACAAGGTGATCAGGTTGTCCCACGGGGGGCTCACAGCCTTACTCCCCGTTTTACAGATGAGGGAACTGAGGCCCAGAGAAGTGAAGTGACTTGCCCAAGATCATCATCAATCATCATCATCAATCGTATTTATTGAGCGCTTACTATGTGCAGAGCACTGTACTAAGCGCTTGGGAAGTACAAATTGGCAACACATAGAGACAGTCCCTACCCAACAGTGGGCTCACAGTCTAAAAGGGGGAGACAGAGAACAAAACCAAACATACTAACAAAATAAAATAAATAGAATAGATATGTACAAATAAAATAAATAAATAGAGTAATAAATATGTACAAACATATGTACATATATACAGGTGCTGTGGGTAAGGGAAGGAGGTAAGATGGGGGGGGGATGGAGAGGGGGACGAGGGGGGGAAAGAGCCCGGGCTTTGGAGTCAGAGGTCACGGATTCAAATCCCGGCTCCGCCACTTGTCAGCTGGGTGACTTTGGGCAAGGCACTTCACTTCTCTGGGCCTCAGTTCTCTCATCTGGAAAATGGGAATTAAGACTGTGAGCTCCCCTGTGGGACAACCTGATCACCTTGTAACCTCCCCAGCGCTTAGAACACTGCCTTGCACTTAGTAAGCGCTTAATAAATGCTATCATTATTATTATTATCACTAAACGTTGTGGGTGGATAGAAGCAAATCGTGTTGGATCTAGTCCCCGTCCCATGAGGGGCTCGCAGTCTCAGTCTCCAATTTGGAGATGAAGGAAATGAGGCCCAGAGAAGTGAAGTGACTCACCCAAGGTAACACAGCAGACAAGTGCAGCATGGCTCATTGGAAAGAGCACGGGCTGTGGAGTCGGAGGTCACGGGTTCAAATCCCGGCTTTGCCACTTGTCAGCTGTGTGACTTTGGGCAAGTCACTTCATCATCGCCATCAATCGTATTTATTGAGCACTTACTGTGTGCAGAGCACTGTAGTAAGCGCTTGGGAAGTACAAGTTGGCAACATATACTACCCTACCCAACAGGGTCTCAGTTACCTCATCTGGAAAATGGGGATTAAGACTGTTAGTCACCCGTGGGACAACCTGATCACCTTGTAACCTCCCCAGTGCTTAGAACAGTGCTCTGCACATAGTAAACGCTTAACAAATGCCATTATTATTATCATTATTAATAATAATAATCCCGGCTCTGCCGCTTGTCAGCTGTGTGACTTTGGGCAAGTCACTTCACTTCTCTGGGCCTCAGTTCCCTCATCTGGAAAATGGGGATTAAGACTATGAGCCCCCCGTGGGACAAACTGATGAGCTTGTATCTACCCCAGCGCTTAGTATAGTGCTCTGCACACAGTAAGCGCTCAATAAATACCAATTGAATGAATGAAGAGACAGTGCCTGGCACATAGTAAGCGCTTAGCAAATGCCATTATTATTATTATTATTATTATTATTAAATAATGGGAGGAAGAGGAAGGGGAGGAAGAATCCCTGGCAGAGTCGGGTGGGGAGGGCATCATCATCAATCATATTTATTGAGCGCTTACTATGTGCAGAGCACTGTACTAAGCGCTTGGGAAGTACAAATTGGCAACATATAGAGACAGTCCCTACCCAACAGTGGGCTCACAGTCTAAGGGCAGGCACGGGGGTTGAGGGGCACAGCCTGGTTCTCCTGGAAAGGCGGAAGGCGGAGAGGTTTTCTCATCGGGCCTGATGAAAGGAAGAGGAGACAGCGACTGATTAACTGGTTGATGGCGAGTGCGGGAGTGAGACACTGAGACGTGGTGAAGCTGGAGGGGAGGAGGGGGGAGGAGGAGGAGGAGCGCTTAGTCCAGTGCTCTGCACACAGTAAGCGCTCAATAAATACGATTGAATGAATGAGGAGAGGAGGAGGAAGGAGAGGAGGAGGCCAGAAGAGGGAAGGTTAGAGGGAGAGCCAGAAAAAGGCAAGCATGGGGTCAGAGCTGGGAAGAGATCATAATAATAATAACAATAATGTTGGTATTTGTTAAGCGCTTACTATGTGCAAAGCACTGTTCCAAATGCTGGGGCAGATACAAGGTAATCAGGTTGTCCCACGTGGGGCTCCCAGTCTTCATCCCCATTTTCCAGATGAGGGAACTGAGGCCCAGAGAAGTGAAGTGACTTGCCCAACGTCACCCAGCTGACAAGTGGCAGAGCAGGGATTTGAACCCACGACCTCTGACTCCAGAGCCCAGGCTTTTTCCACTGAGCCATGCTGCTTCTCTATGATCGCATTTATTAAGCACTTACTATGTGCAAAGCACTGTTCTAGGTGCTGGAGAGTTTACAAGGTGATCAGGTTGTCCCACGTGGGGCTCACAGTCAATCCCCATTTTCCAGATGAGGTAACTGAGGCCCAGAGAAGTGAAGTGACTTGCCCAACGTCACACAGCTGACAATTGGCTGAGCCGGGATTTGAACCCACGACCTCTGACTCCAAAGCCCGGGCTCTTTCCACTGAGCCATGCTGCTTCTCTGTCTGTGTCTGTTCTTCTGTGTCTGTGTCAGTTCTGTTGGACTCTCCCAAGCGCTTAGTACAGTGCTCTGCACACAGTAAATCATCTGTGAGTACCAGGTGGGACAGGGACTATGTCCAATCTGAATAATAATAATAATGATGATATTTGTTAAGCGCTTACTATGTGCCAAGCACTGCTCTAAGCGCTGGGGGAATACAAGGTGATCTAATAATAATATCATTGTTATCGTTATTATCATTATGAGAAGCAGCATGATGGAGCGGATAGAGCCCGGGCTTGGGAGTTAGAAGGTCATGGGTTCTAATCCTGGCTTGGTCGCTTGTCTGCTGTGTGACCTTGGGCAAGTCACTTCACTTCTCTGGGCCTCAGTTACCTCATCTATAAAATGGGGATTGAGACGGTAAGCCCCACGTGGGACTGGGACTGAGTCCAACCCCATTAGCTTGTATCCACCCCAGAGCTTAGCACAGTGCCTATCACATAGTAAGTGCTTAACAAATACCACAATTATTATTATTACTAATATTATTACTAATAATAAGAAGTAATATTGTCACTTGTAAGAAGCCACTTGTCACACTGGAGAAGCAGTGTGGCTCAGTGGTAAGAGCCCGGGCTTTGGAGTCAGAGGTCATGGGTTCAAATCCCGGCTCCGCCACTTGTCAGCTGGGTGACTTTGGGCAAGTCGCTTCACTTCTCTGGGCCTCAGCTACCTCATCTGTAAAATGGGGATTAAGACTGTGAGCCCCACGTGGGACAACCTGATCACCCTGTATCCTCCCCAGCGCTTAGAACAGTGCTTTGCACATAGTAAGCGCTTAACAAATGCCAATTATTATTATTATTATTATTATTGTGGTATTTGTTAAGTGTTTGCTGTATTCTAAACACCAGATCAAGGTCTGGGGAAGGTAACACGAGGTACAGAGAAGAGAAGCAGCATGGCTCAGTGGAAAAACAGCCTGGGCTTAGGAGTCAGAGGTCGTGGGTTCAAATCCCAGCTCCACCACTTGTCAGCTGTGTGACCTTGGGCAAGCCACTTCACTTCTCTGGGCCTCAGTTACCTCATCTGTAAAATGGGGATGAAGACTGTGAGCCCCACGTGGGACAACCTGATTCATTCATTCATTCAATCGCATTTATTGAGCGCTTACAGTGTGCAGAGCACTGTACTAAGCGCTTGGGAAGTACAAGCTGGCAACATATACAGACGGCCCCTACCCAACAGCGGGCTCATATCCCCCCAGTGCTTAGAACAGTGCTTCGCACGTAGTAAGCGCTGAACAAATATCATCATTATTATTATTATTCAGATTGGACATAGTCCCTGTCCCACCTGGGACTCACGGATGACTTACTGACTTACAGCAGAGCACTGTAATAAGCGCTTGGGAGAGTCCAATAGAACAGACACATTCCCTGCCCACAGCGAGCTTACAGTCTAGAGGGGGAGAGAGGCTGGTTACCTGTCCACCTACCAGGACCTCAACGGGAACTCAAGTCAGCCAGGACCAGGGGAAGAGCTCCGATCCAGACAGCATCCTTGATATCAGTCCATCAATCAGTAAATCAATAGATTTATTGAGATGCAGTGTGGCTCAGTTGAAAGAGCCCGGGCTTGGGAGTCATGGGTTCTAATCCTGGCTCAGCCACCTGGATGCTGTGTGACCTTGGGCTTCACTTCTCCCCATCCCCCCCACCTTACCTCCTTCCCCTCCCCACAGCACCTGTATATATGTATATATGTTTGTATGGATTTATTACTCTATTTATTTATTTATTTTATTTGTACATATTTATTCTATTTATTTTATTCTGTTAATATGTTTGGTTTTGTTGTCTTGTCTCCCCCTTCTAGACTGTGAGCCCACTGTTGGGTAGGGACCGTCTCTATATGTTGCCAACTTGGACTTCCCAAGCGCTTAGTTCAGTGCTCTGCACACAGTAAGCGTTCAATAAATACGACTGAATGAATGAATGAATGAATGAACTTCTCTGATCCTCAGTTCCCTCATCTGTAAAATGGGGATGAAGACTGTGAGCCCCACCTGGGACAACCTGATCACCTTGTATCCCCCCAGCGCTTAGTACAGTGCTTTGCACTTAGTAAGTGTTTAACAAATACCATCATCGTTATTATTATTATTGTTGAGCACTTACAAATCTGACGATCAATTCCTCTCCTCCACTTCCAGGCCATATCAAAGGCCCGTCTCCTCTAAGAAGCCTTCCCTGACTGCGCCCTCCTTTCCCCTTCTCCCACTCCCTTCTGCGTCGCCCTAACTCGCTCCCTTTCTTTGTCCCCCCTCTAGCCCCACACCACTTCTATCCACAGCCCTCATTTATTGATTTCTATTCCTGTCTATCTCCCCCCTAGACTGTCAGCTCATTATGGGCAGGGAATGTGTTAATTGTTGTATTGTCCTCTCCCAAGTGCTTAGAATAATAATAATAATGGCATTTATTAAGCGCTTACTATGTGCAAAGCACTGTTCTGAGCGCTGGGGAGGTTACAAGGTGATCAGGTTGTCCCACAGGGGGGCTCACAGTCTTCATCCCCATTTGACAGATGAGGTCACTGAGGCCCAGAGAAGTGAAGTGACTTGCCCAAAGTCAACGGGTGACAATTGGCGGAGCTGGGATTTGAACCCATGACCTCTGACTCCAAAGCCCGGGCTCTTTCCACTGAGCCACGCTGCTTCTCGATGCCATCCAGGGTTGTGACGGGAGCAGAAGGAACTGCCCGGCACCCACTTTCCTGACCCCCCCCCCCCCCAAAATCGGCCCAAAATGTCACAGTTGGGCCTTCCCCCTCCCCTACTCTCTGCACCTCAATCTCGTCTATCTCACCTCCAACCCCTCGCCCACGTCCTGCCCCTGGCTCAGAACTCCTTCCCCCTCCATATCCATATGGGGAAGCAGCGTGGCTCAGTGGAAAGAGCCCGGGCTTGGGAGTCAGAGGTCAGGGGTTCAAATCCCGGCCAGTTGTCAGCTGGGTGACTTTGGGCAAGTCACTTCACTTCTCTGGGCCTCAGTGACCTCATCTGGAAAATGGGGATTGAAACTGAGCCCCCTGTGGGGCAACCTGGTCACCTTGTAACCTCCCCAGCGCTGAGGACAGTGCTTTGCACGTAGTAAGTGCTTAATAAATGCCATTATTATTATTATTATTATCCAGCAGACCGCCGCTTTCCCCACCCTCAGAATCCACCTAAAATCACACCTCCTCCAAGAGGCCTTCCCCGACTAAGCCCCCATTTCCCCTACCCCCTCTCCAACCCCAGCTCCATCACCCAACATAAGGCGAATGAATTATTAATAATAATAATGATGGTATTTGCTAAACACTGGGGGATACAGGGTGATCACGTTGTCCCACATTCATTCATTCATTCATTCAATCGTATTTATTGAGCTCTTACTGTGTGCAGAGCACTGTACTAAGCACTTGGGAAGTCCAAGTTGACAACATATAAGGACGGTCCCTACCCAACAATGGGCTCACAGTCTAGAAGTATAGCAGGGGGAGACCGGGGGAGCCCCACATAGGGCTCACAGTCTCAATCCCCATTTTCCAGATGAGGTCACTGAGGCCCAGAGAAGTGAAGTGACTCTCCCAAAGTCACCCAGCTAACAAGCGGTGGAGCCGGGATTAGAACTCATAACCTCTGACTCTTCAAAAATCTCCAGTGGCTACCAATCAATCTGCACATCAGGCAGAAACTCCCCACCCTGGGCTTCAAGGCTGTCCATCACCTCGCCCCCTCCTACCTCACCTCCCTTCTCTCCTTCTACTGCCCAGCCCGCACCCTCCGCTCCTCCGCCGCTGATCTTCTCACCGTACCTCGCTCTCGCCTGTCCCGCCATCGACCCCCGGCCCCCGTCCTCCCCCAGGCCTGGAATGTCCCCAATCCCTCTGCCCATCTGCCAAGCTAGCTCTCTTCCTCCCTTCAAGGCCCTGCTGAGAGCTCACCTCCTCCAGGAGGCCTTCCCACACTGAGCCCCTTCCTTCCTCTCCCCCTTGTCCCCCTCTCCATCCCCCCATCTTACCTCCTTCCCTTCCCCACAGCACCTGTATATATGTGTATATGGTTGTACATATTTATTACTCTATTTATTTATTTATTTATTTATTTTGCTTGTACATTTCTATCCTATTTATTTTATTTTGTTGGTATGTTTGGTTCTGTTCTCTGTCTCCCCCTTTTAGACTGTGAGCCCACTGTTGGGTAGGGACTGTCTCTATGTGTTGCCAATCTGTACTTCCCAAGCGCTTAGTACAGTGCTCTGCACATAGTAAGCGCTCAATAAATACGATTGATTGATTGATTGATTGATTGACTCCCAAGCCCGGGGTCTTTCCACTGAGCCACACTGCTTCAAGATTGTGAAGAATTGTAAATCTTAGCTCCGGCCCCATTGTGAATCTTTGCTTTGGAGCATTTGATCAGCTCTCTCCTCCTACCTGTCCTCGCGTCTCTCCCACCGCAACCCAGCCCGCACACTCCGCTCCTCCAAACCCCAACCTACTCACTGCACCTCCATCTCGTCTATCTCACTGCCGACCCCTGGCCCACCTCCTCCCTCCTGCTGGGAACTCGCTTCATTTATTCATTCATTCATTTATTCAATCGTATTTATTGAGCGCTTACTGTGTGCAGAGCACTGTACTAAGAGCATGGGAAGTACAAGTCAGCAACACACAGAGACGGTCCCTACCCACGACACAGTCTAGAAGGGGGAGACAGACAACCAAACATGTAGGCAGGTGTCAAAACCATCAGAACAAATAGATAAAACAGTCAGAACAACTCTCTCCCCCTTCCCATCCAACAGACCACCGCTCTCCCTATCTTCAATAATAACAATAACAATAATAATGGTATTTATTAAGCACTTACTATGTGCCAAGCACTGGGATAGAGACGAGGTGATCAGGTTGTCCCATGTGGGGCTCACAGTCTTCATCCCCTTCTTCACAGTCTTCACAGTAAGCGCTCAATAAATACGATTGATTGATTGATTGATCTCCATTTTACAGATGAGGGAACTGAGGCCCAGAGAAGTCAAGTGACTGGTCCACAATCACACAGCTGACAAGTGGTGGAGCTGGGATTAGAACCCATGATGATGGCATTTATTAAGCGCTTACTATGTTGAAAGCACTGTTCTAAGCACTGGGGAGGTTACAAGGTGATGAGGTTGTCCCACGGGGGGCTCACAGTCTTAATCCCCATTTTACAGATAAGGGAACTGAGGCCCAGAGAAGTGAAGTGACTTGTCCAAAGTCACACAGCTGACAATTGGCGGAGCCGGAATTTGAACCCATGATCTCTGACTCTCAAGCCCGGGCTCTTTCTACTGAGCCACGCTGCTTCTCTAAGAGCCCAGGCTTGGGAGTCAGAGGTCGTGGGTTCTAATCCTAGCTCCGCCACTTGTCCGCTGTGTGACTTTGGGCAAGTCACTTCACTCCTCTGTACCTCAGTTCCCTCATCTGTAAATTGGGGATGAAGATTGGGAGCCCCACGTGGGACAACCTGATGGCCTTGTATGTACCCCAGCGTTTAGAACAGTGCTTGGCACATAATTAATTAATTAATGATGGCATTAATTAAGTGCTTATTATGTGCAAAGCGCTGTCAAAAGCGCTGAGGAGTTTACAAGGTGATCAGGTTGTCCCACATGGGGCTCACAGTCTTAATCCCCATTTTATAGATGAGGCCCAGAGAAGTGAAGTAACTTGCCCAAAGTCACACAGCTGACAAGTGGCGGAGCCAGAATTTGAACCCACCCCTCTGACTCCAAAGCCCGGGCTCTTTCCACTGAGCCACGCTGCTTTTCTAACACATAGTAAGCGCTTAACAAATCCCATCATTATTATTGTCCTCTCCCATGCGCTCAATACAGTGCTCCGCCCACAGTAAGTGCTCAATAAATACGATTGATCAATGCCATAAACCTGTCTCTGAACGGACTAGGGGAGTGAACAGGATGGAGAGGAGGTGCCGGGGGGAAAGGGGAAGGGGCCAGAGATATTTCAGGGCAGTGGCAGCCACAGAGGCAGCTTCAATTATTCACGCATTTAATCGTATTTATTGAGCGCTTACTGTGTGCAGAGCACTGGACTAAGCGTTTGGGAACTCCAAGTTGGCAACATATAGAGAAGGTCCCTACTCAACAATGGGCTCACAGTCTAGAAGGGGGAGACAGACAACAAAACTAAACATGTGGTCAGGTGTCAAGTCATCAGAATAAATAGAATTAAAGCTAGCTTCGAGGGGCTGGGGGAGGGAACACTTATCAGGGTAAAAATAGGTTGGAAAATGTGACATTTATTAACTTGGATTCCGGAGGAAAGGTCACAGCAGAGTGGGAAAGCGGAGGGGGCGAGCGAGGGACTGGGAAAGGAGGAGGGGATGGGGTAGGGAGAGATCTTACCCAACCCTCTCCCCAAATTTATTCATTCAATCGTATTTATTGAGCGCTTACTGTGTGCACTGTACTAAACACTTGGGCAGTACAAGTTGGCAACACATAGAGACGGTCCCTACCCAACAACGGGCCTGTGGTCTTTTTAGACTGTGAGCCCACTGTTGGGTAGGAACTGTCTCTATATGTTGCCAACTTGTACTTCCCAAGCGCTTAGTACAGTGCTCTGCACACAGTAAGCGCTCAATAAATATGATTGATTGATTGATTGATAGAAGGGGGAGACAGACAACAAAACAAAACATGTGGACAGGTGTCAAGTCGTCAGAACAAATAGAAATAAAGCTAGATGCACATCATTAACAAAATAAATAGAATTTATTGAGTGCTTACTGTGTGCAGAGCACAGGGCTTTGCACATAGTAAGGACTTACCTCCTCCAGGAGGCCTTCCCAGACTGAGCCCCTTCCTTCCTCTCCCCCTCATCCCCCTCTCCATCCCCCCCATCTTACCTCCTTCCCTTCCCCACAGCACCTGTATATATGTATATATGTTTGTACATTTTTATTACTCTATTTGTTTATTTATTTATTTATTTTTCTTGTACATACCTATTCTATTTATTTCATTTTGTTAGTATGTTTGGTTTTGTTCTCCGTCTCCCCCTTTTAGACTGTGAGCCCACTGCTGGGTAGGGACTGTCTCTATATGGTACCAACTTGTACTTCCCAAGCGCTTAGTACAGTGCTCTGCACACAGTAAGCGCTCAATAAATACGATTGATGATGATGACGACTTAATAAATGCCATTATTATTATTATTATTACTAAGTGGTTGGGACATCCTCATCTTCCCCCTGGAGAAGACCCCCGAGGACCCCGTCCCTCTTCCCATCCTCGACCCCTCTTCCTGACCAACCCGGGATCCAGCCGGGATGGAACCCAGGAATCCGGGCTGCTGATGCTGGAGGGAAGGTCTGAGAGGGAGGAGAAGGAGGATTGTCCTCCAATTGTCAGCTTGTGACTTTGGGCAAGTCACTTAACTTCTCTGTGCCTCAGTTACCTCATCTGTAAAATGGGGATTAAGACTGTGAGCCCCCTGAGGGACAACCTGATCACCTTGTAACCTCCCCAGCGCTTAGAACAGTGCTTTGCACATAGTAAGTGCTTAATAAATGTCATTATTATTATTATTATTATTGACTGAGGAAGGGCACATGGGGGTGGGGGAGGAGGATAAGGAGGTGCAGAGGGAGGAGGGAATGATAATAATAATAATAATTATTATTATTACAGTATTTGTTGGGGAGCATGGAGAGAGAAGAGGAGCTTAGTGGGTAGGAACAGGCCTGGAGGCCTGTACTTCCCAAGCGCTTAGTACAGTGCTCTGCACATAGTAAGCGCTCAATAAATACAATTGATTGATTGATTGATTGATTGATTGGAGGCTGAACTGCATGGGAAGACAAGAGCAGGCTGAATTTATTAAGCGGCGGGGATTCTGCCCCCCTCTTCAGCCTCTCCCCACTCTGTTCTTGGCCTAGGCCTAAGCCTCCAGGGCTCAATCCACCCATCGATCCATCCAACCTAGGTACTGAGCGCTTTCTAAATAAATAAGTAACAATTATAACCATGATGGTATTTGTTCAGTGCTTACTACGTGCCAAGCGCTGTTCTATGCACTGGGGTAGCTACAAGGTCATCAGGTTGTCCCACGTGGGGCTCACAGTCTTCATAATAATCAATCAATCAATCAATCATATTTATTGAGCGCTTACTGTGTGCAGAGCACTGTACTAAGCGCTTGGGAAGTACAAGTTGGCAACATATAGAGACAGTCCCTACCCAACAGTGGGCTCACAGTCCAAAAAGGGGAGACAGAGAACAAAACCAAACATACTAACAAAATAAAATGAATAGAATAGATATGTACAGGTAAAATAAATAAATGAATAGAGTAATAAATATGTACAAACATATATACATATATACAGGTGCTGTGGGGAGGGGAAGGAGGTAAGGCGGGGTGGATGGGGAGGAGAAGGAGGGGGAGAGGAAGGAGAGGGCTCAGTCTGGGAAGGCCTCCTGGAGGAGGTGAGCTTTCAGTAGGGCCTTAATAATAATAATAATAAAAAGGATGGTATTTGTTCAGCACTTACTACGTGCGAAGCACTGTTCTATGCGCTGGGTTAGATACAAGGTCATCAGGTTGTCCCACATGGGGCTCACAGTCTTCATAATAATAATAAAATAATAATGATGGTATTTGTTAAGCGCTTACTATGTGCCAAGCACTGTTCTATGCACTGGGGTAGATACAAGGTCATCAGGTTGTCCCATGTGGGGCTCACAGTCTTCAGAATAATAATAATGACGGTATTTGTTAAGCGCTTACTATGTGCAAAGCACTGTTCTAAGCGCTGGGGAGGTTACAAGGTCATCAGGTCATCATCTAGACTGTGAGCCCACTGTTGGGTAGGGACCGTCTCTATATGTTGCCAACTTGTACTTCCCAAGCACTTAGTACAGTGCTCTGCACACAGTAAGCGCTCAATAAATACGATTGATTGATTGATTGATTGATCAGGTTGTTCCACGTGGGGCTCACAGTTGTAATCCCCATTTTACAGATGAGGTAACTGAGGCACAGAGAATCCAGTGCTTCGAACAGTGCTTGGCTCATAGTAAGCGCTCAGTGGCGAGAGTCTGGGTTTGGGAGTCAGAGGTCATGGGTTCTAATCCCGGCTCCGCTACTTGTCAGCTGCAGAACTTTGGGCAAGTCACCTCTCTTCGCTGTGTTTCAGTTACCTCATCTGTAAAATAGGGACGAATAATAATAATAACGTTGGTTTTGGGTAAGCGCTTACTATGTGCCAAGCACTGTCCTAAGATTGTGAGCCCCACGTGGGACAACCTGATTACCTTGTATCCCCCCCAGCGCTTAGAACAGTGTTGGGCACATAGTAAGCGCTTAACCAATGCCATCATTATTCTGAAGGTTTTGACCCCTGTCTGCATGTTTTATGCTGTTGTCTGTCTCCCCCCTCTAGCCTGTGAGCCCGTTGTCGGTTAGGGACCGTCTCTATCTGTTGCCAACTTGTACTTCCCAAGCGCTTAGTACAGTTCTCTGCACACAGTAAGCTCTCAATAAATACAACTGAATGAATGATTTATTATTATTAACAAATTCTATCATTGTTATTATCCCCATTTTACAGGTGAGGTCACGGAGGCCCAGAGAAGTGAAGTGGCTTGCCCCAAGGTCACACAGCAGACGTGTGGAGGAGGCGGGATTCGAATCCACGTCCTCTGACTCCCAAGCCCGGGCTCTCTCCCCTGAGCCACGCTGCTTCTCTGTGCAGAACACTGTACTGAGCGCTTGGTAGAGTCCACTGGCAATCCCGGAGTCAACGAGCACCCCCAGAAAATCTCCAGGGATTCTCCCAAATGTGCTATCCTTAGGGAATCTCCTCTCACGTGGATCTCTTCATCCGTGGCAGGGGAATCCCCCCGCCCCCCACAACCTGAATAGAACAGTGCTTGGCACATAGTAAGCACTTAATAAATATAATAATGATGGTATTTGTTAAGCGCTTACTATGTGCAAAGCACTGTTCTAATCATGTCACCTCCTTCTCTCCTCCCAGGGACTGGCCGCATTATCTTCTCCTCTCTACCCCGCCCCATCCCAGCCTCTTCATTCATTCAGCCACATTTATTAAGCGCTTATTAAGTGCAGAGCACTGTACTAAGCGCCTGGGAAAGTACAAGACAACAATAAACAGTGGCAATCCCTGCCCACAACGAGCTCACAGTCTAGAGGGGGAAGGAGACAGACATGATGATGATGGTGATGGCATTTATTAAGCGCTTACTATGTGCAAAGCACTGTTCTAAGCGCTGGGGAGGTTACGAGATGATCAGGTTGTCCCACGGGGGGCTCACAGTCTTCATCCCCATTTTACAAATGAGGTCACTGAGGCACAGAGAAGTGAAGTGACTTGTCCAAAGTCACCCAGCTGACAATTGGCGGAGCCGGAATTTGAACCCATGACCTCTGACTCCAAAGCCCGGGCTCTTTCCACTGAGCCACGCAGCAATACAAATCAACTCTTTCCCCCTCCCCACTCCCCTTCTGCCCTCCTCCCCACCGCCCTCTTCTCCTTCCCTTCTGCTCCCCTTCCTCTCCCAGCCCCGCAGATTCTCTATTCCTTCTCTCCTCTTTCTTCTCCCCTCTTTCCCCTTCCTTCTCCTCCTCTTCCTCCAGCCCCCCTTTCTTCTTCCCCTAGAATACTAACAATAATGGTATTTGTTAAGCGCTTACTATGTGCCAAGCACTGTTCTAAGCGCTGCCTATATTCCCCCTGCCCCTCCCCTTCTCCCCTCCTCCTCCTCCTCTCCCTCCAGCTCCCCCTTTTCTTCTTCCCCTATATTCCTACTCCCTTCTCCCCTCCTCCTCTTCCTCTCCTTTCAGCTCTCCCGTCTGTTCTCCCCTATATTACTACTCCCCCTCCCCTTCTCCTCTTCTCCCTCCAGCTCCCCGTTTCTTCTTCCCCTGTATTCCTACTCCCTTCTCCCCTCCTCCTCCTCCCCTTCCAGCTCCCCCGTTTCCTCTCTCCTTCATTCCTACTTTCCCCTCCCTTTCTCCCCTCCTCCTCTACCCCCAGCTCCCCCTTTTCTTCTTCCCCTATATTCCCACTCTCCCCTCCCCTTCTCCCCTCCTCCTCCTCCTCCTCCTCCTCGCCTTCCAGCTCCCCCTTTCCTTCTTCCCCTATATCCCCACTCTCCCCTCCCCTTCTCCCCTCCCCTTCTCCCCTCCTCCTCCTGCTCTCCTTCCAGCTCCCCCGTTTCTTCTTCCCCTATATCCCTACTCCCTTCTCCCTTCCTCCTCCTCCTCTCCTTCCAGCTCCCCCGTTTCCTCTCCCCTATATTCCTATTCCCCCCCCTTTGTCCCCTCCTCCTCTACCTCCTCCAGCTCTCCCTTTTCTTCTTCCCCTATATTCCCACTCTCCCCTCCCCTTCTCCCCTCTTCCTCTCCCTCTCCTTCCAGCTCCCCCGTTTCTTCTTCCCTTATATTCCCACTCCCTTCTCCCCTCCTTCTCTTCTCCCTCCAGCTCCCCTTTTCTTCTTCCCCTCTATTCCCACTCCTCCCTCCCCTTCTCCTCCTCTCCCTCCAGCTCCCCGTTTCTTCTTCCCCTATATTCCCCCTCCCCTTGTCCCTACTCCCCCTCCAACTCCCCCTTTTCTTCTTCCCCTATATTCCCACTCCCTTCTCCCCTCCTCCTTTTCTCCCACCAGCTCCCCTTTTCTTCTTCCCCTCTTTTCCCACGTCTCCCTCCCCTTCTCCTCCTCTCCCTCCAGCTCCCCGTTTCTTCTTCCCGTATATTCCCCCTCCCCTTCTCCCTCCTCCTCCTCCAACTCCCCCTTTTCTTCTTCCCCTATATTCCCACTCCCCTTCTCCCCTTCTCCTCCTCCTCCTCTCCCTCCAGCTCCCCCGTTTCTTCTTTCCCTCTATTCCTCCTCCCCTTCTCCCCTCCTCCTCCTCTCCCCCCTCCTCCCCGTCCTCCTCTCCTCGGGGACTGAGACACAAACCCCCCACTCAGCAGCACAAAGATGCCATTGATTTACAACCCCTTCACCACCTGCTAGGACCAGTTCTCTCCTCCTCCCCACACCGGGGCAGATAGGACGAAGGGGCTCTCCACCAAGGGGTGGCCTCCCCAGATTTCCCAGGAATGCTGTGGAGGCGGGGCGGGGGGGGGACCCCCATTCCCACCCACTCCCCAATCCCAGTTCCGACAAGGTGGAAACCCTGCGTGGGGGAAAAGAGCCAAGGGGCGAAGGGAGCGTGGTGTGGCCTGGTGGGTGGATCTCAATTGTGTTCACAACACCTCAGGAGAGTCAGTTGCCAAGCCACCTTATTCCTCGAGCAAAAGGGCCCCCTCTTTTCCCAGTCTTCCCCCCACAACTTCCCCAAAGGACTGCCTCATTCTCCAACTCATCCCCTCCTTTTCCTCCTCCTCTTATTTCTCTTCTTCCTCCTCTTTCTTCATCTTGGTCCTGGTCCTCGTCTTTCTACACCTTCACCCCCACCACCGGTTTGCTCTGGGCCTAATCCCATCAGGAAATTACGCAGAAAGCCCCAGTCCCCCTCCAGTCAGGGACCCAAAGTCAGTTGGTGCGGGGGTCCAGCGGCTGACGTCACCCATCTGGGGGGAGACCAGCATTCCGGAGGTCCCCATCGGGTCATCCCCTCACCCCCCGACATTGGTGCCAGCTGGGAAATAGACTCCTTGGTATCCCCATCCCAGCAGCACAATGGGGGCAGGAATGGTTATTTATTCTGATGGTTTTGACATCTGTCTACATGTTTTGTTTTGTTGTCTGTCTCCCCCTTCTAGATTGTGAGCCCGTTGTCGGGGAGGGACTGTCACTATAATGTTGCCGATTTGTACTTCCCAAGCGCTTAGTACAGTGCTCTGCACACAGTAAGCACTCCATACATACGATTGAATGAATGAATGAGTGGTTTAGGCAGAGACCCCCCCACGCTCTGAGACAGACCTACGCACACCTAGCCAGGCGGTCGGAGTTGGGGTACCTCACATCGGACGGGCCTGAGACCCCGACATTCTGCGTGAGGCACATCATGTGAGTGTTGGGCATTGACACAGGATGATGACACATGTGCACAGTACTACATGTGTGTGGGGTGGGGGGGAGATAGGGTGTGTGTAGGGGGAGTTGGATTAAGCTCTTTATAGCAGAGTCCTGGGTGGAGGGATTGAGAGAGGGGACAAGCCTGGGGTGGGGGGGGGGGCAGGCAAGTTTGAACATGAGAGAAAGAATGACCCCCAAATATTCCCTTTCTTCTGGGGAGACCCCCTACTCCGGGTTTTTCGGGGGCTCTTGGAAACCCTCAGGGGTCTCGCTGGGCTCTGGGAAGCCCCTGGAATCCCTTGCTGACACTGTGGAGACCCCTCCTCAGATCTGCTGCTGCTGCTGATGGCATTTGTTAAACGTTTACTATGTGCACAGCACCGTTCTAAGCAGTGGGGTAGATACAAGGTAATCGGATTGTCCCACGTGGGGCCCACAGACTTAATCCCCCTTTTACAGATGAGTTCACTGAGGCTCAGAGAAGTTAAGTGATTGCTCAAGGTCACGCAGCAGACATGTGGGGGAGCAGGGATTAGAACCCATGACCTCTGACTCCCAAGCCCGGGCTCTTTCTACTGAGCCACGCTGCTTCTCAGGGGTTCTAAGTAGTTTCGGGGTGGGGGGAGTTTCTCACTGAGCTTTAAGGAGCTGCTGGGATCTCCTGCTGACACTGTGAAGACCCCCCCCCCCCCAGATTTTCCAGGGGCTCTGAGGAGCTTAAGGGGGTCTCACTGGGCTCTGAATAGCCCCCAGGACCTCCTGCTGCCAGTGTGGAGAGCCACTATGGGTCTCTCTGGGCTCTAGGGAAGCCCCCGGGCCTTCCTACTGGCCCTGGGGTGACCCCTGCATTTCCCAGGGGCTCTGGGAAGGCTCCTGGGCATCTCTCTGGGCTCTGGAGAGCCCCCAGGGCCTTCCTGCTGACCCTTTGGAGACCCTCCGGCTCTTCTCCCTGGCAGCCTGGATGTGCAGCTCAGCTCTACGTGTGCAGTCACCTTCTCTGTGTGGGAGACAGTGGGCGGGGGGGCGTGAGAATAGGCGGGTGCCAGCCGTCTGTGCACGTGGGGATGCGGGAGCACGAGTGGAGCTGGAAGCCCCGGGAGCGCAGGAGGAAGTGGAAGAAAGCGAGAAGGTGTCTGAGTGAGAAGGGAAAGTGTGGGCGGGAGAGGGGAAGAGGGAATGAGGAAGACCGCGGTGAGCACGCCAGGAGAAGTGGAGTTGGGGTCTCCTGGGTCCCTGGGGTGGAGGGGAAGGGTGTGGGGGGGTGTTGGCGTCGACCTCGGCTGTGCCGCCTGCATGAAGGGATGGAGAGGGGCTGGGGGGAGGCAGGTAGGGGTGAGGAGGGGCTGGGGATTGGGGGTCCCGGCCCAGTGGACCGGGACGCGGCGCAGACCCTCAGAAGGGCCTGACTGTTGACTTTTTTGATGCCCTTCTCCCCCTCTTCTAGACTGTGAGCCCGTTGTTGGGCAGGGACTGTCTCTCTTTGTTGCCGAATTGGACTTTCCAAGCTTAGTTCAGCGCTCTGCACACAATAAACCCGCAATAAATATGACTGAATGAATGAATGAAGGACCTGGGTTCTAATCCCCATTCCGCCCTTGGCTGCTGGGTGACCCTGGGGAAGCGACTTCGCTTCTCTGGGCCTCAGTGACCTCATCTGTAAATCGGGGATGAAGACTGTGAGCCCCTCGTGGGACAACCTGATCACCCCGTATCTACCCCAGTGTTTAGAACAGTGCTTCTAGACTGTGAGCCCGTTGTTGGGTAGGGACCGTCTCTATATGATGCCCATTTGTACTTCCCAAGCGCTTAGTCCAGTGCTCTGCACACAGTAAGCGCCCCCTTCTAGTCCGTGAGCCCGTTGTTGGGTAGGGACCGTCTCTGTATGTTGCTGATTTGGACTTCCCAAGCACTTAGTCCAGTGCTCTGCATAGAGTAAGCGCTCAATAAATACGATTGAATGAATGAATGCTTGGCACATAGTAAGCGCTGAACAAACACCATCCTGATTATTATGATTATTATTATTACTCTTGAGCAGTGGGAGCAGAGTCGGCCTGACTCTAGACGGGGCTGCCCCGCCTCTCACTCTCCCTGGGGTAGAGGAGGTGTAGGCATCAGGATTCACCCTCCATCAGCCTCTGCGGCTTCTGAAGCGCTTAGTACAGTGCTCTGCACATAGTAAGCGCTCAATAAATACGATTGATGATTGATGATGTGCCCACCCCAGGGAAGTCCAGAGCAAGAATCTACCAGGCAGGGCCGGCCGGGCCGTCTCGGAGGACGGCACGGAGGAGGCGCCGAGCTGAGCCCGAGCAGCTTGGGGGAGATTGGGGAGGGAGGGGGGAACCCTAGCCAGGACTCACCCCCTCCTCCGCCCCGCAACCCGAGGGGGAAACCTTGTCTGCTGTGTGACCTTGGATAAGTCACTTCATTTCTCTGGGCCTCAGTTCCCTCACCTGTCAAATGGGGTTGAAGACTGTGAGCCCGTTGTTGGGTAGGGACCATCTCTGTTGCCAATTTGTACTTCCCAAGCGCTTAGTACAGTACTCTGCACACAGTAAGTGCTCAATAAATACGATTGAATGAATGAATGGATGTGAGCCCATTCATTTGGGACAGGGACTCTGTCCAACCTGAATAGCTTGTCTCCACCCAACGCTCAAAACGGTGCTTGCCGTATAGTAAGCGCTTAATAAATACCATCCTTACCAGGAGTCATTATTCATCATGGAGAAGTGGTGCTGCTTAGTGGCAACAGCACGGGCTAGGGAGGAAGAGGTTGTGGGTTCTAATACCGGCTCCGCCACTTGTCAGCTGTGTGACTTTGGGTGAGTCGCTTCACTTCTCTGGGCCTCAGTTCCCTCATCTGGAAAATGGGGATGAAGACCGTAAGCCCCACGTGGGACAACCTGATGACCTTGTATTTAACTCAGTGCTTAGAACAGTGCTTGGCACGTAGGAAGCGCTTAACAAATACCATCATTATCATTATTGTTATCATCATTATTGTTAGGGTACTCACTCATTCAATCGTATTTATTGAGCGCTTACTGTGTGCAGAGCACTGTACTAAGCACTTGGGAAAACCAAATCGGCAACATATAGAGACGGTCCCTACCCAACGATGGGCTCACATTCTAGAAGGGGGAGACAGACAATGAAACAAAACATGTGGATAGGTGTCAAGTTAAGCTCTTCCTATGTGCCAGGCACTGTACTGAGTGCTGGGGTGGATGCAAGGAAATCGGGTTGCATACGGTCCCCGCCCCGCTTGGGGCTCATGGTCTCCATCCCCATTTTCCAGCTCAGGTCACCGAGGCCCAGAGAAGTGAAGTGACTTACCTAAGGTCACGCAGTGGACAGGTGGCGGAGCCGGGAGTGGAACCCAAGACCTCCCAACTCCCAGGCCCAGGCTCTGGTGCCTAGAAGCCACGCCGGGAGCGGGGGGCGTCCCGGATCCGGGGTCCGGGGACTCACCACGGAGAAGTTACTGGTGGAACAGCGGTGGCCACTGAAGTTGCAGCTCTTGAGCATGTCCGCCAGCTGATGCCCGGTGCGGTTGAGGATGTCCACCATGTCCGGCTCGGGGTAGCGCAGGCCCGCGGCCCGGTGTCCGTCGCGGTCCTTCGGGGGCAGGCCGGTCAGGTTGGCCAGGTGGAAGATGTCCGCGTCGCTCAGGGCCGAGTGGCGGAACCGGTTGATGTTGCAGAGGGTGACAGCGGGGAAGCCCGGGGCCGCGGGGGCCGCGGCCAAGGAGGCCAGGTGAGGCCGGGACAGGTAGGCCCGGGCCGAGCCTGCCGCCTGGTAGAGGCAGGCGGCCAGCGAGGCCAGCAGGGCCAAGGCCCAGAGGGCCCGGCGCAGCCCCCGGGGACCGCGACCCCAGACGCGGCCCAGCCCGTGCAGCGAGCTGGACCGGGCGAAGGTGGCCAGGTCTCGGGGGGCCGGCCCGGGACCGGGCCCGGACCCTCTCAGCAACACGCTCTGCTCGTCCCCCTCCTCCTTCGCCTTCGCCTTCGCATCCTCCTCCCCTTCCTCCGAAAATTTGATTTTGCACACGATCTCGATCGGCATCTGGGGGATGAGGGGGTGGGGGTGGGGGGCTGGGGTGGGATGGGGGGGTCTCCTCGAGGCGAGGCCCAGGGCCGGAGCCTTTCACGCCTATGCGTCCCCACGCCCCGGGTCGGCTCTTCCCTTCTCCTCTCCGCCACCGAGGGACCCCAAAACTCGCCCTGAGAGGAGGGGACGGGGGGAGGCACTGGAGAGGAGGGAGGGGGCTGCAAGGGGAGGCAGGGGGAGGCTTGGAGAGGAAGGGGAAGCACGGAGAGGCTTGAGGAGGCAAGGGGAGGCTTGGAGAGGCGAGGGAAGTCTTGGAGAGGTGAGGGAAGTCTTGGAAAGGAAGGGGAGAGTCTTGGGGAGGCGAGGGGAGTCTTGGAGAGGAAAGAGAGTCTGGAAAAGGCCGGGGGAGTCTTGGAGAGGCAGGGGGAGTTTTGGAGAGGGAGAGTCTTGGAGAGGCAGGGGAAGTCTTGGAGAGGCAGAGGAAGTCTTGGAGAGTTAGGGGAGGCTTGGAGAGGAAGGGGGAATCTTGAAGGGCCAGGGGGAGTCTTGGAGAGGGAGGGGGGGGGTCTTGGAGAAGCAGGGGAAGCCCGGAGAGAGGAAGGGGGAGTCTTGGAGAGGCAGGGGGAGTCTTGAAGTGGCAGGGGAAGAACGGAGAGATGAAGGGGGAGTCTTGGAGAGGCAGGGAGAGCCTTGGAGAGGGACGGGAGAGTCTTGGAGAAGCAGGGGGAGTCACGGAATGGCAGGGGAGAGTCTTGGAGAGGCAGGGGGAGACTTGAAGAGGAAGGGGGAGCCTTGGAGAGCAAGGGGGAGTCTTGGAGAGGGAGGAAGAGTCTTGGAGAGGCAGAGGGAGTCTTGGAGAGGAAGGGGGAGTCTTGGAAAGGCAGGGGGAGTTTGGGAGAGGCAGGGGGAGTCTGGGAGAGGCAGGGGGAGTCTTGGAAAGACAGGAGAAGCACGGAGAGAGGAAGGGGAGTCTTGGAGAGGCAGGGGGAGTCTTGGAGAGGAAGGGGGAGTCTTGGAAAGGCGGGGGGAGTTCGGGAGAGGCAGGGGAAGCCCGGAGAGAGGAAGGGGGAGTTTCGGAGAGGCAGGGGAAGCCCGGAGAGAGGCAGAGGGAGTCAGAGGAGCGGCTCCCACTGTGCCAGCAGCTCCGCAGCCCGGGCCCCCCCCCTCCTCCTCCTTCTCCTTCTTCTTCTTCTTCTTGTCCTCCTCCTCCTCCTCCTCCTCCGCCGCCGCCGCCGCCGCTTGTCTCTGTGGCGGATCGTCTGTTTGCGGCGGCTGGGCTTATCAGTCCGGGCCCAGCTGTCAGCCCCTGCGGGTCCCCCCCTCCGGCGCCCGCCGCTCCCTCCCTCCTCTCTGAGCTCCCTCCTCTCCTCAGCTCCCTCTCAGCAGCTCCCTCAGTCCGCGTGTGCCGCTCCCGGCCCCCGCCCCCTGGCCAAGCTCCCATCCGTCAGGACGCGTCCCCAGCCTCCCCAGCCCGGCCCGACAACGGGGGGGGGGGGGGGGGGAGGGGGCCAGGGGGGCCCCCCAGCCCGCTGCCCTCTGCCCAGCCAACCGTGCCCTCGCCCAGGCCCCCCGGTCCCGCCCCGGGCGGGCGGGCAACCCCCCCTCCCCGCTCCCGGGCTGGGGGGCCCAAGCCCGCTCGCCCTCCCCGGACCCCCGGTCCCGCTCCCTCCGACGCTTTCCGAGGCGATGCCAGCGATGCCACTTGTTTGAATCTTAGGAGTTCCGAAAGAGAGGGAGGGCAAGCGGATCTGGCTGCCAGGTTGCTCCCGAGGGCTGCCCCTTATGGGACCCCCGCTGGCCTGCCCCGGCAACCTCCCATCCCAACCTGGAAGCCCCCCTCTCTGCCCAGACCCTCGGGGGCTGCCCTCTTCCAGCGGCTGGCTAATAAACCGTTTCGGACGCCCCCCTACCCCCCTACCCACTCCGGGGCCGGAGGGCTGAATGGTAACAATAATGACAACACAGCGATAATAAGAATTGTGGTGTGCCGACCCCCTAATCACCTATCCACCTCCTTCTTGAAGAAGGAGAAGAGGAAGAAGGAGAAAAGAAGGAGGAGGAGGAGGAGAAGGAGAAGAAGAAGAGGAGGAGGAAGAAGAAGGAGAAGTAGGAGGAGGAGAAGGAGGAGGAGGAGGAGGAGGAGGAGGAGGAGAAGAAGAAGAAGAAGAAGAAGAAGAAGAAGAAGAAGAAGAAGAAGGAGAAGAAGAAGGAGGAGGAGGAGGAGGAGGAGGAGGAGGAGGAGGAGGAGGAGGAGAAAGAAAGGAAGAAAGGAAGGAAGGAAGAAAGAAAGAAAGAAAGAAAGAAAGAAAGAAAGAAAGAAAGAAAGAAAGAAAGAAAGAAAGAAAGAAAGAATGGAAAGAAAGAATGGAAAGAAGAAAGATTGGAAGGGAGGAAGGAAGGAAAGAAGGAAGGAAGGAAGGAAGGAAGGAAGGAAGGAAGGAAGGAAGGAAGGAAGGAAGGAAGGAAGGAAGGAAGGAAGGAAGGAAGGAAGGAAGGAAGGGAGGGAGGGAGGGAGGAAGGAAGGAAGTAAGGAAGAAAAGAAAGAAAGAAAGAAAGAAAGAAAGAAAGAAAGAAAGAAAGAAAGAAAAAGAAAGGAAGGAAGGAAGGAAGAAATAAAGAAAGAACGAAAGAAAGAAAGAGAAAGAAAGAAAAAGAAACAAAGAAAGAAAAAGAAACAAAGAAAGAAAAAGAAACAAAGAAAGAAAGAAAAAGAGGAATTGTGCGGTATTTGTTAAGTGCCTACTCTATGCCAGACACTGAACTAAGCTCTGGGATGGATACCCGCTAGATTTGTAAGCCCGTTGTGGGCGGAGTTTGTCTCTATTGCTGATTTGTACTTTCCAAGCACTTAGTACAGTGCTCTGCACACAAGAAACGCTCAATAAATACACTTGAACGAATGAAAGATAATCAGGTTGGACCCAGTCCCTGTCCCCCATGGAGGCTCGCAGCCTCAATCCCCATTTCCCAGAGGAGGTCACCGAGGACCGGAGAAGTGAAGTGACTCGCCCAAGGTCACCTAGCAGACAAGCGGCAGAGCCGGGATTAGAACCCACGACCTTCTGGCTTCCAGGCCTGGACTCTACCAACTCCGCCGTGCTTGTCGGCGCTTAGAACAGTGCCAGTGCTTAGAACAGTGCTCGGCACATAGTAAGCGCTTAACAAATACCACTATTATTCTTATGATTTCATGCTCCTTTGAAATAGAGAGCAGTGTGGGGGAGAATAGGGAAAGAGGGAAGGAAGAAGGGGGGTGGTCTTAGATAAATTCATTCATTCATTCAATCATATTTATTGAGCGCTTACTGTGTGCAGAGCACTGTACTAAGCGCTTAAGAAGTTCAAATCGGAAACATATAGAGATGGTCCCTACTCAACAACGGGCTCCCAGTCTAGATGGAGGGTCGTGGGGGGAAGAGGAAGAGGAGAGACTAAGGAAGAGAGCGGATTCATTTTCTGGAAGCAGAAAGAGACGGGGGGTGGGGGGCAGTCCAGCTGTCCACAGTGGAAAGGGACTGAATCTCTGGTTGCTGTCTCTGCCTCTTCAAGCGCTTAGTCCAGTGCTCTGCACGCAGTAAGCGCTCAATAAATACGACTGACTGAATGAATGATTATGGCATTTGTTAAACGCTTACTATGTGCCAAGCACTGTTCTAAGCGCTGGGGAGGATACAAGGTGACCAGGTTGTCCCCCGTGGGGCTCACAGTCTTCATCCCCATTTTCCAGATGAGGGAACTGAGGCCCAGAGAAGTGGTGACCAGGCCAAAGTCACCCAGCTGACAAGGGGCGGAACCGGGATTCGAACCCACGTCCTCTGACTCCCAAGCCCGGGTTATTTCCTCTGAGCCACGTCGCTTCTCCTAGAATCATCATCATCATCATCATCAATCGTATTGATTGAGCGCTTACTGTGTGCAGAGCACTGTACTAAGCGCTTGAGAGGTACAAATTGGCAACTTATAGAGACAGTCCCTACCCAACAGTGGGCTCACAGTCTAAAAGGGGGAGACAGAGAACAAAACCAAACATACTAACAAAATAAAATAAATAGAATGGATAGGATGCTGTCTCCACCCCTGAAAAATGCACCCCACTGGAAGGGGAGGGAGGAAAGGCAGAAAAGCGAGACTGGGGGTCGGGGGGCGAGGCAGGCCTGGGGTTTGGGGGCCCTGGAAGGGTAGAGATGTTGCCAATTTGTCCTTCCCAAGCGCTTAGTCCAGTGCTCTGCACGCAATAAGCGCTCAATCAATAGGACTGAATGAATGGATGAAAAGGAAGGGCCCCGAAGCTGGCTCTGGAGGGGGGCGAGGGGACGGGTGTATAATGTGTGTGTGTCTTCGCAGGGAAGGGAGCACATGTCTCCCTGGGGAGGGAGGAGGGGAGCTGATTAATCGGAGCACTAATGAGCAGCGGGGAGGGGACGCCTGGAGGGAGGGAGGGCAGGGGGAGGGGAAGGCGGCTCCATCGATCCAAAGCCGCGCAACCGGCAGCAGGGGAAAAAAAAAAAAATACGAAGTGAGAAGGGAATCGATCTGAGGGATCCGGCAGCTGACGGGGATTAGAGCCCGAGGAACGGTCATTCATTCATTCAGTCGTATTTATTGAGCGCTTACTGTGTGCAGAGCACTGGACTAGGCGCTTGGGAAGTCCAAGTTGTCAACATCTAGAGACGGTCCAACAACGGGCTCGCAGTCTAGAGGGGGGAATCACCCCACGGGAATGAACCCATGACCTCTGCCTCCAAAGCCCGGGCTCTTTCCACTGAGCCACACTGCTTCTGTATAATGACAGCATTTATTAAGCGCTTACTATGTGCAAAGCAACGTTCCCCCGGCCTCCTCCCCCCACCAAGGGGGGGGGTCCCATTTCGGGGCATCCCCACCCCTCCCCAACCACCCAGGACAGAAAACAGAGCATCCCACCCGGGTTGGGTGGGTGAGAATCCCTCCCCACCACCCCATAATAATAATAATAATGATAATAATGATAATGACATTTATTAAGCGCTTACTATGTGCAAAGCACTGTTCTAAGCGCTGGGGATCAGGTGGCCCCATGTGGGGCTCACAGTCTTCATCCCCTTTTTACGGATGAGGGGACTGAGGCCCAGAGAAGTGAAGTGACTTGGCCAAAGTCACACAGCTGACAATTGGCGGAGCCGGGATTTGAACCCATGACCTCTGACTCCAAAGCCCGGGCTCTTTCCACTGAGCCACACTGCATCCCTTCCCCCTGCCCTTCCTCCACGGGTCACGGCATCCCACCGTCGGCCCCTCCGGACGCCCCCCAATCCTCTGGAGACCACAGTCTCGCCCTGAAGGACAGCCAGCAGGCGTTTTCCACCCGCTCTTCCCTGCTCCCCGTGGGTCTGGGGCACAGTGCTTGGCACATAGTAAGCGCTTAACAAATACCATCATTATTATGATCCCTTTCCCCCTTTGGGCCTTGTTTTCCCTAGCCTGACCCTGGCAGGGCCCTGGAGATGGAGGGGAGCAATAGGGGAGGTGGTGGGGGGTTCCACAAATCTTCTACAGAAATCCCATGAACCCCAACTCGGTGAGCCCCCCATTTTTCCCTCTCCTCTCCCTCTGGAATTTCTTCTCTCTCCCTCCTCCCCCCCCCCCCCCATCCCCATCTTCCTTCCCGCTCTCTCCTCCCCTTTCTCCCGGTATTGATTTTCCTTTACTAGGTTTTTTTAAAGGTGATTTAATTGCTTTTTTAAGGTTACTTCAGTCTGGGGCTCTGCCAAGGCAATGAGGGGGCCCGGATTAGCTACCTGAACCCCTCTGGAGATGCTCACAAGCTCCTCCCGCCCACCCACGGCTCCTCCCGAAACTCAGCCCTCTCCCAACCAGATGCCCAAGGGTGCCCCAGCCCCCCTCGGGGCTCTTCCAACCCTCCCCCAGGGGACCCCAACCCCTATGGGGGGGGATCTCCCCTTGGTCTCCCCCACCCAGAGGACCCCGATTGTACTTTCCAAGCACTTAGTCCATGCTCTGCACACAGTAAGCACTCAATAAATAATAATGGCATTTATTAAGTACTTACTATGTGCAAAGCACTGTTCTAAGCGCTGGATAATGATGACATTTGCTAAGCACTTCTACTACGCGCAAAGCGCTGTACTAAAAGCGCTGGGGAGGATATAAGGTGATCAGGTTGTCCCATGTGGGGCTCACAGTCTTCATCCCGGTTGTACCGATGAGGTAACTGAGGCCCAGAGAAGTAAAGTGACTCGCCCAAAGTCACACAGCTGACAATTGGCAGAGCCGGGATTAGAACCCGTGACCTCTGACTCCCAAGTCCAGGCTCTTTCCACTGAGCCACGCTGCTTCTCTATAAGATTGAATGAACCCCCACCTCTGTCTGTCCCAGGGGTGGCCTTCGACCAAACAGGGAAGAGGAAAATGGAGGGAAAAGCAACGTGGCTCAGTGGAAAGAACCCGGGCTTGGGAGTCAGATGTCGTGGGTTCTAATCCCGCCCCGCCACTTGTCTGCAGTGTGACTTTGAGCAAGTCACTTCACTTCTCTGAGCCTCAGTGACCTCATCTGGAAAATGGGGATGAAGACTGTGAGCCCCACGTCAGACAACTAGATTACCTTGTATCTCCCCAGTGCTTAGAACAGTGCTTGGCACGTAGTAGGTGCTTAGCAAATGCCATCGTCATCATTATTATTCTCTGGGCCTCAGTTACCTCATCTGGAAAATGGGGATTGAGACCGTGAGGCCCACGTGGGACAGGGACTGTGCCCAACCTGATTTCCTTGTATTCATTCATTCATTCAATCAATCGTATTTATTGAGCACTTACTGTGTGCAGAGCACTGTACTAAGCGCTTGGGAAGTGCAAGTTGGCAACATGTAAAGACGGCCCCTACCCAACAACGGGCTCATAGTCTAGAAGGGGGAGACAGAGAACAAAACAAAACATATAGACAGATGTCAAAGTCGTCAGAACAAATAGAATTAAAGCTATATGCACATCATTAACAAAATGAATAGAATAGTAAACTTGTGTCAATCAATCAATTGTATTTATTGAGTGCTTACGGCGTGCAGAGCACTGTACTAAGCGCTTGGGAAGTACAAGTTGGCAACATCTAGAGACAGTCCCTACCCAACAGTGGGCTCACAGTCTAGAAGACTGCATCTACCCCAGCGCTTAGTACAGGGCCGGGCACATAGTAAGCCCTTAATGAATACCATTGTCATTTGTATTCCGGGTGCGAGGGCCCTCCCCACAGCCCGTCAACACGAAGGGCTCCAGAAGTCAGGTTTTCCCGCGTCCCAGGGGCAGGGGCCTTTCTGGTCACGTCAGTGCCCACCTCCGACGTCCCTCAACTCCTCCTTTCGAGGCCTCCATCATCATCATCATCAATCGTATTTATTGAGCACTTACTATGTGCAGAGCACTGTACTAAGTGCTTGGGAAGTACAAATTGGCAACATATAGAGACAGTCCCTACCCAACAGTGGGCTCACAGTCTAAAAGGGGGAGACAGAGAACAAAACCAAACATACTAACAAAATAAAATAAATAGAATAGATATGTACAAGTAAAATAAATAAATGGAGTAATAAATATGTACAGACATATATACATATATACAGGTGCTGTGGGGAAGGGAAGGAGGTAAGATGGGGGGGAATGGAGAGGGGGACGAGGGGGAGACGAAGGAAAGGGCTCAGTCTGGGAAGGCCTCCTCCATCGCCCTCCGCCCCCCACCACCACGCTCAGCCTCCGTCGCCCACCCCCTGTTCCCCGTGCCCCCCGCTCTGGCGCTTTTCTCTGCTGTGCTCTCCCCGCCCGGCTGCAGTTGGGTGATAATCTCCATCATTTAGCCTCCCGGCTGCTTCCCCGGCTCATTGCCCAGCCGGTCCCCGGGGCCCGGCCTGGCTTCCTCACCTCCCAGCCCTTACAGCCCAACCTCTCCCCGCCACCCCCGACGACCACCTACCCCATCCCTGCCTCCCCCTGTCCCCCCGGGGACTCCAGGCAGCCCTCCCGGGATGGGCGGCAGGCCCGACCTCTGCGGGCCCAACTTCGGACAGTCCGCGGGGGAAACCCTCATATTGGGGCTGGGGGGATGACTTGGAGGGGAGATGGGGGGATAATGGGGAGAAGGGAGATCATGTGGGGGGGGGGGGGGATGAAGGAGTAAAGGTGATGATGTGGGGGATAAAGTGTTCATGCATTCATTCGATCGCATTTATTGAGCGCTTACTGTGTGCAGAGCACTGGACTAAGCGCTTGGGAAGTACAAGTTGGTGACATATCATCATCATCATCATCAATCGTATTTATTGAGCTCTTACTGTGTGCAGAGCACTGGACTAAGCGCTTGGGAAGTACAAGTTGGCGACATGTAGAGACGGTCCCTACCCAACGACGGGCTCACAGTCTAGAAAGGGTTGATGGCGTGAAGGTAGATGGCCCTTTTATTTATTTATTTATTTTACTTGTACATATCTATTCTATTTATTTTATTTTGTTAGTATGTTTGGTTTTGTTCTCTGTCTCCCCTCTTTTAGACTGTGAGCCCACTGTTGGGTAGGGACCGTCTCTATATGTTGCCAACTTGTACTTCCCAGGCGCTTAGTCCGGTGCTCTGCACACAGTAAGCGCTCAATAAATATGATTGATTGATTGATTGATAGTACAATGCTCTGCACACAGAAAGCGCTCAATAAATATGATTTGTACATGTTTATACTACCTATTTTATTTTGTTTATATGTTTTGTTTTGTTCTCTGTCTCCCCCTTCTAGACTGTGAGCCCACTGTTGGGTAGGGACCGTATCTATATGTTGCCAACTTGTACTTCCCAAGCGCTTAGTACAGTGCTCTGCACACAGTAAGCGCTCAATAAATACAATTGAATGAGTGATTGAATGAATGAACGGTGACGGGGGTGAGAGGATGATGATGTGAGGGGAAGGAGTAATGATGGGGATGAAGAGTGATAGACTGTGAGCCCGTTGTTGGGTAGGGACCGTCTCTATACGTTGCCAACTTGTACTTCCCAAGCGCTTAGTACAGTGCTCTGCACACAGTAAGCTCTCAATAAATACGATTGAATGAATGAATAATAATAATAATTTGACATGAGGAGGAAGAAGGGGTAACGTGGGGAGAGAGGGTGATGATGGAGGCGTAGGGGTGACATAATAACAAATGTGGTATTTGTTACGCGCTATGTGCTCTGGGGTGGAGACCAACAAATCGGATTGGTTCCAGTCCCTGACCCAGATTGGGCTCCCAGTCTCAATCCCCATTTTACAGTTGAGGGAACTGAGGCCCAGAGAAGTGAGGTGACTGGCCCAAGGTCATACAGGATCCAGGGGAGGTGTCTCACAGAGGCACTGGGGAAGAAGACACTAAAAAGTCTTAGCGCAGTGCTCCCTAGATGGTGAGGATGTGGGGGGGAGGGGGAGAAAAGATGATGATGGGGTGAATAATAATAATGATAATAGCATTTGTTAAGCGCTTACTATGTGCAAAGCACTGTTCTAAGCATTGGGAGGGATATAAGGTGATCAGGTTGTTCCATGTGGGGCTCACAGTCTCAATCCCTATTTTACAGATAACTGAGGCTCAGAGAAGTGAAGAGACTTGCCCAAGATCACACAGCAGACATGTGGCGGAGCCAGGATTCGAACCCATGACCTCTGACTCCAAAGCCCGGGCTCTTTCCAGCTAGGGGTGAAGGGAGGGGGATGATGGTGGGAGTGAAGAGGGGAGAATGGGGGTGCAAGGGGGAGAAGGGGTGATGACTTGAGGAGGGCGGCTGGGGAGAAGATGGGGGTGAAGGGGGAGAGAGGGCCATGTGTGTCCTTTCCAAGAGCTTAGTCCAGTGCTCTGCACACAGTAGGCGCTCAATAAATACGATCGAATGAATGAGTGTAGGATGAACAGTGCTTTGCACATAGTAAGCTCAGTGGAAAGAGCATGGGCTTTGGAGTCAGAGGTCATGGATTCAAATCCCGGCTCCGCCAATTGTCAGCTGGGTGACTCTGGGCAAGTCACTTCACTTCTCTGGGCCTCAGTTCCCTCATCTCTAAAACGGGGGTGAAGACTGTGAGCCCCCCCGTGGGCCAACCTGATCACCTTGTAACCTCCCCAGTGCTTAGAACAGTGCTTTGCACATAGCAAGCTTCGTGGAAAGAGCACAGGCTTTGGAGTCAGAGGTCATGGGTTCAAATCCTGGCTCCGCCAACTGTCAGCCGTGTGACTTTGGGCAAGTCACTTCACTTCTCTGGGCCTCAGTTCCCTCCTCTGTAAAATGGAGATGAAGACTGTGAGCCCCCCGTGGGACAACCTGATCACCCTGTAACCTCCCCAGTGCTTAGAACGGTGCTTTGCACCTAGTAAGCCCTTAATAAATGCCATCATTATTATTATTATTAATACATACCATCATCATTATTATTATGTGCATCTCCCTTCCCCCAAAGGGGGCCTAAGGGTGGTCTCACGTCCCTTTGGGAGGGAAGGGGACCCCGGTTTCCTCCCCTTCCCCATGAGAGAAGAGCTGGTCTCGGGGGGTTTGGGGGGGGGGCGGAGGGAAGAAGCCGTGGAAGCGATTAAGGGAGAGTGGACTGAGGAGGAGAGATTAGAGGAGTGAAATCCAGAGAAATCCAGGGAAGCGGGAGAGGACGGGGGAGCCATGGAAAGAGGCTGCGGGAAAAACCTTGGCCAGCTGCCTAAAACGCGGGGGATCTGGAATTTGGGGGTCTTCCCACTCCCGCTCCTTGGTAGTCCGGGCCTCCATCCAGGCTCCGGGTGACCTTTGCCCTCTGGGCCCGGCCTTTCCAAGCAGCCCCCCAACAGGGCCCAGGGGGGCAGGGGAGCCTGGGCCTGCTCTGCGGAGCTGAGGAGGGGGCGAGGAAGGAGGGAAGAGGGGACTGGCGGTGACAAACGGGCGGGCGCGGGGGGCGGGGGGCGGCTGATTTATCTGGGTTATTTATGCCACCGACGAGGCTGGAGGAGCGGTTAATGAGAGTCGGGGGGAGTGGGAGGGGGTCCGCAGCTCCCGCACGTGCTCCAAGGCGGCTGGAGCAGGTTAGAAGCCCAGCTAGGTCCCCCCAGTCCCCAAATGCCAAGGTCACCCTGCGCCCCGATGAGCCCCCTTGGCTCCCTGCTGGCCTGGCCCAGTGGCCTCCGGCCCCATCCAGCTTGCCCAAGACCCCCCACCGGGACCCCCCAGTTTTCCCCAGCCTCGCCCCCCAAGGCTGGAGTTGGCAGCCAAGATACGGGGGGTGGTGGGGATGGGGAAGTGGGAAAGGGGGTCTCTGGACACAGTAAGGATGGGAGAAAGGCCATGGGGGAGCCAAGGAGGCCAGGGAAGGGAAAATGGGTGGAGGGGGGCTTCTAGGGGTGGGCCAGGACCCCCGGGAGGGAATCAGGAGGGAGAAGTGCCATCATTAATCATTAATCATTAATAAATGCCATCATTATTATTAAGTGGGGGGGAAGGACCGACCGATGGAGGTCAAAAGAGGAGGAAGAGGGTCAGGAGAAGGTCAGCAGAAAAGACGGTGGGATCAAAGCCCTCAGATAGAGAGATGGGGGGCTTGGGGCTGGAAGAAGAGAGGTGGGATGGGGAGGGGGCCCAAAACAAGGAGAATCCTGGAGTGGGGGGCGCACGGAGAGGAAGATCATTTGCAAAATAAACGGGGTTGGGGGGGGACGGACAGGAAGATCATTTGCCAAAAACGGGGTGAGGGGGGGAATTTCAAGATAAAAAGGGTCTGGGGGAGAAGAGGTCAGAAAGGAGAGGGAGATGGGGAAAGGGAGGGGGACAGGGAGGGAGATGGAGGTGCTGGGGGGGAGGGAACCGGGAAAAGATTTCGCAGCTGAAGCTGCTGGGAGAAGATAAGGCCGCGAAGCAGCAGGGGGGATTAAAACTCTGAGGGGCAGGGGAGCAAGGAGAGAGGGGAGGAGGTGGAAAGAAGAGAGGGGACAGAAGAGGATGGAAAAAGAGAGGGACAGGATGAAGCCAGGAGAGCGGGGAGGAGGTGGAAAGAAGAGAGGGGACAGAAGAGGATGGAAAAAGAGAGGGAGAGGATGAAGCCAGAGCGTGGAAGGGAAGATGGGTCCCAAGCGCTTAGTCCAGTGCTCTGCACACAGTAAGCGCTCAATAAACACGATTGAATGAATGAATGAATGAATGGGTCTCAGGGGATGAGGGTCAGATTTGGAGACTCACACCGAGGGGATAGAGATTTTTTGGGGTCCCAAGCGCTTAGTACAGTGCTCTGTACACAGTAAGCGCTCAATAAACACGATTGAATGAATGAACGAATGAATGGGTCTTAGGGGATGAGGGTCAGATTTGGAGACTCACACCGAGGGGACAGAGATCTTTTGGGGGGCGGTGTGTACTATTCTATTTATTTTGTTAATGATGTGCATTTAGCTGTAATTCTTTTGTTCTGACGACTTGACACCTGTCTCCTTGCTTTCTTTTGTTGTCTGTCTCCCCCTTCTAGACCGTGAGCCCGTTGTTGGGTAGGGACCGTCTCTATCTGTTGCCTACTTGGACTTCCCAAGCGCTTAGTCCAGTGCTCTGCACACAGGAAGCGCTCAATAATAATAATAATGTTGGTATTTGTTAAGCACTTACTATGTGCCCAGCACTGTTCTAAGCGCTGGGGGAGACACAAGGTGATCAGGTTGTCCCACGTGGGGCTCACAGTCTTCATCCCCGTTTTCCAGATGAGGGAACTGAGGCCCGGAGAAGTGAAGTGACCTGCCCAAAGTCACACAGCTGACAAGCGGCGGAGCCGGGATTAGAATCCATGACCTCTGACTCCCAAGCCAGGGCTCTTTCCACTGAGCCACGTGTTTTGTTTTGTTGTCTGTCTCCCCCTTCTAGACTGTGAGCCCGTTGTTTTGTTGGGACCGTCTCTCTATGTTGCCGACTTGGACTTCCCAAGCGCTTAGTCCAGTGCTCTGCACACAGAAAGCACTCAATAATAATAATAATAATCAATCGTATTTATTGAGCGCTTACTGTGTGCAGAGCACTGGACTAAGCGCTTGGGAAGTACAAGTTGGCAACATATAGAGAAGCAGCGTGGCTCAGTGGAAAGAGCCCGGGCTTTGGAGTCAGAGGTCAGGGGTTCGAATCCCGGCTCTGCCAATTGTCAGCTGTGTGACTTTGGGCAAGTCACTTCACGTCTCTGGGCCTCAGTTACCTCCTCTGGAAAATGGGGATTAAGACTGTGAGCCCCCCGTGGGACAACCTGATCACCTTGTAACCTCCCCAGCGCTTAGAGCAGTGCTTTGCACATAGTAAGTGCTTAATAAATGCCATTATTATATAGAGACAGTCCCTACCCAACAGTGGGCTCACAGTCTAGAAGGGGGAGACAGAGAACAAAACCAAACGTATTAACAAAATAAAATAAATAGAATAGCTATGTACAAGGAAAATAGAGTAATAAATATATACAAACATACAATAATGTTGGTATTTGTTAAGCGCTATGTGCCAAGCACTGTTCTAAGCGCTGAGGGAGATACAAGGTGATCAGGTTGTCCCACGGGGGGCTCACAGTCTTCATCCCCGTTTTACAGATGAGGGAACTGAGGCCCGGAGAAGTGACCTAATCTCCTCACCGTACCTTGCTCTCGCCTGTCCCGCCATCGACCCCCGGCCCACGTCCTCCCCCGGGCCTGGAATGCCCCCAATCCCTCTGCCCCTCCGCCAAGCTCGCTCTCTTCCTCCCTTCAAGGCCCTACTGAGAGCTCACCTCCTCCAGGAGGCCTTCCCACACTGAGCCCCTTCCTTCCTCTCCCCCTCGTCCCCCTCTCCATCCCCCCATCTTACCTCCTTCCCTTCCCCACAGCACCTGTATATATGTATATATGTTTGTACAGATTTATTACTCTATTTATTTATTTACTTATTTTACTTGTACATATCTATCCTATTTATTTTATTTTGTCAGTATGTTTGGTTTTGTTCTCCGTCTCCCCCTTTTAGACCGTGAGCCCACTGTTGGGTAGGGACCGTCTCTATATGTTGCCAATTTGTACTTCCCAAGCGCTTAGTCCAGTGCTCCGCACATAGTAAGCGCTCAATAAATACGATTGATGATGATGATGACCTGTCCAAAGTCGCACAGCCGACAAGTGGCGGAGCCGGGATTGAATGACTCAAACGGGATTGAGTGATTCAAATATGAATGAGCGAATGTGCACACGTTCATGTGCACGTGTGTGCACACGTGTGTGGGTGGAGGGGGGGCTGGCGGTACATCAATTTGGGGAGGGGGCGGAAAGGGGCCGCAGGTGGCTCTCTGGCTCCGACCCCATGCCCGACAGAGCCTCGGGCCTGTTCTCTGCCACTGCTGCCAAATAACTGCCCATCCGTGCCAGCGACGAAGCCAACCTGCGCCCCCCACTCCGGAGAAGGGGTGAGGGGGCGGGGGTCCTCAACGTGGGATGCCCTGCGCCCCCCCCCACTCCCAAGCGCTTAGTACAGTGCTCTGCACACAGTAAGCACTCAATAAATATGATTGATGATGATGATGCCAACTTGTACTTCCCAAGCGCTTAGTCCCATCAATCAATCAATCGTATTTATTGAGCGCTTACTATGTGCAGAGCACTGTACTAAGCGCTTGGGAAGTACAAATTGGCAACACATAGAGACAGTCCCTACCCAACAGTCACAGTCTAAAAGGGGGAGACAGAGAACAGAACCAAACATACCAACAAAATAAAATAAATAGGATAGAAATGTACAAGTAAAATAAATAAATAAATAGAGTAATAAATCTGTACAAACATATATCCATATATACAGGTGCTGTGGGGAAGGGAAGGAGGTAAGATGGGGGGATGGAGAGGGGGACGAGGGGGAGAGGAAGGAGGGGGCTCAGTCTGGGGACAGTCTCTGTACAGTCTCTGTCCAGTGCTCTGTACACAGTAAGCGCTCAATAAAAACGATTGATTGATTGATATAGAGACGTTCCCTACCCAACAACGGGCTCACAGTCTAGAAAGGGGGGACAGACAACAAAACATATGATGCCCCGGCTAGTGGTGATAATAATGAATGGGATATTTGCTGAGGGTTTACTATGTGCCAAGCACTGTACTGAGCGCCGGGGTGGATTCCAGCTAATCGGGTCGGACACAGTCCCCGTCCCACGTGGGGCTCCCGGACTCGGTAGGCGGGAGAAGGGGGTTTGAGGGAAACTGGTGAGGAGGGGGAGCTTGGGGAGAACTGGGTTGTTCATTTGGTCATGCACTCAATCGTATTTATTGAGCGCTTACTGTGTGCAGAGCACTACTATGTACTTATTTTACTTGTACATATCTAGTCTATTTATTTTATTTTGTTAGTAAGTTTGGTTTTGTTCTCTGTCTCCCCCTTTTAGACTGTGAGCCCGCTGTTGGGTAGGGACTGTCTCTAGATGTTGCCAACCTGTACTTCCCAAGCGCTTAGTACAGTGCTCTGCACACAGTAAGTGCTCAATAAATACGGTTGACGATGATGATGATGATGAAGGGGTGAAGGGCGGGGGTCCACAACGTGGGACCCCCCGGTTCTCCCTCCTCGGCCTAAGGGGACGAGACAGGGGTGGGGGAAGGATTAGAGAGAGGGAAGAGGGGTGGGTGAAGACGGCCATCGTGGGCGGTGGGGTGGTATTTATTATAATAATAGTAATAATTATGATAGCATTTATTTAGCGCTTACTGTGTGCAAAGCACTGTTCTAAGCGCTCAGGAGGTTACAAGGTGATCAGGTTGTCCCGTGGGGGGCTCACAGTCTTCATCCGCATTTTACAGATGAGGTAACTGCGGCCCAGAGAAGTGTAGTGACTTGCCCCAAGTTACACAGCTGGCAATTGGCAGAGCCGGGCGCTCGGGAGGTTACAAGGTGATCAGGTTGTCCCGTGGGGGGCTCACAGTCTTCATCCCCATTTTCCAGATGAGGTAACTGAGGCCCAGAGAAGTGTAGTGACTTGCCCCAAGTCACACAGCTGGCAATTGGCAGAGCCGGGATTTGAACCCCTGACCTCTGACTCCAAAGCCTGGGCTCTTTCCACTGAGCCACTTTGATTTATTAAGCACTTACTATGTGCCAAGCACTGCTCTGAGTGTTGGGGAGGTTACAAGGTGATCAGGTTGTCCCACGGGGGGCTCGCAGTCTTCATCCCCATTTTCCAGATGAGGGAACTGAGGCCCAGAGAAGTGAAGTGACTTGCCCCAAGTCACACAGCTGGCAATTGGCAGAGCCGGGATTTGAACCCATGACCCCTGACTCCAAAGCCCGGGGTCTTTCCGCTGAGCCACGCTGCTTCTCGAAGCAGCGTGGTTTAGTGGCCAGAGCAGGGGCTTGGGAGTCGGAGGTCGTGGGTTCAAATGCCACTCATCTGCTGTGTGACCTTGGGCAAGTCGCTTCACTTCTCATCCCCCTTTCTAGACTTCCAGCCCGTTGTGGGCAGGGATTGTCCCTATCTGTTGCTGAATTGAGCTTTCTTAGCGCTTAGTACAGCGCTCTGCACACAGTAAGCGCTCAATAAATACAACTGAACAAATTCTCTGCACCTCAGTGACCTCGTTAGTTCATTCATTCATTCAATCAATCGTATTTATTGAGCGCTTACTGTGTGCAGAGCACTGGACTAAGCGCGTGGGAAGTCCAAGTTGGCAACACATAGAGATGGTCCCTACCCAACAGTGGGCTCACAGTCTAGAAGGGGGAGACAGAGAACAAAACAAAACATATTAACAAAATAGAATAAATAGAATAAATATGTACAAATAAAATAGAGTAATAAATACGTACAAACATGTATATATACATACAGGTGCTGTGGGGAGGGGAAGGAGGTGAGGCGGGGGGATGGGGAGGGGGAGGAGGGGGAGAGGAAGGAGGGGGCTCAGTCTGGGAAGCCCTCCTGGAGGAGGGCTCTGCACACAGTAAGCGTTCAATAAATACGACTGAATGAATTCTCTGCGCCTGTGACCTCATTAGTTCAGTGCTCTGCACACTGTAAGCGCTCAATAAATCATCATCATCATCAATCGTATTTATTGAGTGCTTACTATGTGCAGAGCACTGTACTAAGCGCTTGGGAAGTACAAATTGGCAACATAACCTTGTAATAAATATGACTGAATGAATCCATGATAATAATAATAATTGGCATTTGTTAAGCGCTTACTATGTGCAAAGCACTGTTCTAAGCACTGGGGAGGATACAGGCTGATCAGGTTGCCCCACCTGGGGCTCACAGTCTTCATCCCCGTTTTACAGATGGGGGAACTGAGGCTCAGAGAAGTTAAGTGATTTGCCCAAGATCAGACAGCAGACGTGTGGTGGGGCCGGGATTCGAACCCATGACCTCTGACTCCAAAGCCCGGGCTCTTTCCACTGAGCCACGGGGGATGTAGACTATGAGCCCCCCATGGGACAACCTGATCACCATGTACCTACCCCAATGCTTAGAACAGTGCTTGGCACATAATAAGCGTTTAACAAATTCATTCATTCATTCAATCGTATTTATTGAGCGCTTACTATGTGCAGAGCACTGTACTAAGCGCTTGGGAAGTACACGTTGGCAACATATAGAGATGGTCCCTACCCAACAACGGGCTCACCATCGCTATTATAATCGAGCCCGGGCTTGGGAGTCAGAGGCCATGGGTTCTAATCCCGACTCCGCCACTTGTGAGCTGCGTGACTTTGGGCAAGTCGCTTCATGTCTCTGTGCCTCAGTGATCTCATCTGTCAAATGGGGATGAAGACTGTGAGCCCCATGTGGGACAACCTGATCACCTGGTACCCCCCCCCAGCGCTTAGAACAGTGCTTCGCACATAGTAAGGAAGCAGCGTGGCTCAGTGGAAAGAGCCCGGGCTTTGGAGTCAGAGGTCATGGGTTCGAATCCCGGCTCCGCCACATCTGCTGTGTGACCTTGGGCAAGCCACTTAACTTCTCTGAGCCTCAGTTACCTCATCTGTAAAATGGGGATGAAGACTGTGAGCCCCCGTGGGACAACCTGATTACCTTGTAACCTCCCCAGCGCTTAGAACAGTGCTTTGCACATAGTAAGTGCTTAATAAATCCGATTATTATTATTATTATTATTATTATTATAGTAAGCGCTTAACAAACACCATTATTATTAGCAGGGGTGGAAAGGTAGGGTTAGTAGGGCACAAAGATGGGTGAGGAGAATGTGTAACCTCATAATAATAATAATAATAATAATGTTGGCATTTGTTAAGCACTTACTATGTGTAAAGCACTGTTCTAAGCGCTTGGGGGACACAAAGTGATCAGGTTGTCCCACGTGGGGCTCACAGTCTTCATCCCCATCTTACAGATGAGGTAACTGAGGCTCAGCAAGTGACTTGCCCAAGGTCACACAGCAGACATGTGGCGGAGCAGGGATTCGAACCCATGACCTCTGACTCCAAAGCCCGTGCTCTTTCCACTGAGCCACGTGCAGGGAAGTGTGATTGTGTCCCCGACCCACCCAAAGACCTCCACACCATAACTAATAACTGTGGTACGTTAAGCGCTTACTATGGGCCAAGCCCTGGTCATGGGTTCTAATTCCGGCCCCGCCACTTGTCAGCTGTGTGACTTTGGGCAAGTCGCTTAGCTTCTCTGGGCCTCAGTTATCTGTAAAATGGGGATCATCATCATCATCATCAATCGTATTTATTGAGCGCTTACTGTGTGCAGAGCACTGTACTAAGCGCTTGGGAAGTCCAAGTTGGCAACATATAGAGACAGTCCCTACCAAACAGTGGGCTCACAGTCTAGAAGGGGGAGATAGAGAACAAAACCAAACATACTAACAAAATAAAATAAATAGAATAGATATGTACAAGTAAAATAAATAGAGTAATAAATATGTACAAGCATATACACATATATACAGGTGTAATAATGGCATTTATTAAGCGCTTACTATGTGCAAAGCACTGTTCTAAGCACTGGGGAGGTTACAAGGTGATCAGGTTGTCCCACGGGGGGCTCACAGTCTTAATCCCCATTTTACAGATGAGGGAACTGAGGATTATGACTGTGAGCCCCACGTGGGACATCCTGATGACCTTGTACCTCCCCCAGCGCTTAGAACAGTGCTTGGCACATAGTAAGCGCTTAACAAATACCGCCATTATTATTATTGCTAAGCACTGGGCTAGATACAAGCCAACAGGGTGGACGCGGTCCCTGTCCCACGTGGGGCTCACGCTCTCGATCCCCATTTTCCAGGTGAGGTCACCGAGGCCCAGAGGGGTGAAGCGACTTGCCCAAAGTCACACAGCGGGAAAGCGGCGGAGCCCGGGACGAGAACCCACGACGTTCAGGCTCCTAGGCCCGAGCGCTATCCACTCCGCCACGCTGCTTCTCGTCCTCGAAGCGCGATTGTGTGCCCGTTGCAACGGGGCGGGTGGCATCGTGCCCGCTGGTTGGCATCCGTCTACGTGGCCGGGTCAGTGTGTCATTGCACGTTTTTCGGCCTGTCAGTCGGTCGCGGGTGTTTTATTGTCAGGAGGCAGGCCTTCGCCAACCGGCGAGAGCGTGTCCGGGAATAATAGATGGGGGCGTGTGCGTGTTGTGGTCTGCGTCCGTGTACCGGGAGAAGCAGCGCGGCTCAGTGGGAAAGAGCCCGGGCTTTGGAGTCCGAGGTCATGGGTTCAAATCCCGGCTCCGCCACTTCATCATCATCATCATCAATCGTATTTATTGAGCGCTTACTGTGTGCAGAGCACTGGACTAAGCGCTTGGGAAGTACAAGTTGGCAACATCTAGAGCCAGTCCCTACCCAACAGTGGGCTCACAGTCTAAAAGGGGGAGACGGAGAACAAAACCAAACATACTAACAAAATAAAATAAATAGGATAGATATGTACAAGTAAAATAAATAAATAGAGTAACAAATATGTACAAACATATATACCTATATACAGGTGCTGTGGGGAAGGGAAGGAGGTAAGATGGGGGGGAATGGAGAGGGGGACGAGGGGGAGAGGAAGGAAGGGGCTCAGTCTGGGAAGGCCTCCTGGAGGAGGTGAGCTCTCAGTAGGGCCTTGGAACAGTAGAGTACTGCTCTAAGCGCTGGAAAGCGTACGGGCCTGGGGGTTGGAAGGCCTGGGTTCTAATCCCGGCTTTGCCACTTGTCCGCTGTGTGATCTTGGGGAGGTCGCTTCACTTCTCTGGGCCTCAGTCCCCTCATTTGTAAGCAGCGTGGCTCAGTGGAAAGAGCCTGGGCTTTGGAGTCAGAGGTCATGGGTTCAAATCCCAGCTCTGCCACTTGTCAGCTGTGTGACTTTGGGCAAGTCACTTCACTTCTCTGGGCCTCAGTTCCCTCATCTGTAAAATGGGGATGAAGACTGTGAGCCCCACGGGGGACAACCTCATGACCTTGTATCCCCCCAGCGCTTAGAACAGTGCTTTGCACATAGTAAGCCCCCCTCTCCATCCCCCCCATCTTACCTCCTTCCCTTCCCCACAGCACCTGTATATATGTATATATGTTTGTACATATTTATTCCTCTATTTTATTTGTACATATCTATTCTATTTATTTTATTTTGTTAGTATGTTTGGTTTTGTTCTCTGTCTCCCCCTTTAAGACCGTGAGCCCACTGTTGGGTAGGGACTGGCTCTATATGTTGCCAATCTGTACTTCCCAAGCGCTTAGTACAGTGCTCTGCACATAGTAAGCGCTCAATAAATATGATTGATGATGATGATGAGTAAGCGCCTAATAAATGCCATTATTATTATTATTGTAAGTCACTTCTCTGCGCCCCAGTTCCCTCATCTGTAAAATGGGGATTAAGACTGCGAGCTCCCCGCGGGACAACCTGATAACCTTGTAACCTCCCCAGCGCTTAGAACGGTGCTTGGCACATAGTAAGCGCTTAACAAATGCCATCATCATTATTATTACCCATCCACGTGGCCGGGTCTGTGTGTCATTGTGAGTTTTTCGGCCTGTCGGTCGCCTCGGGCCTCCGTTTTAGCTCAGCGGCGGGTGTTTTATTGGCGGGACCGTGTCCGGAAATAGATGGGGGGTGTGTGTGCGTGTTGTGGTTTGCGTCCGTGTACCTGTGTGTGTGCGTGCGTCCGTGTACCTGTGGACGTGTTGCGGGGACGACGGAGGCCGTGTCTCTTCCTAGAGCTCGGGCCTACGGGAGAGGCAGAGATGGGGAGAGCGAGCACAACCAGCTGTGTTAGATGCTGATGAGGCAGATGTGGAGGAGCCCCCAGCTGCGCTCATCCTCCTTCGGGAGGGAAAAGGGGGGGATGTGGGGAGCGGGAGGGATGGGGTTGGGGGGGCTGCAATCTGCTCCCTCTGGCTAATCGCTGTTAAACGCGCGGGGGAGGCGGGGGGACCACTGGGAATTGGGGGAAGCAGCGGGAAGAGGAGGCATTGGAAGGGCGAAGCGGCGTGTCGGAAACTTGCGGGGGCCGGGGCGAGGCCCTGCACGGGTGGGGGGCTGGCTGCCCGCCTGCGACCCCTCCCCGCCGAGTCCTAAGTGCTGGGCTCCCCTCTTCCCCGACACCCTCTTATCCCATCGCTTGGCTCTGCACACAGTAAGCGCTCAATAAGCCACTGAACGAATGCACGAGTGGATTTATTGGGCGCTCGCGGGGTGCCAAGCGCTGTGCTAAGCGCTTGGGGGAGGACGACACGGCCATCCTGGCTTACCTGACCCCGGTGAGGCCCCCTACCACGTGCTCCCAGCCCCCCCAACCCTTCCAAAGCACGATTCTCCCCCCCTGCCAACCCCCTGCCACGATTGGAATGAATTATTAGCTGATGGATGATGAAAGCTTTGATGAAAGCTTTAATAGCAGAGACGCCCCCTCCCCCCAAAACTCATCCCTCAGGCTACACTCCCTCCCAAACGCACACATCCCGCACCCCTTTGCTCTCTGGGGGAGATGCCCATTCTCCAGCTCTGGGGCCGGGGGAAAAAGAGGGGGTCGGGGGCATCCGGCTTTTCTGGCCCCGCCGCCCCCTCCCACGTCCAGAGTGGCTTCCAAATGGGTGGCGGGGGGAGAGTAGAGAAGAAACACAAACCAAGACACCCCCCCAAGGACCGGCACCCCTCCCAACATAGCCCCTCCTCCGGCTATCACTGGCAGGGGTGAGGGGGTGGGGGTGACTTATTGGATTTCACGGTGTTTTGCTGAGAAAATAATTAAATTATCATATTTATGACGGAGCCGCCGAGTCGCCTCCGCCACCTCCACAGAACGGGGAGGGCAGGGGGGACACGGGCCCCCCGCCCCATCCCCCAACGCAGACCCCCCTTGCCAAATCACCCCACGGAGAGGGCGGGGGCAATTTGGGGGGTCGCGGCGGTGGGGATGGTTGGAGAGGGAGTCGAGGCCTGATTTCTCCCCCCCCACCCGGGACCACCCCATAGGGTCCTGGATTTATGTGCGTAGCGACCCCCGGCCCGGGAAGCTCCCCCACCCCGTTCTCTGCGGGTAATTAGATTCGCCTCAATTAGCAGATTCCGATCATTACCAGCTCTAATCGTGGCACCCACAGATGGAGGAGGGAGGAGGTTTGGGGAGGGGGCGAAAAGGGATCGAACGCGAGATATTGGGCGGAGGGGAGGGGAGAGGGGCCCCCGGGGGACCTCAGGACCTGGAGGTTTTGGGGGTTGAGGGAGATGCATGGGATAATAATGAATAGCTGCGGTATTTAAGCGCTTACTATGTGCCACGCACTGTACCAAGCGATGGGGTGGATACAAACCGATCGGGCTGGACCCAGTCCCTGTCCCAGATGGGGCTCCTGGTCCATTTTACAGATGAGGGACCCGAGGCTCGGAGAAGTGAAGTGACAGGCCCAAGGTCACACGGGATCCAGGGGAGGTGTCTCGCAGATGCACGGGGGAAGAAGAGACAAAAACGTCTTAGTGCAGTGCTCCGTAAACTGTAAGCGCTTAATAAATACGACAGAATGAACGAATGAAAAAGAGGGGTTTCCCTCCTGGCTCAGGGTACCCTTTCAGTCCATTCATTCATTCATTCAATCGTATTTATTGAGCGCTTACTGTGTGCACAGCACTGTACTAAGCGCTTGGGAAGTACAAGTTGGCAACATACAGAGACGGCGGCGTGGCTCGGCGGAAAGAGCCCGGGCTTTGGAGTCAGAGGTCATGGGTTCAAATCCCAGCTCCTCCAATTGTCAGCTGGGTGGATTTGGGCAAGCCACTTCACTTCTCTGTGCCCCAGTTCCCTCATCTGTAAAATGGGAATGAAGACTGTGAGCCCCACGTGGGACAAACTGATCACCTTGTAACCACCCCAGCGCTTAGAACAGTGCTTTGAGCCCACTGTTGGGTCGGGACCGTCTCTATATGTTGCCAACCTGTACTTCCCAAGCACTTAGTACAGTGCTCTGCACACAGCGTTCAAGAAATACGACTGAATGAATGAATGAATACTTTGCACATAGTAAGCGTTGAACAAATACCATCATTATTATTATTATATTATTATTACCCAACAATGGGCTCACAGTCGTATTTATTGAGCGCTCACTGTGTGCAGAGCACTGTACTAAGCGCTTGGGAAGTACAAGTTGGCAACATACAGAGACGGCAGCGTGGCTTGGCAGAAAGAGCCCGGGCTTTGGAGTCAGAGGTCATGGGTTCAAATCCCAGCTCCTCCAATTGTCAGCTGGGTGGCTTTGGGCAAGTCACTTCATTTCTCCGTGCCCCAGTTCCCTCATCTGTAAAATGGGAATGAAGACCGTGAGCCCCAGGTGGGACAAACTGATCACCTTGTAACCTCCCCAGCGCTTAGAACGGTGCTTTGAGCCCACTGTTGGGTCGGGATCGTCTCTATATGTTGCCCTTGTACTTCCCAAGCACTTAGTACAGTGCTCTGCACACAGTAAGCGTTCAAGAAATACGACTGAATGAATGCTTTGCACATAGTAAGCACTGAACAAATACCATCATTATTATTATTATATTATTATTACCCAACAACGGGCTCACAGTCGTATTTATTGAGCGCTTACTGTGTGCAGCAGAGCCCTGGCCTAACAGTGCTTTGCACATAGTAAGTGCGTAAGAAATGCCATCATTATTATTATTATTACTAAGCGCTCGGTTTCCCCTCTCGCCCGCTCAGACCCCCAAGTCCCCCCCCCGACCAACCCACCTCTGGCCCACAGAGACAACGAGAGACAGATATCTCTGGAGAGCATGTTCTGGGTGAGAGGGGGAGGAGGGCGGGGGGCGATGAGGACGACTCCCCTTCCCCACAAGGCCCGGGTCAGGCGGAGCCGGGGCAGGGGGGTCAACGCTGAGCCGGGAATCCGATTTATTATTCATGAGCCTGCGGGCCGCGACTCCAATTTAAATGCTAATAGAGGGGGGGCGGGCCCTGACTCAGTTGCCCACCCCCAGGCTCCGGTGGCCCCCCCTTTCCGCCCCCCCACCAGCCTGGGCCCGGTGGCCCCTCGGGTCCGCAGGTGGTCCTCGGGGAGTGGGGTCAGAGGATGATCTGGTTGGTGAAGCTTCGGCTCAGCTCCTTGTGCGGGAGAACGATGGCGTTGAGGATCAGGACCTCCGGCGGGATTCGCACCCGGCAACCTGGGGGGGGGGACCGGCGGAGACGTGGTGAACGGGCAGAGATGCAGGAAGAGGCAGAGATGTAGGATGCGGGCAGAGACAAGGAGTAGGCGGAGACACAGGGCACAGGCAGAGACGCAGAGACGTGAGGAGCGGGCAGAGGAACGGGGAACAGACAAGGAGAGTGGGCAGAGATGCAGGGCACAGGCAGAGACGCAGAGACGTGAGGAGTGGGCAGAGGAACGGAACAGAGACGAGAAGAGTGGGCAGAGATGCAGGGCACAGGCAGAGATGCAGAGATGTGAGGAGCAGGCAGAGGAACAGGGAACAGAGACAAGGAGAGTGGGCAGAGATGCAGGGCACAGGCAGAGACGAGGGGAGCAGGCACAGATGCAGAGACGTGAGGAGCGGGCAGACAAGGAGAGTGGGCAGAGATGCAGGGCACAGGCAGAGATGAGGGGAGCAGGCAGAGACACAGACGTGAGGAGCGGGCAGAGGAACAGGGAACAGAGACAAGGAGAGTGGGCAGAGATGCAGGGCACAGGCAGAGACACGGGGAGCAGGCAGAGATGCAGGGCACAGGCAGAGATGCAGAGACGTGAGGAGTGGGCAGAGGAACGGAACAGAGACGAGAAGAGTGGGCAGAGATGCAGGGCACAGGCAGAGATGCAGAGACGTGAGGAGCAGGCAGAGGAACAGGGAACAGAGACAAGAAGAGTAAGCAGAGATGCAGGGCACGGGCAGAGACGCAGGGCACAGGCAGAGATGCAGAGACGTGAGGAGCGGGCAGAGGAACAGGGAACAGAGACAAGGAGAGTGGGCAGAGATGCAGGGCACAGGCAGAGACGAGGGGAGCAGGCACAGACGCAGAGACGGGAAGAGCGGGCAGAGGAACAGGGAACAGAGACAAAGAGAGTGGGCAGAGATGCAGGGCACAGGCAGAGACACGGGGAGCAGGCAGAGATGCAGAGACGTGAGGAGTGGGCAGAGAAACAGGGAACAGAGACAAGGAGAGTGGGCAGAGATGCAAGGCACAGGCAGAGACACGGGGAGCAAGCAGAGACACAGACGTGAGGAGCGGGCAGAGGAACAGGGAACAGAGACAAGGAGAGTGGGCAGAGATGCAGGGCACAGGCAGAGGCGAGGGGAGCAGGCAGAGACACAGACATGAGGAGCGGGCAGAGGAACAGGGAACAGAGACAAGGAGAGTGGGCAGAGATGCAGGGCACAGGCAGAGATGAGGGGAGCAGGCAGAGACACAGACATGAGGAGCGGGCAGAGGAACAGGGAACAGAGAGAAGGAGAGTGGGCAGAGATGCAGGGCACAGGCAGAGACACGGGGAGCAGGCAGAGATGCAGGGCACAGGCAGAGACGCAGAGATGTGAGGAGCGGGCAGAGGAACAGGGAACAGAGACAAGGAGAGTGGGCAGAGATGCAGGGCACAGGCAGAGACATGGGGAGCAGGCAGAGACGCAGAAACGTGAGGAGCGGGCAGACAAGGAGAGTGGGCAGAGATGCAGGGCACAGGCAGAGACACAGGGAACAAGCAAAGATGCAGGGAACAGGCAGAGAGAAGGGGAGTGGGTGAGACATGGAGAACAGGCAGAGACAAGGGGCAGCGGGCAGAGACGGGGGTGGTGGTGGTGTCAGTCTGCCCCGACAGCCCCTATAGCCAGTGTAGCCCCCCCGCCCCTGTCACCCTTCGCCCTCCCACCCCCACCACGGGGGAGAGGGACAGCATACCGAGTATCGTGATGGCGGGAAGCAGCTTCCCGTCTCGGAAGAGGCTCTCGCTGTCCACGCGGGCGTGGGGGTCGTTGGGGTTGGGGTCGCTGGGGGTCCCCTCGACCCGGGCCCAGTGGCCCACGCTGCTTCCCCAGCCCACGATGCTGTTCAGCACACACGTGTGCTCCTGCACAACACGGGGGAGGGCGGGGGTGGGAGGAGGGGGTGACGGTGAGCCCGCTTTCGGGTAAGGACCGTCTCTATACGTTGCCAACTTGGACTTCCCAAGCGCTTAGTCCAGTGCTCTGCACACAGGAAGCGCTCAATAAATACGATTGAATGAATGAATGAATGAATGAATGACCGGGGCGGCTAGGCCCACTTCTTCTTCTCCCCATCACCGTCCCTGACCCCCCTCCCTTGACCCACTGGGCATCCCCAGCGTGGCTCAGTGGAAAGAGCCCGGGCTTGGGAGCCAGAGGTCATGGGTTCAAATCCCGGCTCCTCCAACTATCAGCTGTGTGACTTTGGGCAAGTCTCTTTACTTCTCTGGGCCTCAGTTCCCTCATCTGGAAAATGGGGATTAAGACTGTGAGCCCCCCGTGGGACAACCTGATCATCTTGTTTCCCCCCCAGCGCTTAGAACAGTGCTTTGCACATAGTAAGCGCTTAACAAATACCATCATTATTATTCAGCGTGGCACAGTGGAAAGAGCCCGGGCTTGGGAGCCAGAGGTCATGGGTTCAAATCCCGGCTCCTCCAACTGGCAGCTGTGTGACTTTGGGCAAGTCTCTTTACTTCTCTGGGCCTCAGTTCCCTCATCTGGAAAATGGGGATTAAGACTGTGAGCCCCCCGTGGGACAACCTGATCATCTTGTTTCCCCCCCAGCGCTTAGAACAGTGCTTTGCACATAGTAAGCGCTTAACAAATACCATCATTATTATTCAGCGTGGCACAGTGGAAAGAGCCCGGGCTTGGGAGCCAGAGGTCATGGGTTCAAATCCCGGCTCCTCCAACTGGCAGCTGTGTGACTTTGGGCAAGTCTCTTTACTTCTCTGGGCCTCAGTTCCCTCATCTGGAAAATGGGGATTAAGACTGTGAGCCCCCCGTGGGACAACCTGATCATCTTGTTTCCCCCCCAGCGCTTAGAACAGTGCTTTGCACATAGTAAGCGCTTAACAAATACCATCATTATTATTCAGCGTGGCACAGTGGAAAGAGCCCGGGCTTGGGAGCCAGAGGTCATGGGTTCAAATCCCGGCTCCTCCAACTGGCAGCTGTGTGACTTTGGGCAAGTCTCTTTACTTCTCTGGGCCTCAGTTCCCTCATCTGGAAAATGGGGATTAAGACTGTGAGCCCCCCGTGGGACAACCTGATCATCTTGTTTCCCCCCCCAGCGCTTAGAACAGTGCTTTGCACATAGTAAGCGCTTAACAAATACCATCATTATTATTCAGCGTGGCACAGTGGAAAGAGCCCGGGCTTGGGAGCCAGAGGTCATGGGTTCAAATCCCGGCTCCTCCAACTGGCAGCTGTGTGACTTTGGGCAAGTCTCTTTACTTCTCTGGGCCTCAGTTCCCTCATCTGGAAAATGGGGATTAAGACTGTGAGCCCCCCGTGGGACAACCTGATCATCTTGTTTCCCCCCCAGTGCTTAGAACAGTGCTTTGCACATAGTAAGCGCTTAACAAATACCATCATTATTATTCAGCGTGGCACAGTGGAAAGAGCCCGGGCTTGGGAGCCAGAGGTCATGGGTTCAAATCCCGGCTCCGCCAACTGTCAGCTGGGTGACTTGGGGCAAGTCACTTCACTTCTCTGGGCCTCAGTTCCCTCATCTGGAAATGGGGGTTAAAACTGTGAGCTCCCCGTGGGACAACCAGATCACCTTATAACCTCCCCAACGCTTAGAACAGTGCTTTGCACATATTAAGCACTTAACAAATACCATCATTATTATTACTGAGCCCCCTCCTTCCTCTCCCCCTCCTCCCCCCTCCATCCCACCTGCCTTACCTCCTTCCCTTCCCCACAGCACCTGTATATACGGATATATGTTTGTACGTATTTATTACTCTATTTATTATTTATCTTACTGGTACATATCTATTCTATTTATTTTATTTTGTCAATATGTTTGGTTTTGTTGTCTGTCTCCCCCTTCTAGACTGTGAGCCCACTGTTGGGTAGGGACCGTCTCTATAAGTTGCCAACTTGGACTTCCCAAGCGCTTAGTCCAGTGCTCTGCACACAGTAAGCACTCAATAAATATGATTGATTGATTGATTGATTGACTGTGAGCCCCAGGCGGGACAACCTGATCACCTTGTATCCCCCCCAGCTCTTAGAACCGTGCTCTGCACATAGTAAGCGCTTAACAAATACCATCATTATTATTATTATCCCTTTAATAATCATTATTAATAATTTAATAATTATTACTATTATTATCAAGGCCCTGCTGAGAGCTCACCTCCTCCAGGAGGCCTTCCCACACTGAGCCCCTTCCTTCCGCTCCCCCTCGTCCCCCTCTCCATCCCCCCCATCTTACCTCCTTCCCTTCCCCACAGCCCCTGTATATATGTTTGTACGTATTTATTACTCTATTTATTTATTCTACTTGTCCATAACTATTCTATTTATTTTATTTTGTTAGTATGTTTGGTTTTGTTCTCTGTCTCCCCCTTCTAGACTGTGAGCCCACTGTTGGGTAGGGACCGTCTCTATAAGTTGCCGACTTGGACTTCCCGAGCGCTTAGTCCAGTGCTCTGCACACAGTAAGCACTCAATAAATATGATTGATTGATTGACTGTGAGCACCACGCGGGACAACCTGATCACCTTGTATCCCCCCCAGCGCTTAGAACAGTGCTTTGCACATAGTAAGCGCTTAACAAATACCATCATTATTATTATTATCCCCGCCCCACGACTCTAAGCTCACGGTGGGCAGGGAATGCGTCTCTGTATTGTTCTACTGGACTCTCCAAAGCGCTCAGTATGGTGCTCGGCACACAGTAAGCGCTCTGTCGGAACGATGGAAAGAATGAATACCTGCAGCGTCGCTCCATGGAGCACGATGGACTCTCGCAGGCGGGCGCCTTCTCCTACGGTCACCCCCTCCCCGATGGACACGTTAGGACCGAGCTGGGGGAGAGAAGGGGGTCAGAGGTCGGCGGGGGAGCCCCCCGCTCCCCCAAACCCCACCCCGGACCCCACACAACTCACCACAGCTGACGATGCGACCTGGGCTGTCGGGTGGATGTAAACGTTCCCTGGAATCAGAGCCGGAGGAGGAAGCCATCAATCAATAATAATACTAATAATGTTGGTATTTGTTGAGCGCTTCCTAGGTGCAAAGCACCGTTCTAAGCGCCGGGGTAGGTACAAGGTAATCAGGTTGTCCCATGAGGGGCTCGCAGTCTTCACCCCCATTTTACAGATGAGGCAACTGAGGCCCGGAGAAGTGAAGTGATTTGCCCAACGTCACACAGCTGACAAGCGGCGGGGCCGGGATTTGAACCCACGACCTCTGACTCCGAAGCCCGGGCGCTTGCCACTGAGCCACGCTGAGCGCTTACTGTGTGCAGAGGCCTGTGTGAGGCCTGTGGTGGCTCAGAGAGAAAGTAACAGCCTTGAAAGGCTCGAGGCCCTGGGTTCTAATCCCTTCTCTGGTATGAGAGTTTAAAAAAAAATTGTAAATAACTAGGAGGGTCTAGAATAGATCACTTAAGAGTGCTGAGATAAAATTTTAAGCGCTTAGGACAGTGCTCTGCACATAGTAAGCACTCAATAAATACGATTGATGATGATTGATGCAGAGCACTCTAATGATAGTAATGATGGTACTTTTAGACTGTGAGCCCACTGTTGGGTAGGGACTGTCTCTATATGTTGCCAATTTGTACTTCCCAAGCGCTTAGTACAGTGCTCTGCACATAGTAAGCGCTCAATAAATACGATTGATGATGATGATGATGATGGTATTTGTTAAGCGCTTACTATGTGCAAAGCACTGTTCTAAGCGCTGGGGGGGATACAAGGTGATCAGGGTGTCCCACGGGGGGCTCACGGTCTTCATTCCCATTTTCCAGATGAGGCCCAGAGAAGTGAAGTGACTTGCCCAAAGTCACACAGCTCACAACTGGCGGAGCGGGATTAGAACTCACAACCTCTGACTCCCAAGCCCGGGCTCTTTCCGCCGAGCCACGCTGCTTCTCTCTACTAAGCGCATGGGAAAGGACGACACAACGCTACAACAGACGTGCTTAGTACAGTGCTCTGCACGCAGTAAGCGCTCAATAAATACGATCGAATGAATGAACGTTCCCAGCGGCTAGAGCCCGGGCCTGGGAGGGAGAAGGTCATGGGTTCTAATTCCGCTCCACCCCCTCATCATCATCATCATCATCAATCGTATTTATTGAGCGCTTACTATGTGCAGAGCACTGCACTAAGCGCTTGGGAAGTACAAATTGGCAACATCTAGAGACAGTCCCTACCCAACAGTGGGCTCACAGTCTATAAGGGGAAGACAGAGAACAAAACCAAACATACTAACAAAATAAAATAAATAGAATAGATATGTACAAGTAAGAAAAATAAATAAATACATAGAGTAATAAATATGTACAAACATATCTGCTGGGTGACCTTGGGTGAGTCACTTCACTTCTCTGTGCCTCGGTCACCTCATCTGTAAAATGGGGATGAAGACCGCGAGCCCTCCGTGGGACAACCTACTCACCTTGTAACCTCCCCAGCGCTTAGAACAGTGCTTTGCACATAGTAAGCGCTTAATAAATGCCATTATTATTATTCTCTGGGTCTCAGTTCCCTCATCTGTCAAATGGGGATTGAGACTGTGAGCCCCACGTGGGACAGGGACTGTGTCCAACCTGGTTAGCTTGTCTCTACCACAGTGCTTAGTACAGTGCCTGGCACATAATAATAATAATAATAATAATGTTGGTATTTGTTAAGCGCTTACTCTGTGCAAAGCACTGTTCTAAGCGCTGGGGTAGATACAAGGTAATCAGGTTGTCCCACGAGGGGCTCACAGTCTTCATCCCCATTTTACAGATGAGGGAACTGAGGCCCAGCGAAGTGAAGTGACTTGCCCAACGTCACACAGCTGACAAGTGGCGGAGCCGGGATTTGAACCCACGACCTCTGACTCCAAAGCCCGGGCTCTTTCCACTGAGCCACGCTGCTTCTCTAGGAAGCGCTTCACAAATGCCATAAACAACAACATTCCCTGCCCACGATGAGTTCACAGCCTTGAGGGGGAGAGAGACGTTAATATAAATATATTATGGAAATGGCTCAGCGGAAAGAGCCCGGGCTTGGGAGTCAGAGGTCATGGGTTCTAATCCTGGCTCCACCACATGTCCGCTGTGTGACCTTGGGCAAGTCACTTCACTTCTCTGAGCCTCAGTTCCCTCATCTGTAAAATGGGGATTAAGACTGTGAGCCCCATGTGGAACAACCTGATCATCTTGTATTCCCCCCCATGCTTAGAACAGTGCTTCGCACATAGTAAGCGCTTAACAAATGCCATCATTATTATTATTATTATTATTATATGGACAGAAGCGTTGTGGGGCTGGGGGTGTGTGTGAGCCCACTTCTAGACTGTGAGCCCATTGTTGGGTAGGGACTGTCTCTATATGTTGCCAACTTGTACTTCCCAAGCGCTTAGTACAGTGCTCTGCACACAGTAAGTGCTCAATAAATATGATTGATTGATTGATTGATTGAACACAGGGAGCGAGTCAGGGCGACGTGGAGTGGAGTGGGAGACGAGGAAACGGCGGGCTTAGTGAGGGAAGGTCTCCTGGAGGAGGTGGGCCTTCTGCTGCTTCAGCAGAAGCAGCGTGGCTCAGTGGAAAGAGCCTTTGTTTTGAAGTCAGAGGTCATGGGTTCAAATCCCGGCTCTGCCAATTGTCAGCTGTGTGACTTTGGGTAAGTCACTTCACTTCTCTGGGCCTCAGTTCCCTCATCTGTAAAATGGGGATGAAGACTGTGAGCACCCCATGGGACAACCTGATCACCTTGTAAACTCCCCAGCGCTTAGAACAGTGCTTGGCACATAGTAAGCACTTAATAAATGCCATTATTATTATTATTATTATTATTATAAGGCTTTGAAAGGTGGGGAGAGTCATCATCTGTCGGCTGTGAGGAGGGAGGGTGTTCCACGCCACAAGCAGGACGTGGGCCGGGGGTCGGTGGCGAGATCGAGGGACAGGGAACGAGATAAAGCCTCAGAAACCTCAGGGTCTGGGGTGAGGCCGAAGTCAGTGGCTGGAGGGGAAACTGAGGACGGGTGCGGAGGGCCAGGGGTGAGGGCTCAGAGGGCTCGAAGTTACTTGTACATATCTATTCTATTTATTTTATTTTGTTAGTATGTTTGGTTTTGTTCTCTGTCTCCCCCTTTTCGACTGTGAGCCCACTGTTGGGTAGGGACTGTCTCTATATGTTGCCAACTTGGACTTCCCAAGCGCTTAGTACAGTGCTCTGCACACAGTAAGCGCTCAATAAATACGATTGATGATGATATGTTGCCAACTTGTACTTCCCAAGCGCTATAGTACAGTGCTCTGCACACAGTAAGCGCTCAATAAATACGATTGATTGATTGAGCTCGTTGTGGGCAGGGCTTAGGTCTTTCTGTTGTTGTATTGTACTCTCCCAAGTGCTTAGTAATAATAATAATAATGATGGTATTTGTTAAGCGCTTACTATGTGCCAAGCACTGTTCTAAGCGCTGGGGGATACAAGGTGATCCGGTTGTCCCACATAGGGCTCACGGTCTTTATCCCCACTTTACAGATGAGGGAACTGAGGCCCAGAGAAGTGAAGTGACTTGCCCAAAGTCACACAGCTGACAGTGTCCCGCGCACAGCAGCAGCTTGGGGAGCAGCCTGGCGTGGTGGCTAGAGCCCTGACCCTGGAGTCAGAAGGTCATGGGTTCTAATCCAGGCTCTGCTTCTTGTCTGCTGTGTGACCTTGGGAAAGTCACTGACCTTCTCCGGGCCTCAGTTACCTCATCCGGAAAATGGGGATGGAGACCATGAGCCCCACATGGGACAGGGACTGTGTCCAACCTGATTTGCTTGTATCCACCCCAGCACTTAGTACAGTGTCTGGCACATAGTAAGTGCTTAAATACCATAATTATTATTATAGTATGCACTCAGTGACGATGATGATAGTATTTGTTAAGCACTTTCTATGTGCAAAGCACTGTTCTAAGCGCTGGGGACATTACAAGGTGATCAAGTTGTCCCAGTTTTAATCCCCATTCTACAGATGAGGTAACTAAGGCCCAGAGAAGTGAAGTGACTTGCCCAAAGTCACCCAGCTGACAAGCGGCAGAGCCGGGATTTGAGCCCATTACATATTTATTACTCTGTTTATTTATTTTACTTGTCCATATCTATCCTATTTATTTTATTTTGTTGGTATGTTTGGTTTTGTTCTCTGTCTCCCCCTTTTAGACTGTGAGCCCACTGTTGGGTAGGGACTGTCGCTATGTGTTGCCAATTTGTACTTCCCAAGAGCTTAGTACAGTGCTCTGCACATAGTAAGCGCTCAATAAATACGATTGATGATGATGATGATGACCTCTGACTCCAAAGCTCGGGCTCTTTCCACTGAGCCGCGCTGCTCCTCCCCCATCAGCCCAATAAATACAATTAAATGAATGGAAAATGGTGGTCAGAAGAGAACGCAGGGGACGGGTGTGAGGGGTTGGGATGGGGGGAAGGGATCAGACGGTCCTTCTGTACGGTGCTCTTTTAGACTGTGAGCCCACTGTTGGGTAGGGACCGTCTCTATATGTTGCCAATTTGTACTTCCCAAGCGCTTAGTACAGTGCTCTGCACATAGTAAGCGCTCAATAAATACGACTGATGATGATGACGATGCTCTGCACGCAGAAAGCGCTCAATAAATAGGACCGAATGAACGAATGAGTACCTCGGATGCGGGGCCCGGTCGGAGAGTCTTGAGCCAGACGCTCGGGATGGGTACGCTGGTAGCGGTTTAGGTAGAGACGGGAGGCGTAGAGGGCCGAGCTGTGGGGGTGGGAGAGGGGCAGGGGAGGGTGGGGGCTGGGTGGGGTGACCCCCCAGCCCCCTATTCCTGGAGACCCTTCCTCTTTTCCTTCCCACCCCGGAATCTGAACCCTTATCCGCCACCACAGGCCGCCCCCCAGCTCTCCCAGACCCTCCAGCTCCCCCAGGCCCGACTTTATTCTAATAATAATAATTATTATTAGTATTCTGCGAATCTTATCTGGCTCCACAGTCTCCCTTAGCTCTCCCAGTCCCTGTCTTACTCTGCAAATGAGAATTTCTCCCCGGACCTCCCCAAGTCCCCAGGCTCAGCTCCCCAAAGACCCAGTCTCTCCCCAAGTCTTTGATCTGGGTCCCCGGGCCCCCAGCTCCCCTGCCTTACTCTTTGAATCTGATCTGGCTCCACAGATAATAATAATAATGGCATTTATTAAGCACTTACTAGGTGCCAAGCACCTTCTAAGCGCTAGGGAGGTTACAAGGTGATCAGGTTGTCCCACCGGGGGAGGGGGGGCTCACAGTCTTCATCCCCATTTCCCAGATGAGGGAACTGAGGCCCAGAGAAGTGAAGTGACTTGCCCAAAGTCACCCAGCTGACGACTGGCGGAGCCGGAATTTGAACCCACGATCTCTGACTCCCAATAATAATAATAATAATTATTATTATTATGGCATTTGTTAAGTGCTTACTATGTGCAAAGCACTGTTCTAAGCGCTGGGGGGGATACAATGTGATCAAGTTGTCCCACGTGGGGCTCACAGTCTTAATCCCCATTTTTACAGATGAGGGAACTGAGGCTCCGAGAAGTTAAGTGACTTGCCCAAGGTCACACAGCAGACTTGTGGTGGAGCCAGGATTCAAACCCATGACCTCTGACTCCAAAGCCCGGGCTCTTTCCACTGAGCCACGCTGCTTCTCCCCTTCAGCTCCCCCAGGCCCAATCTTACCCTGCGGATTTGATCTGGCTCCACTGACACCCCCTAGCACCCCCAGGCCCGGCTCCCCCAGGGCCCTGCTTTACTCTGAGAATTTGATCTGCCCCCACAAACCTTCCTGTCTCCCTCAGGCCCAGCTCCCCCGGGACCTGCTTTACTCTGAGAATTTGATCTGCCCCCACAGACCCCCCTAGCTGCCCCAGGCCTGGATTCCCCAGGCCCAGCCTTACTCTGTGAATCTTATCCGGCTCCACAGACCTTCCCAGCTCCCCCCGGCCCAGGCCTAGCACCCCAGACCCAATCTTACCCCACAGATTTGATCTGGCTCCACTGACACCCCCTAGCACCCCCAGGCCCAGCTCCCCCAGGGCCCTGCTTTACTCTGAGAATTTGATCTGCTCCCACAAACCCCGAGACCTGCTTTACTCTGAGAATTTGATCTGCCCCCACAGATCTCCCTAGCTGCCCCAGGCCTGGCTCCCCTAGGCCTCCCTACTTTACTCTGAGAATTTGCTTTGGCTCCACAGACCTCCCTAGCTGCCCCAGGCCTGGCTCCCCTAGGCCTCCCTACTTTACTCTGAGAATTTGATTTGGCTCCACAGACCTCCCTAGCTGCCCCAGGCCTGGCTCCTCCCGGGCCCTTCTTTACTCTGAGAAGTTGATCTGCCCCAACAGACCTCCCTAGCTGCCCCAGACCTGACTCCCCCAGGCCCGGCTCCTCCGGGCCCTGCTTTACTCTGAGAATTTTGGTCTGCCCCCAGACCTCCCTAGCTGCCCCAGGCCTGGATTCCCCAGGCCCAGCCTTACTCTGTGAATCTTATCCAGCTCCACAGACCTCCCTAGCTCCCCCAGGCTCAGTTTCTCCAGGCCCAGGCTTACCCCACGGATTTGATCTGCCCCCCCAGGCCCGGCTCCCTCAGGCCCAGCCTTATTCTGAGAATCTCATCAGGCTCCACAGGCCCTCCCAGCTCCCCCGGGGCCCAGGCTTACCCCGCGGATTTGATTTGGCTCCACAGACCGTGCGTCAGGTGCAGAAAAAGTTGGCCTTGGCCAGCCAAGGCGGTGAACACGTCATGCTCTAGGCTCACCATCCCTCGTGGCCACGCCACTCCGAGACCCTTCTCCCTGCACACACATACACACCAGATCCCAACCCTCACCTACTGACCCTGGGGCTCGGGAACTTCCCCCAACGAGCAAAAGTTTCCCGAGTCCTTTCCGGGATGGCCACAGTGGAGGGGGATCGGGGTGGATTCAGATCCGGAGTGCCCGGGGAGGCAGCGGGAAGTCGGTCTCAGAATGCCCAGGGAGACGGAGGGGAGTTAATAATAATAATGGCATTTATTAAGCGCTTACTATGTGCAAAGCATGTTCTAAGCACTGGGGAGGTTACAAGGTAATCAGGTTGTCCCACGGGGGGCTCACAGTCTTCATCCCCATTCTACAGATGAGGGAATTGAGGCACAGAGAAGTGAAGTGACTTGCCCAAAGTCCCACAGATAAGTGGCAGAGCTGGGATTTGAACCCATGACCTCTGACTCCAAAGCCCAGGCTCTTTCCACTGAGCCACGAGTTGGGCCTAGAATGCCCAGAGAGGCAGAGAGGATTCAGGTCCCGAGTCCCCAGGCAGAAGGGAGTAGCGTGATTCAGTGGAAAGAGCCCGGGCTTTGGAGTCAGAGGTCATGGGTTCAAACCCCGGCTCTGCCAATTGTCAGCTGAATGACTTTGGGCAAGTCACTTCACTTCTCTGGGCCTCAGTTACCTCATCTGTAAAATGGGGATGAAGACTGGGAGCCCTCTGTGGGAAAACCTGATCACCTTGTAACCTCCCCAGTGCTTAGAACAGTGCTTGGCACATAGTAAGCGCTTAACAAATGCCATCATTATTACACCCGCAATGCCCAGGGAGACAAAGGGGAGTTCATTCATTCAATCGTATTTATTGAGCGCTTACTGTGTGCAAGCACTGGACTAAGCGCTTGGGAAGTACAAGTTGGCAACATATAGAGACGGTCCCTACCCAACAATGGGCTCACAGTCTAGAAGAAGGGCTCACAGTCCCAATCTGAGTTGACCCAGAATGCCCAGAGAGGCAGAGAGGATTCAGGCCCAGCGTGCCCAGAGAGGCAGAGGGGAGTTGGATCCAGATTGCCCAGGGAGGCAGAGGTGAATCAGGCCCCATGTGCCCAGGAAGGGAGCAGGGATTCAGACGAAAGTGCCCAGGATGGCAGAGGGAAGTAGGATCCAGAATGCCCAAGAAGGGAGTGGGGAGTCAGTCCCAGGGTGCCCAGGGAGGCAGATGGGAGGCTGATCCAGGATGCCCAGGAAGGCAGATGGGAGGCTGATCCAGGATGCCCAGGGAGGCAGCAGGAAGTCGGACCCCAAATGCCCAGGGAGGCAGCAGGAAGTCGGACCCCAAGTGCCCAGGGACGCAGCTGGAAGTCAGACCCAAAATGCCCAGGGAGGCAGCAGGAAGTCAGACCCAAAATGCCCAGGGAGGCAGAGGAGAATCAGGCCCCACGTGCCCAGGAAGGGAGCAGGGAGTCAGATGAAAGTGCCCAGGATGGCACAGGGAAGTAGGACCCAGAATGCCCAGGAAGGGAATGGGGAGTCAGTCCCAGAGTGCCCAGGGAGGCAGACAGGAGGCAGATCCAGGATGCCCAGGGAGGCAACAGGAAGTCGGACCCCAAATGCCCAGGGACGCAGCAGGAAGTCGGACCCAAAATGCCCAGGGAGGCAGAGGAGGATCAGGCCCCATGTGCCCAGGAAGGGAGCAGGGAGTCGGATGAAAGTGCCCAGGATGGCACAGGGAAGTAGGACCCAGAATGCCCACGAAGGGGGTGGGGAGTCTGTCCCAGAGTGCCCAGGGAGGCAGACGGGAGGCAGATCCAGGATGCCCAGGGAGGCAGCAGGAAGTTGGACCCCAAATGCCCAGGGACGCAGCAGGAAGTCGGACCCAAAATGCCCAGGGAGACAGAGGAGAATCAGGCCCCACGTGCCCAGGAAGGGAGCAGGGAGTCAGATGAAAGTGCCCAGGATGGCAGAGGGAAGTAGGACCCAGAATGTCCAGGAAGGGAGTGGGGAGTCAGTCCCAGAGTGCCCAGGGAGGCAGACGGGAGGCAGATCCAGGATGCCCAGGGAGGCAGCAGGAAGTCGGACCCAAAATGCCCAGGGATGCAGCAGGAAGTCGGACCCAAAATGCCCAGGGAGGCAGAGGAGGATCAGGCCCCATGTGCCCAGGAAGGGAGCAGGGAGTCGGACGAAAGTGCCCAGGATGGCACAGGGAAGTAGGACCCAGAATGCCCACGAAGTGGGTGGGGAGTCTGTCCCAGAGTGCCCAGGGAGGCAGACGGGAGGCAGATCCAGGATGCCCAGGGAGGCAGCAGGAAGTCGGACCCCAAATGCCCAGGGACGCAGCAGGAAGTCGGACCCAAAATGCCCAGGGAGGCAGAGGAGGATCAGGCCCCATGCGCCCAGGAAGGGAGCAGGGAGTCGGACGAAAGTGCCCAGGATGGCACAGGGAAGTAGGACCCAGAATGCCCAGGAAGGGGGCGGGGAGTCAGTCCCAGAGTGCCCAGGGAGGCAGATGGGAGGCAGATTCAGGATGCCCAGGGAGGCAGCAGGAAGTCGGACCCCAAATGCCCAGGGACGCAGTAGGAAGTCGGACCCAAATGCCCAGGGAGGCAGGCCGGAGGCAGACCCAGGATGCCCAGGGAGGAAGTCGGACCCGGAATGCCCACGGAAAGGACCCGGGAGGGAGAGCATGAGCCTGGAGTCAAGAGACGGAGGCCCTAATCCCAGCTCTGCCCCTGGCAGTCCTCTAGACTGTAAGCTCGCTGTGGGCAGGGAACACGTCTGCCAGTTCCGTTAGACTAGAATAACAGTTACGGTCCTTGTTAAGCACTTACTATGTGCCAAGCACTGTTCTAAGCGCTGGGGGAGATACAAGGTCATCAGATTGGACACGGTTCCTTGTCATCATCATCAATCGATGATCAATCGTATTTATTGAGTGCTTACTATGTGCAGAGCACTGTACTAAGCGCTTGGGAAGTACAAATTGGCAACACAATTGTCCCACGTGGGGCTCACGCTCTTCAATCCCCATTTGACAGACGAGGTAACTGAGGCTCAGAGAAGGGAAGTGACTTTCCCAAGGTCACGGAGCAGACGAGGGGCGGAACTGGGATTAGAACCCAGATGATGATAATAATAATGATGGTATTTGTTAAGCGCTCACTCTGTGCCAAGCACTGTTCTAAGCGCTGGGGGGGATACAAGGTGATCAGGTTGTCCCACGTGGGGCTCACAGTCTTCATCCTTCATGCTTAAGAGAAGCAGCGTGACTCAGTGGCAAGAGCCCGGGCTTGGGAACCAGAGGTCATGGGTTCTAATCCCGGCTCTGCCGCTTGTCAGCTGTGGGACTTTGGGGAAGTCACTTCACTTCTCTGGGCCTCAGTTCCCTCATCTGGAAAATGGGGATGAAGACTGGGAGCCCCACGTGGGACAACCTGATCACCTTGTATCTCCCCCCACGGCGCTTAGAACAGTGCTTCGCACATAGTAAGCGTTTAACAAATGCCATCATTGTTATTATTATTATCCCCATTCTCCAGACGAGGTCACTGAGGCCCAGAGAACTTAAGTGACTTGCCCAAAGTCACACAGCAGACAAGGGGCGGAGTCGGGACTGGAGCCCATGACCTCTGACTCCCAAGCCCGGGCTCTCTCCAATCAATCAATCAATCAATCGTATTTATTGAGTGCTTACTGTGTGCAGAGCACTGTACTAAGCGCTTGGGAAGTACAAGTTGGCAACATATAGAGACAGTCCCTACCCAACAGTGGGCTCACAGTCTAAAAGGGGGAGACAGAGAACAAAACCAAACATACTAACAAAATAAAATAAATAGAATAGATATGTACAAGTAAAATAGGGCCACGCAGATCCTTCTGACGGAGGCCCTTGCGCTATCCACCATGCCATACTGCTTCCCACTGTACTCTCCCAAGCGCTTCGTACAGTGCTCTGCACGCAGGAAGTGCTCAATGAACACGACCGATTGATGGATCGGCTGGCCTGCTGGGTGATCTGAGGAAGAGTCCCTCAACCTCAGTTTCCGCATCTGTAAAATGGGGCTAAGCTTCCTCACCCGTCCTCTAAACTGTCAGCTCGTTGTGGGCAGGGACTGAGTCTGCTTACCATTGTACTGTCCCCACCCAAGCGCTTAGTACAGGGCTCTGCACACAGTGAGTGCTCAGTAAACCCGCCTGAATGAAAGAATGAATAATAATAATAATAATGTTGGTATTTTTAAGCGCTTACTATGTGCAGAGCACTGTTCTAAGCGCTGGGGGTAGATACAAGTTGATCAGGTTGTCCCACATGAGGCTCACAGTCTTAATCCCCATTTTACAGATGGGGTAACTGAGGCACAGAGAAGTTGAGTGACTTGCCCAAAGTCACACAGCTGACAATTGGCAGAGCCGGGGTTTGAACCCACGACCTCTGACTCCAAAGCCCGGGCTCTTCCCACTGAGCCACGCTGATGGAGAACCCCGGGTGGAATCGAATGTCAATCACGGGGTACTGGGAGCTCACCTCCTCCAGGAGGCCTTCCCAGATTGAGCCCCCTTTTTCCTCTCCTCCTTCCCCTCCCCACAGCACCTGTATATATATTTGTACCGATTTATTTCACTTGTACCTATTTACTATTCTATTTATCTTGTTAATGATTTGCATCTATCTTTAATTCTATTTGTCCTGACGATTTTGACACCCGTCTCCGTGTTCTGCTTTGCCGTCCGTCTCCCCCTTCTAGGCCGTGAGCCCGTCGTCGGGTAGGGGCCGTCTCTCTCTGTTGCCGACTTGCCCTTCCCAAGCGCTCAGTCCAATCAATCAATCAATCAATCGTATTTATTGAGCGCTTACTGTGAGCAGAGCACCGTACTAAGCGCTTGGGAAGTCCAAGTTGGCAACATATAGAGACCGTCCCTACCCAACAGTGGGCTCACAGTCTAGAAGGAGGAGACAGAGAACAAAACCAAACATACTAACAAAATAAAATAAATAGAATAGATATGTACAAGTAAAATAGAGTAATAAATCTGTACAAACATATATACATATATACAGGTGCTGTGGGGAAGGGAAGGAGGTAAGATGAGGGGGATGGAGAGGGGGAGTCCAGTGCCCTGCACGCAGTAAGCGCTCAATCAATACGACGGAATGAATGAATGGTCCGTTCCGTACCAACCGCGGCCTTCGGCCCTCGGACGGCGGGTGAACGGACACGGCCCCTGAGGTTTTGGGGGTTGGCGAGGGGGTCCCGAGGGGTGTGAGATATTCCCGAAAAAGCAGGGGTGGGGTGGGGGGTCTCACTGGAGCTGATTGCGTTGCAGGACATCTCCCAGGGGCTGCAGGGCCTCGGGAGAGAAGAGATAGATGCCGCAGTTGATGATGTCGCTGACGAACGTGCTCGGCTTCTCCACGTAGTGAAGGACCTAGGAGGGCAGTTTGAGTTTAGGGAAGCGAAAGCCTCGGGGGCCTGGCCTGCGGGGAGGTCTCATTAATATTAATAATATTAATATTATTAAATAGACTGAGCTCCCTCCTTCCTCTCCCCCTCAATCCCCCCCGCCTTACCTCCTTCCCTTCCCCACAGCACCTGTATATATGTCTATATGTTTGTACATTTTTATTACTCTATTCATTTTACTTGTACATTTTTATTCTATTTATTTTAATCTGTTAATATGTTTTATTGTCTGTCTCCCCCTTCTAGACTGTGAGCCCACTGTTGGGTAGGGACCGTCTCTATGTGTTGCCAACTTGGACTTCCCAAGCGCTTAGTACAGTGCTCTGCACACAGTAAGCGCTCAATAAATATGACTGACTGAATGAATGAATAATAACAATAACGAGAATGGTATTCATTCATTCAAGCGCTCAATAAATACGATTGAATGAATGAATGAATCAATCAATCGTATTTATTGAGCACTTACTTTGTGCAGAGCACTGTACTAAGTGCTTGGGAAGTACAAGTTGGCAACATATAGAGATGGTCCCTACCCAACAGTGGGCTCACAGTCCAAAATGAATGAATGAATAATAACAATAACGAGAATGGTATTCATTCATTCAATCGTATTTATTGAGATCTTACTGTGTGCAGAGCACTGTAATAATAATAATAATGGCATTTATTAAGTGCTCACTATGTGCAAAGCACTGTTCCAAGCGCTGGGAAGGTTACCAGGTGATCAGGTTGTCCCTCAGGGGGCTCACAGTCTTAACCCCCATTTTACAGATGAGGTAACTGAAGCCCAGAGAAGCGAAGTGACTGGCCCAAAGTCACACAGCTGACAGTTTGGCGGGGCCGGGGTTTGAACCCATGACCTCTGACTCCAAAGCCCGGGATCTTTCCACTGAGCCACGATGCTTCTCCATGATAATTCTCAATGAGAACAGTATCCATTCATTCATTCAATCATATTTATTGAGCGCTTACTGTGTGCAGAGCACTGAACTACCATGAGAAGCAGCGTGGCTCAGTGGAAAGAGCCCAGGCTTGGGAGTCAGAGGTCATGGGTTCAAATCTCGGCTCCACCAATTGTTAGCTGGGTGACTTTGGGCAAGTCACTTCACTTCTCTGGGCCTCAGTTCCCTCATCTGGAAAATGGGGATGAAGACCGTGAGCCCCACGTGGGACAACCTGATCACCTTGTAACCTCTCACAGTGCTTTGCACATAGTAAGCGCTTAATAAATGCCATCATTATTATGATATAGCTATAACTGTATTTGTTCTGATGATTTTGACACCTGTCTACCTGTTTTGTTTTGTTGTCTGTCTCCCCCTTCTAGACCGTGAGCCCATGGTTGGGTAGGGACCGTCTATGTGTTGCCGACTTGCACTTCCCAAGCGCTTAGTACAGTGCTCTGCACACAGTAAGCGCTCAATAAATACGATTGAATGAATGAAAGAACAAATACCATCATCATCACATACAGCAGACTGCCTCTCTCCCCACCTTCAAAGCGTTTATTAAGGTCACGTCTCCTTCAAGGGGCCTTCCCGGATTACGCCCTCTTTTCCCAGGCTCCCTCTCCCTCCTACGTCAGCTACGTACTTGGGAGAAGCAGTGTGGCACAGTGGAAAGAGCATGGGGCTTTGGAGTCAGAGGTCATGGGTTCAAATCCCGGCTCTGCCAATTGTCAGCTGTGTGACTTTGGGCAAGTCACTTAACTCCTCTAGGCCTCAGTTACCTCATCTGTAAAATGGGGATTAAGACTGTGAGCCCCCCATGGGACAACCTGATCACCTTGTAACCTCCCCAGCGCTTAGAACAGTGCTCTGCACATAGTAAGCGCTTAATAAATGCCATTATTATTATTATTATCCATGCCCTTTGGGCTTTGCACATAGTAAGCGCTTAATAAATGCCATTATTATGATTATTATCCATGCCCTTTGGGCTTTGCACATAGCGCTTAATAAATGCCATTATTATTATTATCCATGCCCTTTGGGCTTTTGATAATCGCCCTGCCCCCAAAGCACTTATGTACGTTTCTTTAAATTATATAAATTATTCATTCACATCAGTGTCTGTCTCTCCCTTCGGACTGTAAGATCGTTATGGGCAGGGAACGTGTCTACCAGCTAACTCTGTTGTATTGGACTCTCACGAGGGCTTAGTACAGTCCTCAAAACAGCGTGGCTTACTGGAAAGAGCCCGAGCTTGGGAGTCAGAGGTCGTGGATTCTAATCCCAGCTCCGCCACTTGTCCGCTGTGTGACTTCGGGCAAGTCGCTTCACTTCTCTGGGCCTCAGTGACCTCATCTGTCAAATGGGGATTAAAACTGTGAGCCCCACGTGGTACAACCTGATCACTTTGTATCTACCCCAGTGCTTAGAACAGTGCTTGGCACATAGTAAGCGCTTAACAACTACCATCATTATTATTCCTCCTCCCCATGCCCCCCGCCCTACCTCCATCCCCTCCCCACAGCACCTGTATATATATTTGTCCAGACTTATTACTCTGTTTTACTTGTACATATTTACTATTCTATTTATTTTGTTAATGCTGTGCATCTAGCTTTAATTCTATTTGTTCTGACGATTCTGACCCGTCTCCATGTTGTTTTGTTAATAATAATAATAATGATGGCATTTATTAAGCGCTTACTATGTGCAAAGCACTGTTCTAAGTGCTGGGGAGGTTACAAGGTGACCGGGTTGTCCCACATGGGGCTCACAGTCTTAATCCCCATTTTACAGATGAGGGAACTGAGGCCCAGAGAAGTGAAGTGACTTGCCCAAAGTCACGCAGCTGACAAGCGGCGGAGCCGGGATTTGAACCCACGACCTCTGACTCCAAAGCCCATGCTCTTTTCCACTGAGCCACGCTGCTTTTGTTGTCTGTCTCCCCCTTCTAGACTGTGAGCCCATTGTCGGGTAGGGACCGTCTCTAGATGTTGCCGACTTGGACTTCCCAAGCGCTTAGTCCAGTGCTCCGCACACAGTAAGCGCTCAATAAATACGATTGAATGTATGAATGAATACAATTGAATGTATTAATACCATTGAGGAATTGATCGATCGATTAAATCGCCGTACTCCAGCCCGCTGAGCGAAAGCCGAACGGTTTGGGCGGGGCTTGAGGGTGTCTATCCGCCCACCGTGGCTCCGGTTGGGTGAGGGTCTCAAGGGGCCTCTTGGGGCTCAATCTATCAATCAATCAATAAATCATATTTATTGAGCGCTTACTGTGTGCAGAGCACTGTACTAAGCGCTTGGGAAGTCCAAGTTGGCAACATATAGAGCCAGTCCCTACCCAACAGTGGGCTCACAGTCTAAAAGGGGGAGACAGAGAACAAAACCAAACATACTAACAAAATAAAATACATAGAATAGATATGTACAAGTAAATAAATAAATAGAGTAATAAATATGTACAAACATATATACATATATACAGGTATACATATTCATTCATTCATTCAATCGCATTTATTCATCATCATCATCAATCGTATTTATTGAGCGCTTACTATGTGCAGAGCACTGTACTAAGCGCTTGGGAAGCACAAATTGGCAACATATAGAGCCAGTCCCTACCCAACAGTGGGCTCACAGTCTAAAAGGGGGAGACAGAGAACAAAACCAAACAGACTAACAAAATAAATAGGATAGATATGTACAAGTAAAATAAATAAATAAATAGAGTAATAAATCTGTACAAACATATATACATATATACAGGTGCTGTGGGGAAGGGAAGGAGGTAAGATGGGGGGATGGAGAGGGGGACGAGGGGGAGAGGAAGGAAGGGGCTCAGTCTGGGAAGGCCTCCTGGAGGAGGTGAGCTCTCAGTAGGGCCTTGAAGGGAGGAAGAGAGCTAGCTTGGTGGATGGGCAGAGGGATTGGGGGCATTCCAGGCCCGGGGGATGACATGGGCCGGGGGTCGATGGCGGGACAGGCGAGAACGAGGCCTAACGGTGAGGAGATTAGCGACGGAGGAGCGGAGGGTGAGGGCTGGGATGGGGAAGGACAGAAGGGAGGTGAGCGAGGAGGGGGCGACAGGATGGATGGATGGACAGCCTGGAAGCCCAGGGTGAGGAGTTTCTGTCTGATGCGCAGATTGATTGGTAGCCACTGGATTATTGAGCGCTTACTGTGTGCACAGCACTTTACTAAGCGCTTGGGAAGTACAAATCGGCAACATATAGAGATGGTCCCTACCCAACAACAGGCTCACAGTCTAGAAGGGGGAGACAGACGACAAAACGTATTAACAAAATAAAATAAATAGAATAGTAAACATGTCCAAGAGTACGTACATATGTGTACTCACATATATACATATATACATATATATCCCCTGAAGGGTGTCTCAAAGTGGGGGTGGTTACTCCACAGATTCCCGGGAATACGACTCCCAGCAGCGCCCCGGCGTAACGTCCGGGTCCCGTCCATCGTAGCCCAGGGGAAGATGGGCACTGGGCAAACTGGGCCTGATTCTGGGCCAGCGGCAGGCGGTGGCCGGGGTGGACCGAGACGAACTGGGTCTGGGCGGAGAGGGAACTGGGGCAGACTGGGACTGGGATGGAGCGAGCCTGGTTCTGGTTTAGAGGCAGGCGGAGACTGGGGCGGACTGGGCCAGAGGCAGGTGGGGACTGGGGCGGGCCGGGGTGGGTTCAGGGGCAGGTGGGGACAGTCTTTCAGACTGTGAGCCCACCGTTGGGTAGGGACTGTCTCTATATGTTGCCAACTTGGACTTCCCAAGTGCTTAGTACAGTGCTCTGCACACAGTAAGCGCTCAATAAATACGATTGATTGATTGATTGATTGAGGCGAACCAGGCCCGATTTTGGGACAGAAGCAGGTGGGGACTGGGGCAGACTGGGCCGGATTATACGTCGCCAACTCGTACTTCCCAAGCGCTCAGTACAGTGCTCTGCACACAGTAAGCGCTCCATAAATCATCATTATCATCAATCGTATTTATTGAGCGCTTACTATGTGCAGAGCACTGTACTAAGCGCTTGGGAAGTACAAATTGGCAGCATACAGAGACAGTCCGTACCCAACAGTGGGCCCGCAGTCTAAAAATACGATTGATTGACTGACTGGGACAGAAGCGGGCGGGGACTGGGGCAGACTGGGCCGGATTCTGGGACAGAAGCAGGCGTAGACTGGGACGGTCCAGGCCGGATTCATTCATTCATTCAATTCATTCATTCAATCGTATTTACTGAGCGCTTACTGTGTGCAGAGCACTGTACTAAGCGCTTGGGAAGTCCAAGTTGGCCATATATAGAGCCGGTCCCTACCCAACACGGGCTCACAGTCTAGAAGGGGGAGACAGGCAACAAAGCAACACATATTAATAAAATAAATAGAATAAATATGTACAAGTAAAATAAATAGAGTAATAAATCCGTACAGACATATATTCAGGTGCTGTGGGGAGGGGAAGGAGGTAAGGCGGGGGGATGGGGAGGGGGAGAGGAAGGCGGATTCTGAGTCGTCAGCTCCCGCTTATAATAATAATAATGATGATGGCATTTATTAAGCGCTTACTATGTGCAAAGCACTGTTCTAAGCACTGGGGGGAAACAAGGTAATCAGGTTGTCCCACGTGGGGCTCAGTCTTCATCCCCATTTTACAGATGAGGTAACAGACACAGAGAAGACTGTGAGCCCACTGTTGGGTAGGGACCGTCTCTCTATGCTGCCAACTTGTACTTCCCAAGCGCTCAGTACAGTGCTCTGCACACAGTAAGCGCTCAATAAATACGATTGATTGATTGATTGGGACAGAAGCACGCGGGGACTGGGGCCGGATTCTGGGACAGAATCAGGTGTAGACTGGGACAGTCCAGGCCGGATTCCAAGTCGTCAGCTCCCGCTTATAATAATAATAATGATGATGGCATTTATTAAGCGCTTACTATGTACAAAGCACTGTTCTAAGCACTGGGGGGATACAAGGTAATCAGGTTGTCCCACGTGGGGCTCAGTCTTCATCCCCATTTTACAGATGAGGTAACAGACACAGAGAAGCCCACTGTTGGGTCGGGACCGTCTCCATATGTTGCCAACTTGTACTTCCCAAGCGCTTAGTCCAGTGCTCTGCACACAGTAAGCGCTCAACAAATACGATTGATTGATGGATTGAGAAGTTAAGACTTGCCCAAACTCACACAGCTGCCAAGTGGCGGGGTTGGGATTTGAACCCATGACCTCTGGCTCCAAAGCTCGGGCTCTTTCCACTGAGCCACGCCGTTTCTCACGCTGCTTATTTCCGTGGCTCAGTGGAAAGAGCCCGGGCTTTGGAGTCAGAGGTCATGGGTTCAAATCTTGACTCCGCCAATTCATTCATACATTCAATCGTATTTATTGAGCGCTTACTGTGTGCAGAGCACTGGACTAAGCGCTTAGCCAAATTGTCAGCTGTGTGACTTTGGGCAAGTCACTTCTCTGTGCCTCAGTCACCTCATCTGTAAAATGGGGATTGACTGTGAGCCCCCCGTGGGACAACCTGATCACCTTGTAACTTCCCCAGCGCTTAGAACAGTGCTTTGCACATAGTAAGTGCTTAATAAATGCCATCATTATTATTTTTATTTCCGGGGTGGAGAGAACCGGGACGGCTAAACGATCTCTCCGGGTCGGGAGGCTGAGGGGTCGTCTCCTTGGGGCCCGGGGGGTCCAGGACAGGGGGGAAGCGGGCAGGGGCGTAGCGGGGGAAGGAGAGGGGGCTCACCTCATGGGTGTCAGGGTCAGCCGCCATGCAGCCGTAGTTGAGGGACTGAGTCCTGTTGGCCTGAGGAAGGAAACCACAGTGGGAAGTCGAGTGGGAGAAGAAACCGGCTGGCCCGCCCGCCCGCCCGCCCTCCCTCCCGCTTGCCAGCTGCTCCACTGGACTAACTATTCTATTTATTTTATTTTGTTAATATGTTTTGTTCTCTGTCTCCCCCTTCTAGACTGTGAGCCCGCTGTTGGGTGGGGACTGTCTCTAGGTGTTGCCAACTTGGACTTCCCAAGCGCTTAGTACAGTGCTCTGCACACAGTAAGTGTTTAATACGATTGAATGAATGAATGCTCCATCCACCAAGCTAGCTCACTTCCTCCCTTCAAGGCCCTACTGAGAGCTCACCTCCTCCAGGAGGCCTTCCCACACTGAGCCCCTTCCTTCCTCTCCCCCTCGTCCTTCTCCATCCCCCTCATCTTACCTCCTTCCCTTCCCCACAGCACCTGTATATATGTTTGTACATATTTATTACCCTAACTTGTACATATCTATTCTATTTCATTTTGTTAGTATGTTTGGTTTTGTTCTCTGTCTCCCCCTTTTAGACTGTGAGCCCACTGTTGGGTAGGGACTGTCTCTATGTGTTGCCAACTTGTACTTCCCAAGCGCTTAGTACAGTGCTCTGCACACAGTAAGCGCTCAATAAATATGATTGACTGATTGCTGTGCAGCTGGCAATTTGTACTTCCCAAGTGCTTAGTCCAGTGCTCTGCACACAGTAAGCGCTCAATACGATTGAATGAATGAATGAACGCTCCCAAGTGCTCAAACAGTGCTCTGCAGCTGCCAATCTGTACTTCTCAAGCGCTTAGTCCAGTGCTCTGCACACAGTAAGCGCTCAATACGATTGAATGAATGAATAATAATAATAATAATAATCATGGCATTTGTTAAGCGCTTACTACATGCAAAGCACTGTTCTAAGCACTGGGGGGGTTACAATGTGATCAAGTTGTCCCACGTAGGGCTCAGTCTTAATCTGTAACTGAGGCTCAGAGAAGTTAAGTGACTTGCCCAAGGTTACACAGCAGACTTGTGGTGGAGCGGGATTCAAACCCACGACCTCTGACTCCAAAGCCCGGGCTCTTCCCACTGAGCCACGCTGCTTCTCTAGCTCCTCTACTTCCCAAGTGCTTAGTCCAGTGCTCTGCACACAGTAAGCGCTCAATATATATGAGGTGGCCTCATGATTTGTATCAGTTTCACTTTTAGCTGGCTCTCTTCCCCCTTTCAAAGCCCTACTGAGAGCTCACCTCCTCCAGGAAGCCTTCCCAAACTGAGCCCCCCTTTTCCTCTCCTCCTCCCCATCCCCCCGGCCCTACCTCCTTCCCCTCCCCACAGCACCTGTATATATTTTTGTACAGACTTATTACACTATTTTACTTGTCCATATTTACTATTCTATTTATGTTGTTAATGTAATTAATGTAAAGCATCTAGCTTTATTTCTATTTATTCTGATGACTTGACACCTGTCCCCATGTTTTGTTTTGTTGTCCATCTCCCCCTTCTAGACTGAGCCCGTCGTTGGGTAGGGACCGTCTTTAGATGTTGCCAACTTGTACTTCCCAAGCGCTTAGTCCAGTGCTCTGCACACAGTAAACGCTCAATAAATACGATTGATTCTATTTATTCTGATGACTTGACACCTGTCCCCATGTTTTGTTTTGTTGTCCGTCTCCCCCTTCTAGCCTGTGAGCCCGTCGTTGGGTAGGGACCGTCTCTAGATGTTGCCAACTTGTACTTCCCAAGCGCTTAGTCCAGTGCTCTGCACACAGTAAGCGCTCAATGAATACGATTCAATGAATGAATGAATGACTGAAAGAATGAATGAGGGCAGGGATCAGGTCTCCTAACTCTGCCGTCCTCTCCCAAGCGCTCAGTACACAGTAGGCCGTCGACTCCGCGAGGGCAGGGATAGCGTCGACTAACGCTTTCGTCCTCTACCGAGTCTGCTGGACTCTCCCGCGTGCTCAGAACAGTGCTCTGCACGTAGTGTGTACTCTCGTAGTGTGTACAGAGGAGCAGCGTGGCTCAGTGGAAAGAGCCCGGGCTTTGGAGTCAGAGGTCATGGGTTTGAATCCTGGCTCTGCACATGATGATGATGATGATGATGATGGCATTTATTAAGCGCTTACTATGTGCAAAGCACTGTTCTAAGCGCTGGGGGGATACAAGGTGATGAGGTTGTCCCATGTGGGGCTCACAGTCTTCATCCCCATTTTACAGATGAAGTGAAGTGACTTGCCCAAAGTCACACAGCTGACAAGTGGCGGAGCCGGCATTTGAACCCATGACCTCTGACTCCAAAGCCCGGGCTCTTTCCCACTGAGCCACGCTGCTTCACACAGCACATGTCTGCTGTGTGACCCTGGGCAAGTCACTTCAGTTCTCGGAGCCTGTTCCCTCATCTGTAAAATGGGGATGATGACTGTGAGCCCCACGCGGGACAACCTAATCACCTTGTAGTCCCCCAGCGCTTAGAACAGTGCTTTGCACATAGTAAGCGCTTAATAAATGCCATTCTTATTATTATTACTCAAAAATTACCACAGACTGACTGTCTCCTGAAGACTTCACCCGGCTAGCTCGCTTCCTCCCTTCAAGGCCCTACTGGGAGCTCACCTCCTCCAGGAGGCCTTCCCACACTCAGCCCCTTTCGTCCCCCTCTTCATCCCCCTCATCTTACCTCCTTCATCATCATCATCAATCGTATTTATTGAGCGCTTACTATGTGCAGAGCACTGTACTAAGCGCTTGGGAAGTACAAATTGGCAACATATAGAGACAGTCCCTACCCAACAGTGGGCTCACAGTCTAAAAGGGGGAGACAGAGGACAAAACCAAACATACTAACAAAATAAAATAAATAGAATAGATGTACAAATAAATTAAATGAATAAATAGAGTAAAAAAATCTGTACAAACATATATCCATATATACAGGTGCTGTGGGGAAGGGAGGGAGGTAAGATGGGGGGATGGAGAGGGGGACGAGGGGGAGAGGAAGGAAGGGGCTCAGACTGGGAAGGCCTCCTGGAGGAGGTGAGCTCTCAGCAGGGCCTTGAAGGGAGGAAGAGAGCTAGCTTGGCGGAGGGGCAGAGGGATTGGGGGCATTCCAGGCCCGGGGGATGACGTGGGCCGGGGGTCGATGGCGGGACGGGCGAGAGCGAGGTACGGTGAGGAGATCAGCGGTGGAAGAGCGGAGGGTGCGGACTCCCTTCCCCACAGCACCTATATATATGTTTGTACATATAGAGGGGATCAACGGGGCTTGGATGAAGTATCTATATGAGGGGAATGATACCCAAACCTCCCCCGGGGACCACCCCCCCCCGAGTGTCGTCCAAGCAATCACCGTGGTCCCCAGCAGGAGGAAGGGCCGGGGCCGGGCCCGGTGGGCCTCCAACATAGCGGCCAGGGGGAAGTCCGAGCAGACGTCAGCGTTGAGCACGAAGAAGGCCTCGGGCCCCCCCGGCTAGGATCTGGTCCCGAAAATGGTAGAGGCCCCCGCCTGTGCCCAACGGGGCAAACTCCTGCAGATACCTAATAATGACAGCAACAATAACAACGGTACTCAGGGAAGCAGTGTGGCTCGGTGGAAATCAATCAATCGATCGTATTTATTGAGCGCTTACTGGGTGCAGAGCACTGGACTAAGCGCTTGGGAAGTCCAAGTTGGCAACATATAGAGACAGTCCCTACCCAACAGTGGGCTCACGGTCTAAAAGAAGAGACTGTGAAAGAAGACTGGAAAGAAGAGCCACTGCCTGCATCTTGCGTGGGCTCCTCCTCCTCCTCATCATCCTCAATCGTATTTATTGAGCGCTTACTGTGTGCAGAACACTGGACTAAGCGCTTGGGAAGTACAGATTGGCAACATATAGAGACAGTCCCTACCCAACAGTGGGCTCGCGGTCTAAAAGAAGGGACTGTGAAAGAAGACTGGAAAGAAGAGTCACTGCCTGCATCTTGCGTGGGCTCCTCCTCCTCCTCCTCCTCATCAATCGTATTTATTGAGCGCTTACTATGTGCAGAGCACTGGACTACGCGCTTGGGAAGTACAAGTTGGCAACATATAGAGACAGTCCCTACCCAACAGTGGGCTCGCAGTCTAAAGGAAGGGACTGTGAAAGAAGACTGGAAAGAAGAGCCACTGCCTGCATCTTGCGTGGGCTCCTCCTCCTCCTCCTCCTCATCAATCGTATTTATTGAGCACTTACTATGTGCAGAGCACTGTACTAAGCGCTTGGGAAGTATAGATTGGCAACATATAGAGACAGTCCCTACCCAACAGTGGGCTCACAGTCTAAAAGAAGGGACTGTGAAAGAAGACTGGAAAGAAGAGCCACTGCCTGCATCTTGCATGGGCTCCTCCTCCTCCTCCTCATCATCAATCGTATTTATTGAGCGCTTACTATGTGCAGAGCACTGTACTAAGCGCTTGGGAAGTACAGATTGGCAACGTATAGAGACAGTCCCTACCCAACAGTGGGCTCACAGTCTAAAAGTGGGCTCACAGTCTAACAGTCTAACTCTAACTCCTCATCTAACTCCTCATCATCGCTATGTTGCCAATTTGTACTACCCAAGCACTTAGTACAGCGCTCTGCACATAGTAAGCGCTCAATAAATACGATCGATGATGATGATCACAAGGTACTGAGTTTGAGGCCCTTTAGCCCCAAGTTTCCCCGCTGCATTGGAAATGACGGGGCCTCATCTTTTCAGTTGATCCCACGCGGATCTGCTCTATAATCCGGACCTCCTTACTTTCCTCAGATCTGTTATTCCTTCCTTCGAAGGGGAGGTGACCACTCCATCCGTTACTCCTTGTGAGTTTAGAACAGTGCTTCAGCGCTTAGAACAGTGCTTCGCACGTAGTAAGCGCTTAACAAATGCCATCGTTATTATTATTATTATTGTGAGTGTATGCCTGTGTTGTACGAATTGTATGAACACTACAATTCCTTCATTCCTTGTAACAATAATGATAAGAATTGTAGTGTTTAAGTGCTAACTCTGTCAGGCACTGCAATTCACCTGTCTATTATTTGTTTCGTTTTGTTTAGAACAGTGCTTCAGCGCTTAGAACAGTGCTTTGCACGTAGTAAGCGCTTAATAAATGCCATCGTTATTATTATTATTATTGTTGTGAGTGTATGCCTGTGTTGTACGAATTGTATGAACACTACAATTCCTTCATTCCTTGTAACAATAATGATAAGTTAAGTGCTAACTCTGTCAGGCACTGCAATTCACCTGTCTATTATTTGTTTTGTTTTGTTGCTTAGAACAGTGCTTCAGCGCTTAGAACAGTGCTTTGCACGTAGTAAGCGCTTAACAAATGCCATCGTTATTATTATTATTACTGTGAGTGTATGCCTGTGTTGTACGGATTGTATGAACACTACAATTCCTTCATTCCTTGTAACAATAATGATAAGAATTGTAGTGTTTAAGTGCTAACTCTGTCAGGCACTGCAATTCACCTGTCTATTATCTGTTTCGCTTTGTTTAGAACAGTGCTTCAGCGCTTAGAACAGTGCTTTGCATGTACTAAGCGCTTAACAAATGCCATCGTTATTATTATTATTACTGTGAGTGTATGCCTGTGTTGTACGGATTGTATGAACACTAAAATTCCTTCATTCCTTGTAACAATAATGATAAGAATTGTAGTGTTTAAGTGCTAACTCTGTCAGGCAGTGCAATTCACCTATTATTTGTTTCGTTTTGTTTAGAACAGTGCTTCAGCGCTTAGAACAGTGCTTTGCACATAGTAAGCGCTTAACAAATGCCATCGTTATTATTATTATTACTGTGAGTGTATGCCTGTGTTGTACGGATTGTATGAACACTAAAATTCCTTCATTCCTTGTAACAATAATGATAAGAATTGTAGTGTTTAAGTGCTAACTCTGTCAGGCACTGCAATTCACCTGTCTATTATTTGTTTCGTTTTGTTTAGAACAGTGCTTCAGCGCTTAAAACAGTGCTTTGCACGTAGTAAGCGCTTAACAAATGCCATCGTTATTATTATTATTACTGTGAGTGTATGCCTGTGTTGTACGGATTGTATGAACACTAAAATTCCTTCATTTCTTGTAACAATAATGATAAGAATTGTAGTGTTTAAGTGCTAACTCTGTGTCAGGCACTGTAATTCACCAGTCGTTTTGTTGTCTGTCTCCCCCTTCTAGGCTGTGAGCCCATCGTTGGGTAGGGACCGTCTCTGCATATTGCCGATGTGTACTTCCCAAGCGCTTAGTACAGTGCTCTGCACACAGTAAGCGCTCAATAAATATGATTGAACCAACGAAAGAGCAGGGGCTTTGGAGCCAGGGGTCATGGGTTCAAATCCCGGCTCCGCCAACTGTCAGCTGGGTGACTTTGGGCAAGCCACTTCATTCAATCGCTTAGTACAGTGCTCTGCACATAGTAAGCGCTCAATAAATACGATTGATTCAATCGTATTTATTGAGCGCTGGACTAAGCGCTTGGGAAGTCCAAGTGGGCAACATCTAGAGACGGTCCCTACCCAACAGCGGGCTCACAGGCTAGAAGGGGGAGACAGACAACAACAAAACAAAACATATTAACAAAATAAAATCAATAGAATAAACATGTACAAATAAAATAGAGTAATAAAGACGTACAAACATATATACAGGTGCTATGGGGAAGGGAAGGAGGTAAGGCGGGGAGGATGGGGAGGGGGAGGAGGGGGAGAGGAAGGAGGGGGCTCAGTCTCACTTCACTTCTCTGTGCCTCAGTTCCCTCATCTGTAAAATGGGGATTAAAACTGTGAGCCCCCCCGTGGGACAACCTGATCACCTTGTAACCTCCCCAGTGCTTAGAACAGGGCTTTGCACATAGTAAGCGCTTAACAAATACCATCAATATTATTATTACTTGTTGAATGCTTTTTCATCATTCAATTGTATTTTTTGAGCGCTTACGGTATGCAGAGCACTGGACTAAGTGCTTGGGAAGCACAAGCTGGCAACATAGAGAGACGGCCCCTACCCAACAGTGGGCTCACAGTCTAGAAGGGGGAGACAGACAACAAAACAAAACTTATTAACAAAATAAAATAAATAGAATAGATATGTACAAATAAAATAGAGTAATAAATACATACAAACATATATACAGGTGCTGTGGGGAGACAGATAACAAAACAAAACATATTAACAAAATACAATAAATAGAATAAATATGTACAAATAAAATAAATAGAGTAATAAATACATACAAACATATATACAGGTGCTGTGGGGAGGGGAAGGAGGTAAGGCGGGGGGGATGGAGAGGGGGGCAGGCACTGTACTAAGCGCTGGGGTGGATACAAGGTAACCGGGTTGGACCCAGTCCCTGTCCCATGAGGGGCTCACAGTCTTCATCCCCCGCATCTTACTTCCTTCCCTTCCCCACAGCACCTGTATATATGTATATGTGTTTGTACATATTTATTATTCTATTTCTTTATTTTACTTGTACCTATCTATTCTATTTATTTTATTTTGTTAGTATGGTTGGTTTTGTTCTCTGTCTCCCCCTTCTAGACTGTGAGCCCACCGTTGGGTAGGGACCGTCTCTATACGTTGCCAACTTGGACTTCCCAAGCGCTTTGTCCAGTGCTCTGCACACAGTAAGCGCTCCATAAATACGACTGATGGATTGACTGATTTTACGGGCGAGGGAACCGAGGCCCAGGGATGTGAAGTGACCTGCCCCAGGTCACACAGCAGACAAGTGGTGGAGCCGGGATTCGAACCCAAGGCCTTCGGACTCTCAGGCCCGGGCTCCACCCACTAAGCCCCGCGTCCCAGGTGTGCCCGGCGAGCCCGTTGCCTGCCGGCCTCTCTCCCTCCACTTGTCCGCTGTGTGACCTCGGGCAAGTCACTTCACTTCTCTGGGCCTCCGTTCCCTCATCTGCAAAATGGGATTGAGACTGTGAGCCCCGGGTGGAACAGGGACTGCATCCAATGTGATTTGCTTGTATCCACCCCAGTGCTTAGTACAGTGCCTGGCAACATAGTAATCGCTTAACAAATACTACAATTATTACTATTATTCATTCACTCATGCAATCATATTTACTGAGCGCTTACTGTGTGCAGAGCACTGGACTAAGCGCTTAGGAAGTACAAGTCGGCAACATATGATCAGGTTGTCCCACGCGGGGCTCACAGTCTTCATCCCCATTTTCCAGATGAGGTCACTGAGGCTCAGAGAATAATAATAATGATGGCATTTGTTAAGCACTTACTATGTGCAGAGCACTGTTCTGAGCGCTGGGGGGAATACAAGGTGATCAGGTTGTCCCACGGGGGGCTCACAGTCTTCATCCCCATTTTCCAGATGAGGTCACTGAGGCTCAGAGAATAATAATAATGATGGCATTTGTTAAGCACTTACTATGTGCAGAGCACTGTTCTGAGCGCTGGGGGGAACACAAGGTGATCAGGTTGTCCCACGGGGGGCTCACAGTCTTCACCCCCATTTTCCAGATGAGGTCACTGAGGGTCGGAGAAGTGCAGTGACTTGCCCAAGGTCACACAGCAGACATGTGGCAGAGCCGGAATTCGAACCCATGACCTCTGACTCCAAAGCCCGGGCTACTCTATTTATTTATTTGACTTGTACATATCTATTCTATTTATTTTATTTTGTTAGTCTGTTTGGTTTTGTTCTCTGTCTCCCCCTTTTAGACTGTGAGCCCACTGTTGGGTAGGGACTGTCTCTAGATGTTGCCAACTTGGACTTCCCAAGCGCTTAGTCCAGTGCTCTGCACACAGTAAGCGCTAAATAAATATGATTGATTGATTGATTTCCACTGAGCCACGCTGCTTCTCCGTCCCTGCTGGACTCCAGAGGTTCCTTTGTTTTTAATGGTATCTGTTAAGCACTTACTCTGTGCCAGCCACTGTACTAAGTGCCTGGGGAGATACAAGCGAGTCAGGTTGGACACAGTCCCTGTATTTAATCATATTTAATCGTATTTACTGAGCGCTTACTATGTGCAGAGCACTGTACTAAGCGCTTGTCCCACATGGGGCTCACAGTCTTAATCCCCATTTCACAGACGAGGTAATAACGACCTCCTCCTCTCGTCATCATCATCATCGATCGTATTTATTGAGCGCTTACTGTGTGCAGAGCACTGTACTAAGCGCTTGGGAAGTACAAGTTGGCAACATACAGAGACAGTCCCTACCCACCAGTGGGCTCACAGTCTAAAAGGGGGAGACAGAGAACAAAACCAAACATACTAACAAAATAAAATAAATAGAATAGATATGTACAAGTAAAATAAATAGATAAATAGAGTAATAAATATGTACAAACATATATACATATATATCTCCTTCCTCTCCCCCTCCCCATCCCCCCGACCTTACCTCCTTCCCCTCCCCACAGCACCTGTATGCATGTATCTATGTTTGTATGGATTTATTACTCTATTTATTGATTGATTTTATTTGTACATATTTATTCTCTTTATTTTATTTTGTTAATATGTTTTGTTTTGTGCTCTGTCTCCCCCTTCTAGACTGTGAGCCCACTGTTGGGTGGGGACCGTCTCTATATGTTGCCAACTTGGACTTCCCAAGCGCTTAGTCCAGTGCTCTGCACACAGCAAGCGCTCAATAAATACGATTGAATGAATGAATGAATGAACGACAATAACAACATTATTATTAACAATAATGGCATTGGTTAAGCGCTTCTTCTAGACTGTGAGTCCACTGTTGGGTAGGGACTGTCTCTAGATGTTGCCAACTTGTACTTCCCAAGCGCTTAGTACAGTGCTCTGCACACAGTAAGTGCTCAATAGATACGATTGATTGATTGATTGATTACTATGTGCCGAGCACCGTTCTAAGCGCTGGGGGAGATAATAATAATAATAATGATGGCATTTATTAAGCGCTTACTATGTGCCAAGCATTGTTCTAAGCACTGGGGAGGTTACAAGGCGATCAGGTTGTCATCATCATCAACATCATCAATTGTATTTATTGAGCGCGTACTGTGTGCAGAGCACTGTACTAAGCGCTTGGGAAGTACAAATTGGCAACATATCATCATCATCAATCGTATTTATTGAGCGCGTACTGTGTGCAGAGCACTGTACTAAGCCCTTGGGAAGTACAAATTGGCAACATACAGAGACAGTCCCTACCCAACAGTGGGCTCACAGTCTAAAAGGGGGAGACAGAGAACAAAACCAAACATACTAACAAAATAAAATAAATAGAATGGATATGTACAAACAAAATAAATAGAGTAATAAATATGTACAAACATATATACATATATACAGGTATATATAGAGAGGTTGTCCCACGTGGGGCTCAGGGTCTTCATCCCCAGACTGAGCCCCTTCTCCCAGACTGAGCCCCTTCTTTCCTCTCCCCCTCGTCCCCCTCTCCATCCCCCCGTCTTACCTCCTTCCCTTCCCCACAGCACCTGTATATATGTATATATGGTTGTACATATTTATTACTCTATTTATTTATTTATTTATTTATTTTACTTGTACATTTCTATCCTACTTATTTTATTTTGTTGGTATGTTTGGTTCTGTTCTCTGTCTCCCCCTTTTAGACTGTGAGCCCACTGTTGGGTAGGGACTGTCTCTATGTGATGCCAATTTGTACTTCCCAAGCGCTTAGTACAGTGCTCTGCACATAGTAAGCGCTCAATAAATACGATTGATTGATTGATTGATCCCCATTTTCCAGATGAGGGAACTGAGGCCCAGAGAAGCGAAGTGACTTGCCCAAAGTCCCACAGCTGACAATTGGCAGAGCCGGGATTTGAATCCATCATCATCATCAATCGTATTTATTGAGCGCTTACTATGTGCAGAGCACTGTACTAAGCGCTTGGGAAGTACAAGTTGGCAACATACAGAGAGGTTGTCCCACGCGGGGCTCAGGGTCTTCATCCCCATTTTCCAGATGAGGGAACTGAGGGCCAGAGAAGCGAAGTGACTTGCCCGAAGTCCCACAGCTGACAATCGGCAGAGCCGGGATTTGAACCCGTGACCTCTGACTCCAAAGCCCGGGCTCTTTCCACTGAGCCACGGATGCGAGGTAAGGGCCGGGGATGCCGAGGCCCTCTCCCTCCCTCCTCCCCCTCCGCCACTCACCGGATGGGAATGTCGAACTCCCTCTGGGCACTGCCCACGAAGCGACTGAGAGCCTCATCCGGCTGGTAGAATCCAATAAGCAGGATCTCCTGCAATCCTGCTACCTGGGGGGTGGGCGGAAAAACACGGAAGGCATGTCCAAGCGCTTAGTCCAGTGCTCTGCACACAGTAGGCGCTCAATAAATACGATTGACGATTGAGGATGGGATGGACCACCAGGTGGGGTCCAGACCAGACCCCTGGGGAAGCAAGATAATAATAATAATAATAATAATGCCATTTATTACACGCTTACTACGTTCATTCATTCATTCAATCGTATTGATTGAGCGCTTACTGTGTGCAGAGCACTGTAGTAAGCGCTTGGGAAGTCCAAGTTGGCAACATCTAGAGACGGTCCCTACCCAACAGCGGGCTCACAGTCTAGAAGGGGGAGATGGACGACAAAACAAAACATAATAAACCAAATAAAATAAATACGTACTAGTAAAATAGAGTAATAAATATATATATATGTACATCAGAACAAGTAAACAGGCATTAATGTAAATAAATAGAATTATAGATAAATATATATGTATATACACAAGTGCTGTGAGGCGGGGAGGTGGGGTAGAGCAAAGAGGGTGAGTCGGGGGGAGGAAGATTGATACATGGAGGAGGGAAGAAGGGAGGGGGTTGACATGAGAAGCAGCGGGGCTCAGTGGAAAAACCTCGGGCTTTGGAGTCAGAGGTAATGGGTTCGAATCCCGGCCCCGCCACACGTCTGCTGCGTGACCTTGGGCAAGTCGCTTCACTTCTCTGGGCCTCAGTGACCTCATCTGTAAAATGGGGGTGATGACTGTGAGCCCCCCGTGGGACAACCTGATCACCTTGCATCCCCTCCCAGCGCTTAGAACAGTGCTTTGCACATAGTAAGCGCTTAATAAATGCCATTATTATTATTACTATTACTAAGATGGACTACCATATCCCTGGTGCTTGCTAACTATAATAATAATAATAATATTAGTCTAAAAGGGGGAGACAGAGAACAAAACCAAACATACTAACAAAATAAAATAAATAGAATAGATATGTACAAGTAAAATAAATAAACACATACATATATATATATATATATACATATATATACACACACATATATATATGTAATGATAGCATTTATTAAGCGCTTTCTATGTGCAAAGCACTGTTCTAAGTGCTGGAGAGGTTACAAGGTGATCAGATTGTCCCACGGGGGGCTCACAGTCTTAATCCCCATTTTACAGATGAGGGAACTGAGGCCCAGAGAAGTGAAGTGACTTGCCCAAAGTCACACAGCTGACAGTTGGCGGAGCCGGGATTTGAACCGCTGACCTCTGACTCCAAAGCCCGGGCTCTTTCCACTGAGCCACGCTGCTTCCCCGATAGTATATATCATCATCATCATAATAATAGTGATTCTGGTACTTAAGTGCTTACTCTGTGCCAAGCACTGGGGTGGAGACAAGTGAATTGGGTTGGACACAGTCCCTGTCCAACGTGGGGCTCACAAGTTTAAGCAGGATTTAACCCCCCCATTTTGCCAATGGGGTAACGGAGAAGTGAAGTGACTTGGCCAAGGTCACACAGCAGACACGGGATTAGCACCCAGGTCCTCTGATTCCCGGGCCCGGGCTCTTTCCACTAGGCCGTGCTGCTACAGCGCCCGTCCCGCCGTCGACCCCCCAGCCCACGTCCTACCCCTGGCCCGGGACGCCCTCCCTCCGCACATCCGCCAAGCTAGCTCTCTTCCTCCCTTCATCATCAATCGTATTTATTGAGCGCTTACTGTGTGCAGAGCACTGTACTAAGCGCTTGGGAAGTACAAGTTGGCAACATATAGAGACAGTCCCTACCCAACAGTGGGCTCACAGTCTAAAAGTGCTCAAAGCCCTATTGAGAGCTCACCTCCTCCGGGAGGCCTTCCCACACTCAGCCCCCTTTTCCTCAGCTCCCCGACTCACCCTCTTTGCTCTATCCCACCTCCCCGCCTCACAGCACTTGTGTATATATGCATATATATCTATAATTCTATTTATTTACATTAATGCGTTTACTTGTTTTGATGTACATATATATACAAACATATATACACATACATATGCATACATACATATATATGCACACACATATATATGCATACATACATATACAACATACATATATATGCACACACATATATATGCATACATACATATCATCATCAATCGTATTTATTGAGCGCTTACTATGTGCACAGCACTGTATTAAGCGCTTGGGAAGTACAAATTGGCAACATATAGAGACAGTCCCTACCCAACAGTGGGCTCACAGTCTAAAAGGGGGAGACAGAGAATAAAACCAAACATACTAACAAAATAAAATAAATAGAATAGATATGTACAAGTAAAATAAACACATACATATATATATATATATACATACACACATATATATACACACACATATATATACACATACATATATGTAATGATAGCATTTATTAAGCGCTTACTATGTGCAAAGCACCGTTCTAAGCGCTGGAGAGGTTACAAAGTGATCAGGTTGTCCCACGGTGGGCTCACAGTCTTCATCCCCATTTTACAGATGAGGGAACTGAGGCCCAGAGAAGTGAAGTGACTTGCCCAAAGTCACACAGCTGACAGTTGGTGGAGCTGGGATTTGAACAGCTGACCTCTGACTCCAAAGCCCGGGCTCTTTCCACTGAGCCACGCTGCTTCCCCGATAGTATATATGCACATACCTATATATGCATACATACATACATATATATATATATATATATATATATATATATATATATATATATATATATATATATATATATATATATATATATATATATATATATATATTTCTAGACTGTGAGCCCGTTGTTGGGTAGGGACCATTTCTCTATGTTGCCAACTTGTACTTCCCAAGCACTTAGTATAGTGCTCTGCACACAGTAAGCGCTCAATAAATACAATTGAATGAAGAGAAGCAGCGTGGCTCTGTGGAAAGAGCCTGGGCTTAGGAGTCAGAGGTCAAGGGTTCAAATCCCAGCTCCGCCAACTGTCGGCTGTGTGACTTTGGGCAAATCACTCCTCTGGGTCTCAGTGACCTCATCTGTAAAATGGGGATGAAGACTGTGAGCCCCCCACGGGACAACCTGATCACCTTGTAACCTCCCCAGCACATATAACAGTGCTTTGCACATAGTAAGCGCTTAATAAATGTCATCATTATTAATGAATAAATATACATATATATATATATATATATATAATTCTATATTTATATTGATGCTATCGATGGCTGTTTACTTGTTTTGGTGTCTGTCTTTCCCCTTCTACACTGAGCGCCCGTTGTTGGGTAGGGACCGTCTCTATATGTTGCCAACTTGTACTTCCCAAGCACTTAGTACAGTGCTCTGCACACAGTAAGCGCTCAATAAATACAACTGAATGAAGAGAAGCAGCGTGGCTCTGTGGAAAGAGCCCGGGCTTAGGAGTCAGAGGTCAAGGGTTCAAATCCCGGCTCCGCCAATTGAAAGCTGTGTGACTTTGGGCAAGTCACTTCACTTCTCTGGGCCTCAGTGACCTCATCTGTAAAATGGGGATGAAGACTGTGAGCACCCCCCGTGGGACAACCTAATCACCTTGTAACCTCCCCAGCACATAGAACAGTGCTTTGCACATAGTAAGCACTTAATAAATGTCATTATTATTATTATTATTAATGAATATATATATATATACACACACATATATAATTCTATTTATTTATACTGATGCTATCGGTGGCTGTTTACTTGTTTTGGTGTCTGTCTCCCCGCTTCTAGACTGTGAGCCCGTTGTGGGCAGGGACTGTCTCTCTCTGTTGCTGAATTGTACTTTCCAAGTGCTTAGCACACTGCTCTGCACACAGTGAGTGCTCAATAAATACGATTGAATGAACGAATGGATGGCACAGTGAGCCCTTAAATACCACTAAAGAAAAAAAAAATAGGAATGGAGGCAGCTGGGGGACAGAGGGAGGGTTTTTTTTTTAATGGCATTTGTTAAGCGCTTACTATGTGCAGAGCACTGCTCTAAGAGCTGGTGGGGGGGTTACAAGGTGATCAAGTTGCCCCACGTGGGGCTCACAGTCTTAATCCCCATTTTACAGATGAGGTAACTGAGGCTCAGGGAAGTTAAGTGACTTGCCCAAGGTCACACAGCAGACGGGTGGTGGAGTGGGGATTTGAACCCAGGACCTCTGACTCCAAAGCCCGGGCTCTTTCCACTGAGCCACGCTGCTCCTCACTGAGGGTGAGGCAATGAGATGGGCGTTGGTGGCGTCGGTCGGACGCGGGCAAGAAGCCGGTTGTGTTCCCTTCCCCACCCCCAGAGCTGTGCCCAGCTCCTGGGAGAGACCGCAGTGCTTGGCACAGAGTAAGCGCTTAATAAATAACATATTATTGTAATTATTCTTAAAAAGCTGGGCCTCTACCCATCCTCCAGCTTGACACCTCCTCGCTGTGCCCACAGAGGAACCGCCCCTTTCTCCGGTCGGCCAGAGGGGAAGTCAGGACCCCCAGGCTTGTGTCCCCAAGGGTGCCCGGGCGGGCCCCGCCTCGATCCGTGCCTCAGTTTCCCTTTCTGTCCCCAGGGAGCGGGCAGAGGGCGTTACCTGAGCACAGGCCTCGATGTGGTGCTGGATCATGGGGACTCCGGCCACCGGGAACAGAGGCTTCGGCACTTCGAAGGAGAGAGGTCGGAATCGCGTCCCTGGAGGGATGGGAAGGGGGGACAAAGCTGCGGGGTTGGAGGTGCGGGGGGTTCCGGGGGTCGTGTTGGGGGGAGAGGGACGGTGGGATGGGGTTCGCGGGCCCCTGGGGCGACTCATCCAACCAAATGCTTCAAACAGAAACTCGTCCCCGTTGGCTTTAAGCGGCTAGCTCTCTTCCTCCCTTCAAGGCCCTACTGAGAGCTCACCTCCTCCAGGAGGCCTTCCCAGACTGAGCCCCTTCCTTCCTCTCCCCCTCGTCCCCCTCTCCATCCCCCCCCATCTTACCTCCTTCCCTTCCCCACAGCACCTGTATACATGTATATATGTCTGTACATATTTATTACTCTATTTTACTTGTACATATCTATTCTATTTATTTTATTTTGTTAGTATGTTTGGTTTTGTTCTCTGTCTCCCCCTTTTAGACTGTGAGCCCACTGCTGGGTAGGGACTGTCTCTATGTGTTGCCAATTTGGACTTCCCAAGCGCCTAGTACAGTGCTCTGCAAATAGTAAGCGCTCAATAAATACGATTGATGATGATGATGAAGACAGAGAGGCAGCGTGGCTCAGTGGCAAGAGCCTGGGCTTTGGAGTCGGAGGTCGTGGGTTCTAATCCCGGCTCCGCCAACTGTCCGCTGGGTGACTTTGGGCAAGTCACTTCTCGGTGCCTCAGTTCCCTCGTCTGTAAAATGGGGATGAGGACTGTGAGCCCCCCGTGGGATGACCTGATCACCTTGTAACCTCCCCAGCGCTTACAGCGGTGCTTCGCACATAGTAAGTGCTTAACAAATACCATCATCATCATTATTATTATTATTATCAGCCCTCCGCTGGATGCTCTCCTCCTCCAACCGAGCCGGCATGCTCTGCTCCTCTCATGCCAACCTCCTCCCTGCCCTCCATCTCGCCTCTCTCGCCGCCAACCTCTCGCCCGCGTCCTGCCTCTGGCCCAGCCCTCCCTCCCTCCTCAAATCCCACAGACAATGACTCTCCCCCTCTTCTAAGCCTTATTCAGCGCTTAGAACAGTGCTTTGCACATAGTAAGCGCTTAATACCATCATTATTATTGAAAACCCACCTCCTCCAAGAGGCCTTCCCCGACTGCGCCCTCCTTTCTTCTCCCCCTCCCTTCTGCGTCGCCCTCTCCCTTTCTTCATCCCTCCCTCAGCCCCGCACCACTTACGTCCGCATCCGTCAGTTATTTATTTCTATTCGTGTCCGTTCCCCACTTTAGACCGTGAGCTCATTGTGGGCAGGGAATGTGTCTGCTTACTGTTATTCTGTGCTCTCCCGAGGGCTTCGTGCAGTGCTGCACACACGGTAAGCGCTCAGTAAGTACGAATGTAGAGCATTTCTATAGAAATGTTCAGGGCACTTCCCCACTTCCTCAAAAATCTCTTGTGGTTGCCCATCCACCTCCGTATCAAGCAAAAACTCATCACCGTCGGCTTCAAGGCTGTCCATCACCTCTCCCCCTCCTACCTCACCTCCTTTCTCTCATTCTCCATCGCAGCCCGCACCCTCTGCTCCTCCGCCGCTAATCTCCTCACCGTTAGTCCTCGTTCTCACCCGTCCCACCATCGACCCCCAGCCCCCGTCCTCCCCCGGGCCCGGAATGCCCCCAATCCCTCTGCCCATCCGCCAAACTAGCTCTCTTCCTCCCTTCAAAGCCCTACTGAAAGCTCACCTCCTCCAGGAGGCCTTCCCACACTGAACCCCCCTTTTCTTCTGCTCCTCCTCCCCATCATCCCGACTCCCTCTTTGCTCTCCCCGCCAGGTATTTATCTATAATTCTATTTATTTCTATTGATGCCCACTTACTTGTATCGATGCCCATCTCCCCCGCCTCTAGACCGTGAGCCCGCTGCAGGCAGGGATTGTCTCTCTTTATTGCTGTCTCAGTCCAGTGCTCTGAGCGCAGTAAGCGCTCAATAAATACGTCTGAATGACTCCTGGGCAGGGAGGGGACGAGGGGCTTGGGGGACAAAGGAGTCCGGGGAGTCCTCACCTTTCTGGGGTCCCCCGATGAGGATCACGGCTTTCAGCATCGTCACCGTCTGAGCCCCGGGAATCAGGCACAGTCAGATCCTGGACCCCGACCCCAAGAAAATCAATCAATCAATCAATCCTATCAATTGTACTTCCCAAGCGCTTAGTACAGCGCTCTGCACGCAGTAAGCGCTCAATAAATACGATTGATGATGATTTATTGAGCGCTTACTGTGTGCAGAGCACTGCACTAAGCGCCTGGGAAGTACAAGTCGGCAACACATAGAGCCGGTCCCTACCCAACAGCGGGCTCACAGTCTAGAAGGGGGAGACAGACAACAAAACCAAACATACTAATAAAATAAAATAAATAGAATAGATATGTACAAGATAAATAAATCATCATCATCATCAATCATATTTATTGAGCGCTTACTGTGTGCAGAGCACTGTACTAAGCGCTTGGGAAGTACAAGTCGGCAACACATAGAGACGGTCCCTACCCAACAGCGGGCTCACAGTCTAGAAGGGGGAGACAGACAACAAAACCAAACATACTAACAAAATAAAATAAATAGAATAGATATGTACAAGATAAATAAATCATCATCATCATCATCATCATCAATCGCATTTATTGAGCGCTTACTGTGTGCAGAGCACTGGACTAAGCGCTTGGGAAGTACAAATTGGCAACATATAGAGACAGTCCCTACCCAACAGCTGGCTCACAGTCTAGAAGGGGGAGACAGACAACAAAACCAAACATACTAACAAAATAAAATAAATAGAATGGATATGTACAAGATAAATAAATCAGCATCATCATCAATCGCATTTATTGAGCGCTTACTGTGTGCAGAGCACTGTACTAAGCGCTTGGGAAGTACAAATTGGCAACATATAGAGACAGTCCCTACCCAACAGTGGGCTCACAGTCTAGAAGGGGGAGACAGACAACAAAACCAAACATACTAACAAAATAAAATAAATAGAATAGATATGTACAAGATAAATAAATCATCATCATCATCACCATCAATCGTATTTATTGAGCGCTTACTGTGTGCAGAGCACTGGACTAAGCGCTTAGGAAGTACAAATTGGCAACATATAGAGACAGTCCTTACCCAACAGCGGGCTCACGGTCTAGAAGGGGGAGACAGACAACAAAACCAAACATACTAACAAAATAAAATAAATAGAATAGATATGTACGAGATAAATAAATAGAGTAATAAATATGTACAAACATATATACATATATACAGGTGCTGTGGGGAAGGGAAGGGGAAGAAAAGCCCCAACCCCGGACAGCCACGGATCCCAGACCCCCATTAAGTGCTTAGTACAGTCCTCTGCACACAGTAAGCGCTCAATAAATACGACTGAATGGATGAATGAGTAAGCGCTCAATAAATACGATTGAATGAATGAATGAATGACCCCGGAGAGATCCCACTGCCAGAGAGACTCCGATCACTGAGATGTCGATGGCAGAGACACCCAACCCGGGAGAGACTTCGCTCCCAGAGAGACCCCCCGACTCCAGAGATCCCGACTCCAATGGGACCCCAACCCCAGGCAGGGAGTGTGTCTGTTTATTGTTATACTGCATTCTCCCAAGCGCTCAGTACAGTGCTCTGCACCCAGGAAGCGATCAATAAATACGATTGAATGAAATAATAATTACAGTACTTGCTAAACACTTACTACGTGCCAAGATGGGGTAGATGCCCGTTAGTTACGTTGGACACAGTCGATCCCGGCTCCGCCACTTGTCAGCTGGGTGACTTTGGGCAAGTCACTTCACCTCTCTGGGCCTCAGTGACCTCATCTGGAAAATGGGGAGGAAGACTGTGAGCCCCGCGTGGGACAACCTGATGACCAGATGGCCTAGCGGCAATAGCCCGGGCTTGGGAGCCAGAGGTCATGGGTTCTAATCCCAGCTCCGCCAACTGTCTGCTGGGTGACCTTGGGCAAGTCACTTCAGTTCTCTGGGCCTCACTGACCTCACCTGTAAAATGGGGATTGAAATTGTGAGCCCCATGTGGGACAACCTGATGACCTTGTATCTAGAGAAGCAGCGTGGCTCGGTGGAAAGAGCCCGGGGTTTGGAGTCGGAGGTCAGGAGTTCAAATTCCGGCTCCGCTAATTGTCAGTTGTGTGACTTTGGGCAAGTCACTTAACTTCTCTGGGCCTCAGTTAACTCATCTGTAAAATGGGGATTAAGAGTGTGAGCCCCATGTGGGACAACTTGATCTCCTTGTATCCCCCCCAGCGCTTAGAACAGTGCTTTGCACATAGTAAGCGCTTAACATATCCCATCATTATTATTATTATTACCCCTGATGACCTTGAATCTATCAGAGAAGCAGCGTGGCTCAGTGGAAAGGGCCCGGGCTTTGGAGTCAGAGGTCATGGGTTCAAATCCCAGCTCCCCCATTGTCAGCTGTGTGACTTTGGGCAAGTCACTTTCCTTCTCTGGGCCTCTGTTACCTCATCTGTAAAATGGGGATGAAGACTGTGATCCCCCTGTGGGACAACCTGATCATCTTGTAACCTCCCCAGTGCTTAGAACAATGCTTTGCACATAGTAAGCGCTTAACATGCCATTATTATTATTATTATTATTATTATTATTATCCCAGCAGTTAGAACAGTGCTTGGCACTTAATAAGTGCTTAACAAATACGAACATTATTAATATTATTATTATTTTACATGGCGCTAACACTCTTAATCCCCATTTTCCGGATGAGGGAATTGAGAAGTGAAGTGACTTGCCCACGGTCACCCAGCAGATAAGTGGCGGGGCCGGGATTAGAACCCAGGTCCCTCTGACTCCCAGGCGTGGGCTCTATCCACTAAGCCAAGCTGCTTCTCCAGAGACTTCAATCCCCTAATCGCTGAGAGACCCCGATCACTGAGATATCAACCCCAGAGACCCCAATCCAGCTCAGAAAGACCCCCAATCCCAGAGATTCCCTCACTCCTGAGAGATCCCAACCCAAGACAGACCCCCAATTCCAGGGAAACCCTGACCCCGGAGAGACCCCTTACTTCTGAGGGACACCAATCCCTGAAAGACCCCAACCCCTGAGAGACCCCTCACTTCTGGAAGACCCTGACCCCACTGAGACCCCTCACTCCTGAGAGACCCCGACCCCAGAGAAAACCTCAATTCCAGAGAGATCCCTAACTCCTGAGGGACCCCGATCCCTGGGAGACCCCCAGCCCCAGAGAGACCCCTCAGTCCAGAGAGACCCCCCAATTCTAGAGAGACCCCTCACTCTTGAGAGATCCTGGCCCCACAGAGACCCCGACCCAGAAGAGACCCCTCGCTCCTGAAGGACACCAATCCCTGGGAGACCCCAACCCCAGAGAGAAACCCCCTCACTCCTGAGAGACCCTGATCCCAGAGAAACCCCCAATTCCAGAGAGACCCCGACCCCAGAAAGACCCCCAATTCCAGACAGACCCCCAATTCCAGAGAGACCCCAACCCCAGAGAGACCCCAACTCTTGAGAGACCCTGATCCCTGGGAGAACCCCAACCCGAGAGACCCCTCACTCCGGAGAGATCCCCAATTCCAGAGAGACCCTGTCCCCAGAGAGACCCTGACCCCACAGAGACCCCTGGCCCCGGAGAGACCCCTCACTCAGGGGAGACCCTGACCCCAGAGAATCCCCCAATTCTAGAGAGACCCCCTAACTCCTGAGGGAACCTGATCCCTGGGAGACCCCCGACCCCAGAGAGACCCCTCACTCCAGAGAGACTCCAACCCCAGAGAGACCCCTCACTCCTGAAGGACCCCAATCCCTGGGAGACCCGACTTCAGGGAGACCCATAATTCCAGAAAGACCCCCAAACCCAGAGAGACCCTTAATTCCAGAGAGACCCCTCACTCCTGGGAGACCCTGACCTCAGATAAACCCCCAATTCCAGAGAGACCCCTACCCTGGGGAGACCCCTCACTCCTGAAGGACCCCGATTCCTGGGAGACCCTAACCCCAAAGAGACCTCTAACTCCTGTGAGACCCTGACCCCAGACAGACCCCCAATTCCAGGGAGACCCCGACCTCAGAGAGACCCCTCACTCCTGAGGAACCCCAATCCCTGGGAGACCCTAACACCAGAGAGACCTCTCACTCCTGTGAGACCTCAACCCCAGACAGACCTCCAATTCCAGGGAGACCCCGACCTCAGAGAGACCCCCAATTCCAGGGAGACCCCTCACTCCTGAGGGACCCCAATCCTTGGGAAACCCAAACCCCAGAGAGACCTCTCACTCCTGTGAGACCCTGACACCAGAGAGACCCCCAATTCCAGAGAGACCCTGATTCCCAAGAGACCCCTCACTCCTGAGGGACCCCAATCCCTGAGAGATCCCTCACTCCTGGGAGACCCTGACCCCAGAGAAACCCCCAATTCTAGAGAGACCCCATAACTCCTGAGGAACCCCGATCCCTGGGAGACCCCCGACCCCAGAGAGACCCCTCACTCCTGAAGGACCCCAATCCCTGGGAGACCCCCAACCCCAGAGACACCCCTAATAACAGGGAGCCCTCACTCCTGGGAGACCCTGACCCCAGAGAAACCCCCAATTCCAGAGAGACCCCGACCCTGGGGAGATCCCTCACTCCTGAAGGACCCCGATCCCTGGGCGACCCTAACCCCAGAGAAACCTCTCACTCCTGGGAGACCCCCAATTCCAGGGAGACCCCGACCCCAGAGAAACCCCAATTCCAGAGAGACCCTGACCCCAGGGAGACCCCCCATTCCTGAGGGAACCCGATCCCTGGGAGACCCTAACCCCAGAGAGACCTCTCACTCCTGGGAGACCCCGACCCCAGACAGACCCCCAATTCCAGGGAGACCCCGACCCCAGAGAAACCCCAACCCTGGGGAGATCCCTCACTCCTGAAGAACCCCAATCCCTGGGAGACCCTAACCCCAGAGAGACTTCTCACTTCTGGAAGACCCTGAACCCAGAGAGACCCCCAATTCCAGGGAGACCCCAACCCCAGAGAAACCCCCAATTCCAGAGAGACCCCGACCCTAGGGACACCCCTTACTCCTGAAGAACCCCAATCCCTGGGAGACCCTAACCCCAGAGAGACTTCTCACTTCTGGAAGACCCTGAACCCAGAGAGACCCCCAATTCCAGGGAGACCCCAACCCCAGAGAAACCCCCAATTCCAGAGAGACCCCGACCCTAGGGACACCCCTTACTCCTGAAGAACCCCGATCCCTGGGAGACCCTAACCCCATTGAGACCTCTCACTCCTGGGAGACCCCGACCCCAGACAGACCCCCAATTCCAGGGAGATCCCGACCCCAGAGAAACCCCAACCCTGGGGAGATCCCTCACTCCTGAAGAACCCCAATCCCTGGGAGACCCTAACCCCAGATATACTTCTCACTTCTGGGAGACCCTGAACCCAGAGAGACTCCCCAATTCCAGGGAGGCCATGACCCCCGAGAGAGCCCTCACTTCTGAGGGACCCCGATCCCTGGGAGACCCTAACCTCAGAGAGACCTCTCACTCCTGGGAGAACCTGACCCCAGACAGACCCCCAATTCCAGGGAGACCCCGACTCCCGAGAAACCCCCAATTCCAGAGAGACCCCGACCCTGGGGAGGCCCCTCACTCCTGAAGGACCCCGATCCCTGGGAGACCCTAACCCCAGAGAGACCTCTCACTCCTGGGAGACCCTGAACCCAGAGAGACCCCCAATTCCAGAGAGACCCCGACCCCAGAGAAACCCCCAATTCCAGAGAGACCCCGACCCTGGGGAGACCCCTCACTCCTGAAGGACCCCAATCCCTGGGAGACCCTAACCCCAGAGAGACCTCTCACTCCTGGGAGACCCTGAACCCAGACAGACCCCCCAATTCCAGGGAGACTCCCAATTCCCCCCGCGCTTAGAACAGTGCCTTGCACATAGTAAGCGCTTAACACTTTTAGACTGTGCGCCCACTGTTGGGTAGGGACCGTCTCCATGTTGCCAACTTTGCTCAGCGCTTAGAACAGTGCTCAGCGCTTAGAACAGTGCTTTGCACATAGTAAGCGCTTAATAAATGCCATTATTATTATTATTATTATTATCAATCGTATTTATTGAGCGCTTACTGTGTGCAGAGCACTGTACTAAGCGCTTGGGAAGTACAAGTTGGTAACATATAGAGACAGTCCCTACCCAGCAGTGGGCTCACAGTCTAAAAGGGGGAGACAGAGAACAAAACCAAACATACTAACAAAATAAAATAAATAGAATAGATATGTACAAGTAAAATAGAGTAATAAATATGTACAAACATATATACATATATACAGGTGCTGTGGGGAAGGGAAGGAGGTGAGATGGGGGGATGGAGAGGGGGACGAGGGGGAGAGGAAGGAAGAGGCTCAGTCTGGGAAGGCCTCCTGGAGGAGGTGAGCTCTCAGTAGGGCCTTGAAGGGAACTTGTACTTCCCAAGCGCTTAGTACAGTGCTCTGCACACAGTAAGCGCTCAATAAATACGATTGATTGATTAACAAATGCCATCAACATCATCATCAGAGAGACCCCTAATTCCCCAGAATCCCCTGACACGGGACAGACCCTTCTAACCCCAGAGAGACACCCCCGCACCCCATGGCTACGGGGTCAGAGGTCAAGAGGTCACGGGGTCACCCCCACCGGCCGCCCCCTCTACCTTCCAGTCCCCCAGTCCCGACACCAACTACCGGACACGTCAGCCCCCCACCCAGATCTCGCGAGACGCTTCCCCGAAAGGAATCTCGGGAAATGTAGTTCGCGGCCGTGTTCCCCCGCCAGATCTCGCGAGAGCTTTCCCCGAAAGCCCTCTCGGTAAATGGAGTTCGCGGCCGTCCTCCCCCGCCAGATCTCGCGAGAGCTTTCCCCGAAAGGCCTCTCGGGAAATGGAGTTCACGGCCGTCCTCCCGCCGCCCCGCGCCAGGTCTCGCGAGAGGCTTCCCGAAAGGAATCTCGGGAAATGTAGTTAAGCAGCGTGGCTCATCATCAATCGTATTTATTAAGCGCTTACTGTGTGCAGAGCACTGTACTAAGCGCTTGGGAAGTACAAGTTGGCAACATACAGAGACAGTCCCTACCCAACAGTGGGCTCACAGTCTAAAAGGGGGAGACAGAGAACAAAACCAAACTAACAAAATAAAATACATAGAATAGATATGTACAAGTAAAATAAATAAATCAATAAATAGAGTAATAAATATGTACAAACATATCTACATATATACAGGTGCTGTGGGGAAGGGAAGGAGGTAAGATGGGGGGGATGGAGAGGGGGACGCGAGAGTCAGAGGTCATGGGTTCGAATCCCAACTCAATCAATCAATCAATCATATTTATTGAGCGCTTACTGTGTGCAGAACACTGTACTAAGCGCTTGGGAAGTACAAGTTAGCAACATACAGAGACGGTCCCTACCCAACAGTGGGCTCACAGTCTAGAAGACTCCACCACTCCACCACTTGTCAGCTGGGTGACCTTGAGCAAGTCACTTCACTTTTCTGGGCCTCAGTTCCCTCCTCTGGGAAATGGGGATGAAGACTGTGAGCCCCCCGGGGGACAACCTGATCACCTCGTATCCCCCTCCACCAGCGCTTAGAACAGTGCTTCCAGCATAGTAAGCGCTTAACGAATACCATCGTTATTATGATCATTATTATTAACAAGTACCATCGTTATCTTATTAGAGAAGCAGCGTGGCTCAGTGGAAAGAGCCCGGGCTTTGGAGTCAGAGGTCGTGGGTTCGAATCTCACCTCCACCACTTGTCAGCAGGGTGACCTTGGGCAAGTCACTTCACTTCTCTGGGCCTCAGTTCCCTCATCTGGGAAATGGGGATGAGGACAGGGAGCCCCCCGGGGGACAACCTGATCAATCAATCGTATCTATTGAGCGCTTACTGTGTGCAGAGCACTGTACTAAGCGCTTGGGAAGTACAAGTTGGCAACATATAGAGACAGTCCCTACCCAAGAGTGGGCTAACGTATACCCCCCTGGCCCCCAGCGCTTGTTAGCTGTGTGACTTTGGGCAAGTCACTTAACTTCTCTGTGCCTCAGTTACCTCATCTGGAAAATGGGGATTATGACTGTGAGCGCCCCGTGGGACAACCTGATCACCTTGTAACCTCCCCAGTGTTTAGAACAGTGCTTTGCACATAGTAAGTGCTTAACAAATACCATTATTATCATTATTATTATTATTATCATTATTATTAGAACAGTTCTTCCAACATAGTAAGTGCTTAACAAATACCATCGTTATTATGATCATTATTATTAATAAATACCATCGTTATTAGAGAAGCAGCGTGGCTTAGTGGGTAGAGCCCGGGCTTCGGAGTCAGAGGTCGCGGGTTTGAATCCCAACTCCGCCACTTGTCAGCTGGGTGACCTTGGGCAAGTCACTTCACTTCTCTGGGCCTCAGTTCCCTCATCTGGGAAATGGGGATGAAGACTGTGAGCCCCCCGGGGGGCAACCTGATCACCTCGTATCCCCCCCCCGCCCCCCGCCAGCGCTTAGAACAGTTCTTCCAACATAGTAAGCGCTTAACAAACACCATCGTTATTATGATCATTATTATTAACAAATACCATCATTATCTTAGTAGAGAAGCAACGTGGCTTAGTGGGTAGAGCCTGGGCTTGGGAGTCAGAGGTCGTGGGTTCTAATCCCGCCTCTGAAACTGGTCTGCTGGGTGACTTTGGGCAAGTCACTTCACTTCTCTGGGCCTCAGTTTCCTCATTTGGAAAATGGGGATGAAGACTGGGAGCCCCAAGGGGGACAAAGAACTGACCAACCTGATTTGCTTGTATCTTCTCAGCACTTAAAACAGTGTTTGGCACATAGTAAGCGCTTAACAAATACTATCATTATCTTATTAGAGAAGCAGCGTGGCTTAGACTGTGTCTTCATCCCCATTTTGCAGATGAGGGAACTGAGGCTCAGAGAAGTGAAGTGACTTGCCCAAAGTCACACAGCTGACAATTGGCAGAGCGGGGATTTGAACCCATGACCTCTGACTCCAAAGCCCGGGCACTTTCTACTGAGCCACGCTGCTTCTCCATTTTGCGGATGAGGTAACTGAGGGCCAGAGAAGTGAAGCGACTTGCCCAAGGTCACACAGCAGACAAGTGGCGGAGTCGGGATTAGAACCCAGGACCTTCTGAATCCCAAGCCTGGGCTTTATCCACAGTGCCATGCAGCTCCTCTATGTGTCTGTGTATTGTATATTATTATATTCTAGACTGTGAGCCCACTGTTGGGTAGGGACTGTCTCTATATGTTGCCAACTTGTATTTCCCAACCGCTTAGTACAGTGCTCTGCACACAGTAAGCGCTCAATAAATACAATTGATTGATTGCTTGATTAGTGGAAAGAGCCCGGGCTTAGAAGTCAGAGGTCGTGGGTTCTAATCCTGGCTCCACCGCTTGTCTGCTGTGTGACCTGGGGCAAGCCACTTCACTTCTCTGGGCCTCAGTTCCCTCATCTGGAAAATGGGGATGAAGACTATGAACCCCAAGGGGGACAGGGAAGTGTCCAACCCGATTTTGCTTGCATCCTCCCCACCCCCCAGCGCTTAGAACAGTGCTTGGCACATAGTAAGCCCTTAACAAATACCAACATTATTATTATTGTTATTATTTCTAATTCCACCTCCATCATGTGTCTCTGTTGTGCGATGACAAGCGAGATAGACAAGTTACTTCATTCATTCATTCATTCAGCCCTATTTATTGAGCGCCTACTGTGTGCAAAGCAAGAGTACAATATTCATTCATTCATTCATTCATTTAATCATATCTATTGAGCGCTTACTGTGTGCAGAGCATCATCATCATCAATCGTATTTATTGAGCGCTTACTATGTGCAGAGCACTGGACTAAGCGCTTGGAAAGTACAATTCAGCAACAGATAGAGAAAATCCCTACACAACAACGGGCTCACAGTCTAGAATATAACAATACACAATACACAGACACATAGAGGAGCTGCATGGCACTGTGGATAAAGCCCAGGCTTGGGATTCAGAAGGTCCTGGGTTCTAATCCCGACTCCGCCACTTGTCTGCTGTGTGACCTGGGGCAAGTCGCTTCACTTCTCTGGGCCTCAGTGACCTCATCTGCAAAACGGAGAAGCAGCGTGGCTCAGTAGAAAGTGCCCAGGCTTTGGAGTCAGAGGTCATGGGTTCAACATCTAGAGACGGTCCCTACCCAACAGTGGGCTCACAGTCTAGAAGGGGGAGACAGATTAGTCCAGTGCTCTGCACCAGTAAGGGCTCAATAAATATGATTGGATGAATGAATGAATAAATACAGTCTTCATCATCATCATCAATCGTATTTATTGAGCGCTTACTGTGTGCAGAGCACTGTACTAAGCGCTTGGGAAGTACAAGTTGGCAACATATAGAGACAGTCCCTACCCAACAGTGGGCTCACAGTCTAAAAGCGTCTTACCTCCTTCCCTTCCCCACAGCACCTGTATATATGTATATATGTTTGTACATATTTATTACTCTATGCATTTATTTAACTTGTACATATCTATTCTATTTATTTTATTTTGTTAATATGTTTGGTTTTGTTCGCTGTCTCCCCCTTCTAGACTGTGAGCCCACTGTTGGGTAGGGACCGTCTCTATATGTTGCCAACTTGGACTTCCCAAGCGCTTAGTACAGTGCTCTGCACACAGTAAGCACTCAATAAATACGATTGATTGATTGATTGATTGATTCAGGGGGAAACAGGCTTTAGAGAAGCAGTGTGGCTCAGTGGAAAGAGCACGGGCTTGGGAGTCAGAGGTCATGCTTGTCAGCTGCATGGCATTGGACAAATCACTTCACTTCTCTGTGCCTCAGTTCCCTCATCTGTAAAATGGGGATGAAGACTGTGAGCCCCCTGTGGGACAACCTGATCACCTTGTATCCACCCCAGCGCTTAGAACAGTGCTTCACCCATAGTAAGCGCTTAACAAATGCCATTATTATTATTATTATTATTATTATTATTATTATTATTATTATTATGTGCCAGAAACTGTGGGACTCAGTGGAAAGAGCCTGGGCTTTGGAGTCAGAGGTCATGGGTTCAAATCCCGGCTCCGCCAACTCTCAGCTGTGTGACTTTGGGCAAGTCACTTCACTTCTCTGGGCCTCTAAGCGCTCAATAAATATGATTGAATGAATGAATGAATGAATGTGCCTCAGTGACCTTATCTGTAAAATGGGGATGAAGACTGTGATCCCCCCGTGGGGCAACCTGATCACTCTGTAATCTCCCCAGCGCTTAGAACAGCGCTTTGCACATAGTAAGCACTTAAAACCTACTGTCATTATTATTATTATTATTATTATCATCTGGAAAATGGGGATGAAGACTGTGAACCCCATGTAGGACAACCTGATCACTTAGAACAGTGCTTTCATACATAGTAAATGCTTAACAAATGCCATTATTATTATGATTATTATTTAAAATCAATCAATCAATCGTATTTATTGAGCGCTTACTGTGTGCAGAGCACTGTACTAAGCACTTGGAAGTCCAAATTGGCAACATATAGAGACGGTCCCTACCCAACAGTGGGCTCACAGTCTAGAAGGGGGAATAGGGAATAAAATAGAATAGGGAAGAAGAAGAAGAAGCAGTGTGGCTCAGTGGAAAGAGCCCGGGCTTTGGAGTCAGAGGTCATGGGTTCAAATCCCCGCTCCGCCACTTATCAGCTGTGTGACTTTGGGCAAGTCACAACTTCTCTGTGCCTCAGTTACCTCATCTGTAAAATGGGGACTTAGGACTGTGAGCCCCCCGTGAGACAACCTGATCACCTTGTAACCTCCCCAGCGCTTAGAACAGTGCTTTGCACATAGTAAGGGCTTAATAAATGCCATTATTATAAGCGCTTAGTACAGTGCTCTGCACACAATAAATATGATGTAAAAGAAAATGGAGAAATCCTGATCATGTTTTCAGCGCTTAGAACAGTGCCTTGAACCTAGTAAGCGCTTAATAAATGCCATCATTATTATTAATAGGGAGAGGAAATGGTAAAGTATAAGAATACTTACTTTAGTATCGTGAACTGGAGCATCAAAGTGCTAAAGAGATGCCCAGCCAAGTTCCTTGTCGAGGTAGAGAGGAGGGCAGAAATAAATGATTTAGGGAAGGCCTCTTGGAGATGTAATTTTAGGAGGGTTTTGAAGGTGTGAAAGGGGAGCGACGGTCTCTCGGATATGAAAGGGGGAGGGAATTCCAGGCCAGAGGCAGAAAATGGGTGAGAGATAAGTGGTGAGATAATCAATCAATCAATCAATCAATCGTATTTATTGAGCGCTTACTGTGTGCAGAGCACTGGACTAAGCGCTTGGGAAGTCCAAGTTGGCAACATAGAGAGACGGTCCCTACCCAACAGTGGGCTCACAGTCTAAAAGGGGGAGACAGACAACAAAACCAAACATACTAACAAAATAAAATGAATAGAATAGATATGTACAAGTAAAATAAATAAATAAATATATAGAGTAATAAATATGTACAAACATATATACATAATAATAATAATAATAATAATAATAATGTTGGTATTTATTAAGTGCTTACTATGTGCAAAGCCCTGTTCTAAGCTCTGGGGTAGATACAAGGTAATCAGGTTGTCCCACGTGGGGCTCACAGTCTTCACCCCCATTTTACAGATGAGGGAACAGAGGCCCAGAGGAGTGAAGTGACTTGCCCAAAGTCACACAGCTGACAAGTGGTGGGGCCGGGATTTGAACCCACGACCTCTGACTCCAAAGCCCGGTGCTGTGGGGAAGGGAAGGGGGTAAGATGGGGGGGGATGGAGAGGGGGACGAGGAGGAGAGGAAGGAAGGAAGGAGATGACGAGATGGAGGGACAGAGAGTAGGGACCGTCTCTTTATGTTACCAACTTGTATTTCCCAAGCGCTTAGTACAGTGCTCTGCACACAGTAAGCACTCAATAAATACGATTGATTGATTGATTGATCGATTGATTGATTTAGAGGAGCTGAGCGAGCGGGTCTAGCCGAAGAAGGAGAGCGGCCAGGGGAGAGAGGAGGGGGCGACCTGATGGACGGCTTTAAAGCCGATGGTGACGAGTTTCTCAGCAGCGTGGTTATGTGGATCGAGCCCGGGCCTAGGATTCAGAAGAACTGCCACAACTCTATTACTATTCTATTCTATTCTACTATTCCATTTATATCGTTAGTAGCAGCGTGAGAGCTCATGTAACTTGGGAAAGCTAACGGCTAGGCAGCCTTTGCTGAAAACTGAATCATAAAACGGTGATCTTGGTGTGTGCAGATCCTGTAAGACACGTTTACACTGATTGGAAGGAGAGCTCACCTCCTCCAGGAGGCCTTCCCAGACTGAGCCCCCTCCTTCCTTTCCCCCTCCCCATCCCACCCTCCCTACCTTCTTCCCCTCCCCACAGCACCTGTATATATGTTTGTACAGATTTATTACTCTATTTTTTTATAGTACATATTTACTATTCTATTTATTTTATTTTGTTAATATGTCTTGTTTTGTTGTCTGTCTTCCCCCTTCTAGACTGTGAGCCTGCTGTTGGGTAGGGACCATCCCTATATGTTGCCAACGTGTACTTCCCAAGCGCTTAGTACAGTGCTCTGCACACAGTAAGCGCTCAATAAATACGACTGAATGAATGAATCGTGAGCAGAAATTTTGCTCCTTTAGCCACAGCTCCCCACCAGCTTCTTCTTATTTTGTGCATTGGGTAAATGTCCTTATTCCTTATGCTGTTTCAAGGTTTTAGTGTTTCATTACTCCCAGTGTATCTGTTTCTGAGCCTTCCCCTTACCTCATCATCATTAATCATATTTATTGAGCGCTTACTGTGTGCAGAGCACTGGACTAAGCGCTTGGGAAGTACAAGTTGGCAACATATAGGGACAGTCCCTACCCAACAGTGGGCTCACAGTCTAAAAGGGGAGACAGAGAACAAAACCAAACATACTAACAAAATAAAATAAATAGAATAGGGCTCTTTCCACTGAGCCACGCTGCTTCTCTGCAATACCAAGTAAAGCCCCCCATGGGACCCCCTGATTACCCTGTAACCTCCCCAGCGCTTAGAACAGTGCTTCGCCCTCAGTAAGCGCTTAATAAATGCCATTATTATCATTATTAAGTACCAAATACCATAATTATCGTTATTATTATTCTGTGGAGCTGGGTGGGCAACCAACGGAGGTGGGGAAATCAGAGAGGAGGCTGTTGCAATAGTCAAGAGAGGAAATGCTAAGTGGTTGGATGGATTCGGAAGCCGTTTTGGATGGAGAGGAAAGGACGGATTCGCGCAGTGTTGTGAAGGAAGAACCGACAGGACTCGGTGACAGACTGAACGTGCCGGTTGACTGAGAAAGGAGAATGCCAAGTTTTCGGGGGTGTGAAGCAGGAAAGATGGTTATAAGCGTCTATGGAGCTGGGAAAGTCTGGGGGAGGACAGGGATTGGGTGGGAATATTGGGAGTTCTTTCCGAACCAAACTGCTACCCCGCAAATCCAAGCACATTGAGAAGCAGCATGCCTCAGTGCAAAGAGCCCGGGTTTGGGAGTCAGAGGTCGTGGGTTCTAATCAATCAATCAATCAATCAATCAATCGTATTTATTGAGCGCTTATTGTGTGCAGAGCACTGTACTAAGCGCTTGGGAAGTCCAAGTTGGCAACATATAGAGACGGTCCCTACCCAACAGTGGGCTCACAGGCTAGAAATCCCGGCTCTGCCACTTGTCAGCTGTGTGACTTGGGGCGAGTCACTTCTCTGTGACTCAGTGACCTCATCTGGAAAATGGGGATTAAGACTGTGAGCCCCACGTGGGACAACCTGATCACCTTGTATTCCTCCCAGCGCTTAGGACGGTGCTTTGCACATAATAAGCGCTTAACAAATGCCATCATTAGCCCTGCCACTTGTCAGCTGTGTGACTTGGGGCGAGTCACTTCTCTGTGACTCAGTGACCTCTTCTGGAAAATGGGGATTAAGACTGTGAGCTCCACGTGGGACAACCTGATCTCCTTGTTTTCCTCCCAGCGCTTAGGACGGTGCTTCGCACATAGTAAGCGCTTAACAAATGCCATCATTATTATTATTATTATTATCCTAACCTGCCTGACGGTTGCATCAGCTTCTTGGCTGTCCTCCCTGCCCTCGCCAGTCTCTGTCTCTCCCCTCGCCGGTCCATACTTCACGCTGCTGCCCGGATCATTTTTCTGCAAAAACGTTCAGTCCACGTCGCCCAGCTCCTCAAAAATCTCCTGAGGTTGCCCAGCCACCTCCGCATCAAACAGAAACTCCTCATCGTTGGGTTTCAAGCCATCCATGGGGTCACCCCCTCAATCAATCAATCAATCAATCGTATTTATTGAGTGCTTACTGTGTGCAGAGCACTGTACTAAGCGCTTGGGAAGTACAAGTTGGCAACATATAGAGACAGTCGTCTCTATGTCCATACTTCATGCTGCTGCCCATACTTCATGCTGCTGCCCGGGTTATCTTTGTCCAGAAACGCTCTGGGCATATTACTCCCCTCCTCAAAAACCTCCAATGGCTACCGATCAATCTGCGCATCAAGCAGAAACTCCTCACCCTGGGCTTCAAGGCTGTCCATCCATCACCTCGCCCCCTCCTACCTCACCTCCCTTCTCTCCTTCTACTGCCCAGCCCGCATCCTCCGCTCCTCCGCCGCTGATCTTCTCACCGTACCTCGCTCTCGCCTGTCCCGCCATCGACCCCCGGCCCATGTCCTCCCCCGGGCCTGGAATGCCCCCAATCCCTCTGCCCATCCGCCAAGCTCGCTCTCTTCCTCCGTTCAAGGCCCTGCTGAGAGCTCACCTCCTCCAGGAGGCCTTCCCAGACTGAGCCCCTTCCTTCCTCTCCCCCTCGTCCCCCTCTCCGTCCCCCCCATCTTACCTCCTTCCCTTCCCCACAGCACCTGTATGTATGTATATATGTTTGTACATATTTATTACTCTATTTATTTATTTGTTTTACTTGTACATATCTATTCTATTTATTTTATTTTGTTGGTATGTTTGGTTTTGTTCTCTGTCTCCCCCTCTTAGACTGTGAGCCCACTGTTGGGTAGGGACTGTCTCTATATGTTGCCAATTTGTACTTCCCAAGTGCTTAGTACAGTGCTCTGCACATAGTAAGCACTCAATAAATACGATTGATGATGATGATGATGATGAATGAATGAATGAATACCCAACAGTGCCCGGCCCGCATGCTCCACTCATCTCATGCCAACCTTCTCCCTGCCCCGCCATCTCGTCTATCTCACTGCCGACCCCCGGCCCACGTCCCGCCTCTGGCCCGGAATGTCCTCCCTCCTCTAATCCTACAGACAATGATTTTCCTCCCCTTCCAAGCCCTACTGAAGGCCCATCTCCTCCGGGAGGCCTTCCCAGACTAAGCCCCGCTTTTCCTCTTCTCCCACTCCCTTCCGCATCCCCCTGACTCATCCCCTTTCTTCATCCTCCCTTCCAGCCTCACACCACTTACGTCCACATCCCTCCTTTATTGATTTCTGTTCATGAACAGTGCTTTGCACATAGTAAGCGCTTAATAAATGCCATTATTATTATTATTATTATCTCCACACCTACATTGTAAATGCTTTATGGGCAAGGAACATATTTCTAGACCGTGAGCCCGTTGTTGGGTAGGGACCGTCTCTGCCTGTTGCCCAGTTGTACTTCCCAAGCGCTTAGTCCAGTGCTCTGCACACAGGAAGCGCTTAATAAATACAATTGAATGAAGGAATGAATGTTTACCACCGCTGACTCCCTGGACCTGAGTTCTAATCCCACATCCTCCACTTGTCTGCTGGGTGACCTTGGGCAAGCCACTTCACTTCTCTGGGCCTCAGTGACCTCATCTGGAAAATGGGGATTAGGACTGTGAGCCCCATGTGGGGCAACCTGATTACCCCGTATGCCCCCCAGTATGTAGAACAGTGCTTAGAACAGTCTTTTAGACTGTGAGCCCACTGTTGGGTAGGGACCGTCTCTATATGTGGCGTACTTGGACTTCCCAAGTGCTTAGTACAGTGCTCTGCGCACAGTAAGCGCTCAACAAATATGATTGATTGATTGATTGATTGGCACATAGTAAGCACTTAACAAAAGCCATCGTTGTTATGATTACCTTGGCTCTTCGAATAGTGCTTGGCACATAATAAGCACTTAACAAATACCATTATTATTATTATTATTATTATTATTATTATTATTATTCTGCATCACCCTGATTTGCTCTCTTTATTCATCTCCCCCAATCCCAGCTCCGCAGCACTTCTGTCCATATGTGTCATTTGTTGATTTCTACTCATGTCTGTCTCCCCCTTTAGATCGTAAGCTCATTGTGGGCAGGGAATGTGTGTCTTCTATTGTTATATTGCCCTCTGCCAAGCACTTAGTACAGTGCTCTGCACCCAGTAAGCGCTCAATAAATAGGATTGACTGAGTCGGGGCGGGGATAGGGGCTCAGATTTCAGCACTTACAACAGTGCTCTGCACATAGTACTGTTGGGTAGGGACCGTCTCTATATGTTGCCAACTTGTACTTCCCAAGCGCTTAGTACGGTGCTCTGCACACAGTAAGCACTCAATAAATACGATTGAATGAATGAATAGTAAGTTTTGAAGAAGGAGAGAGTGCTGGTCTGCTGTGGGCGGGGAATGTGTGTGTTATATTGTTATATTGTACTCTGCTAAGCGCTTAGTACAGTCCTCTGCACACAGTAAGCGCTCAATAAATACGACTGAATGAATGAATGAAGAGGGAAAGAGTTCCAGGCCAGGAGGAGGAGGTGGAAAAGGGGTCAGCGGTGAGACAGATCATAATAATAATAATGGTGGTATTTGTTAAGCATTTACTATGTGCAAAGCACTGTTCTAAGCGCTGGGGAGGTTACAAGGTGATCAGGTTGTCCCACTGGGAGCTCCCAGTCTTCATCCCCATTTTACAGATGAGGGAACTGAGGCACAGAGAAGTGAAGTGACTTGCCCAAAGTCACATAGCTGAGAGTTGGCAGAGCTGGGATTTGAACCCATGACCTCTGATTCCAAAGCTGGGGCTCTTTCCACTGAGCCACGCTGCTCTCTGAGCCACGCTGCTACAGATAATAATAATAATGTTGGCATTTATTAAGTGCTTACTATGTGCAAAGTGCTGTTCTAAGCGCTGGGGAGGTTACAAGGTGATCAGGTTGTCCCACGGGGGGCTCACCGTCTTCAATCAATCAATCAATCAATCGTATTTATTGAGCGCTTACTATGTGCAGAGCACTGTACTAAGCGCTTGGGAAGTACAAATTGGCATCACATAGAGACAGTCCCTACCCAACAGTGGGCTCACAGTCTGAAAGGGGGAGACAGAGAACAGAACCAAACATACCAACAAAATAAAATAAGTAGGATAGAAATGTACAAGTAAAATAAATAAATAAATAAATAAATAGAGTAATAAATATGTACAACCATATATACGTATATACAGCTGCTGTGGGGAAGGGAAGGAGGTAAGACGGGGGGATGGAGAGGGGGACGAGGGGGAGAGGAAAGAAGGGGCTCAGTCTGGGAAGGCCTCCTGGAGGAGGTGAGCTCTCAGCAGGGCCTTGAAGGGAGGAAGAGAGCGAGCTTGGTGGATGGGCAGAGGGATTGGGGGCATTCCAGGCCCGGGGGAGGACGGGGGCCGGGGGTCGATGGCGGGACAGGCGAGAGCGAGGTACGGTGAGGAGATCAGCGGTGGAGAAGCGGAGCGTGCGGGCTGGGCAGTAGAAGGAGAGAAGGGAGGTGAGGTAGGAGGGGGCGAGGTGATGGATGGACAGCCTTGAAGCCCAGGGTGAGGAGTTTCTGCCTGATGCGCAGATTGATCGGTAGCCATTGGAGGTTTTTGAGGAGGGGAGTAATATGCCCAGAGCGTTTCTGGACAAAGATAATCCGGGCAGCAGCATGAAGTATGGATTGAAGTGGAGAGAGACACGAGGATGGGAGATCAGAGAGAAGGCTGGTGCAGTAGTCCAGACGGGATAGGATGAGAGCTTGAAAGAGCAGGGTAGCGGTTTGGATGGAGAGGAAAGGGCGGATCTTGGCAATGTTGCAGAGCTGAGACCGGCAGGTTTTGGTGACGGCTTGGATGTGAGGGGTGAATGAGAGAGCGGAGTCGAGGATGACACCAAGGTTGCGGGCTTGTGAGACGGGTTGCGGGCTTGTGAGTCTTCATCCCCATTTTACAGATGAAGTCACTGAGGCACAGGGAAGTGAAGTGACTTGCCCAAAGTCACACAGCTGACAGTTGGCAGAGCTGGGATTTGAACCCATGACCTCTGATTCCAAAGCCGGGGCTCTTTCCACTGAGCCACGCTGCTCTTTGAGCCACGCTGCTACAGATAATAATAATAATGTTGGCATTTATTAAGCGCTTACTATGTGCAAAGTGCTGTTCTAAGCGCTGGGGAGGTTACAAGGTGATCAGGTTGTCCCACGGGGGGCTCACCATCTTCATCCCCATTTTACAAATGAGGGAACTGAGGCCCAGAGAAGTGAAGCAACTTGCCCAAAGTCACACAGCTGACAATTGGCGGAGCTGGGATTTGAACCCATGACCTCTGATTCCAAAGCCCGGGCTCTGTCCACTGAGCCATGCTGCTCTCTGAGCCATGCTGCTACAGATAATAATAATAATGTTGGCATTTATTAAGTGCTTACTATGTGCAAAGCACTGTTCTAATAATAATAATAATGATGGTATTTGTTAAGTGCTTACTATGTGCAAAGCACTGTTCTAAGCACTGGGGGGATACAAGGCGATCAGGTTGTCCCACGTGGGGCTCACAGTCTTAATCCCCATTTTACAGATGAGGGAACTGAGTCCCAGAGAAGTTAAGTGACTTGCCCAAAGTCACACAGCTGACAATTGGCGGAGACGGGATTAGAACCCATGACCTCTGATGAGAGGGAGGGGCAGGGAGAAGGTTGGTGTTAGAGTAATTATAATAATGATGGCATTTATTAAGCACTTACTATGTGCAAAGCACTGTTCTAAGCGCTGGAACAGAGGAGTGGAGCGTGTGGGCTGGGCTGGAGTAGGAGAGCAGCGTGGTGAGGTAAGAGGGGGCTACTTCTTAGAGAAGCAGTGTGGCTAGTGGAAAGAGCCCGGGCTTTGGAGTCAGAGGTCATGGGTTCGAATCCCGGCTCCGCCACATGTCTGCTGTGTGACCTTGGGCAAGTCACTTCACTTCTCTGAGCCTCAGTTCCCTCATCTGCAAAATGGGGATTAAGACTGTGAGCCCGCCGTGGGACAACCTGATCGCTTTGTAGCCCCTCCAGCGCTTAGAACAGTGCTTTGCACATAATAAGCGCTTAACAAATGCCAACATTATTATTATTATTATTACCTGATAGACGGCGTTAATGCCAATGGCAGAGAACAGATCTTGGGACTGCTGCTGCCTGGCGTGGGTTTCTCAGCGGGGAAAACTGAGCAGATGGGCATGGAGTCAATTGTCTGGAGGAAAAGCAGCATTGCCCAGTGGGTAGGACACGGGCCTAACAGTCAGAGGACCTGGGTTCGAATCCCGCCTCCGCCACTTATCAGCTGGGTGACCTTGGGTAAGTCACTTCACCTCTTCGTGCTTCCGTTACCTCATATATAAAATGGGGCCCAAGAATGTGAACCCCAAGTGGGACGAGGACTGTGTCCAACCTGATTGCTTTGTGTCTATCCCAGCGCTTAGAGTGGTGCCCAGCACATAGTAAGCGCTTAAGAAATAACAAAAAAAACAGGTCGCTTCACTTCTCTGGGCCTCAGTCACTTCATCTGCAAAATTCATTCATTCAATCGTATTTATTGAGTGCTTACTGTGTGCAGAGCACTGTACTAAGCGCTTTGGAAGTACAAGTCGGCAACATATAGAGATGATCCCTACCCAACAATCAATCAATCAATCAATCAATTTTATTTATTGAGTGCTTACTGTGTGCAGAGCACTGGACTAAGCGCTTGGGAAGTACAAGTTGGCAACATAGAGAGACGGTCCCTACCCAACAACGGGCTCACAGTCTATATGTTTCCAACTTGTACTTCCCAAGCGCTTAGTACAGTGCTCTGCACACAGTAAGCGCTCAATAAATGCGATTGATGATGATGATAGAAGGGGGAGACAGACAACGAAACAAAACATATTAACGAAATACAATAAATTAGTAGTAAATATGTACAAGATGGGGATGAAGACTGTGAGCCCCATGTGGGACAGGGACTGTGTCCAACCTTTAATTCATTCATTCAATCGTATTTATTGAGCGCTCACTGTGTGCAGAGCACTGTACTAAGCGCTTGGGAAGTACAAGTTGGCAACATATGGAGACGGTCCCTACCCAACAACAGGCTCACAGTCTATATGTTGCCAACTTGTACTTCCCAAGCGCTTAGTACAGTGCTCTGCACACAGTAAGCGCTCAATAAATATGATTGATGATGATGATAGAAGGGGGAGACAGACAACAAAACAAAACATATTAACGAAATACAATAAATTGAGTAGTAAATATGTACAAGATGGGGATGAAGACTGTGAGCCCCATGTGGGACAGGGACTGTGTCCAACCTTTCATTCATTCATTCAATCGTATTTATTGAGTGCTTACTGTGTGCAGAGCACTGTACTAAGCGCTTGGGAAGTACAAGTTGGCAACATATAGAAACGGTCCCTACCCAACAATCAATCAATCAATCAATCAATCAATCAATCATATTTATTGAGCGCTTACTGTGTGCAGAGCACTGTACTAAGCGCTTGGGAAGTCCAAGTTGGCAATATATAGAGACAGTCCCTACCCAACAGTGGGCTCACAGTCTTAAAGGGGGAGACAGAGAACAAAACCAAACATACAGAATAAAATAAATAGAATAGATATGTACAAATAAAATAAAATAAATAGAGTAATAAATACAAGATCTGATTAGCTTGTACGTCCCTGGAACTTAGTACAATGATTGACATATAGTAAGCAGCGTGGCTCAGTGGAAAGAGCCCGGGCTTTGGAGTCAGAGGTCATGAGTTCAAATCCCGGCTTGGCCAATTGTCAGCTATGTGACTTTGGGTAAGTCACTTCACTTCTCTGGGCCTCAGTGACCTCATCTGTAAAATGGGGATTAAGACTGTGAGCCCCCCGTGGGACAACCTGATCACCTTGTAACCTCCCCAGCGCTTAGAACAGTGCTTTGCACATAGTAAGCGCTTGATAAATGCCATCAAAAAAAAAAGCAGCGTGGCTCAGAGGAAAGGACACGAGCTTTGGAGTCAGAGGTCATGGATTCAAATCCCGGCTCCGCCAGTTGTCAGCTGTGTGACTTTGGGCAAGTCACTTCACTTCTCTGGGATTCAGTGACCTCATCTGGAAAATCGGGATGAAGACTGTGAGCCCCCTGTGGGACAACCTGATCACCTTGTAACCTCCCCAGTGCTTAGAGCAGTACTTTGCACATAGTAAGCCCTTAATAAATGCCATAAAAAAAAAGCAGCGTGGCTCAGAGGAAAGAACACGAGCTTTGGAGTTGGAGATCATGGATTCAAATCCCGGCTCTGCCAGTTGTCAGCTATGTGACTTTGGGCAAGTCACTTCACTTCTCTGGGCCTCAGTGACCCCATCTGGAAAATAGGGATGAAGACTGTGAGCCCCCTGTGGGACAACCAGATCACCTTGTAACCTCCCCAGTGCTTAGAGCACATAGTAAGCGCTTAATAAATGCCATTATTATTATTATTATTATTATCATTGTCATTCAGGCCACGTTTCCCCACTCCTGAAGACCCTGCAGCAGTTGTCCTTCCCCGTCCCCATCAACCGTCACCGTCAGCTTTAAAGGCATTCATGGGGTCATCCCCTCCTCCCTCCCCTGGCCTCTCTCCTCCTCCAGCCTGCACGCTCCACTCATTCATTCATTCATCATTCAATCGTATTTATTGAGCGCTTACTGTGTGCAGAGCACTGTACTAAGTGCTTGGGAAGTACAAGTTGGCAGCATATAGAGACGGTCCCTACCCAACAGTGGGCTCACAGTCTAGAAGCTCATCTCATGCCAACCTTCTCCATCTCTTCTATCTCGTCGCCGACCCCTCGCCTACGTCCTTCCCCTTGCTCAGAAAACCCTCCCTCCTCAAATCCCCCAGACAAATGCCTCTCCCAGGCGTCAAAGCCTTATCGAAGGCCCATCTCCTCCAAGAGGCCTTCCCTGACTGCGCCCTCCTTTCAATCAATCAATCAGTCGTATTTATTGAGCGCTTACTGTGTGCAGAGCACTGGACTGAGCGCTTGGGAAGTCCAAGTTGGCAACATACAGAGACAGTCCCTACCCAACAGTGGGCTCACAGTCTAGAAGGGGGAGACAGAGAACAAAACCAAACATACTAACAAAATAAAATAAATAGAATAGATATGTACAAGTAAAATAAATAAATAGAGTAATAAATCTGTACAAACATATATACATATATACAGGTGCTGTGGGGAAGGGAAGGAGGTAAGATGCGGGGGATGGAGAGGGGGACAAGGAGGATCACCTCCATCAGTAAGGAACTGAACTCAGTTCCCTGACTGCGTCCTCCTTTCAATCAATCAATCGATCGTATTTATTGAGCGCTTACCGTGTGCAGAGCACTGTACTAAGCGCTTGGGAAGTACAAGTTGGCAACATATAGAGACAGTCCCTACCCAACAGTGGGCTCACAGTCTAGAAGGGGGAGACAGAGAACAAAACCAAACATATTAACAAAGCAGCAAGGCCTAGCGGACACCACACCGGCCTGAGAGTCAAGAGGACCGGGGTTCCCACCACTTGTCAGCTGTGTGACCTCAGGGAAGTCACTTCACTTCTCTGGGCCTCAGTCACCTCATGTGGAAAATGGGGGCGAAGACTATGAGCCCCAAGTGGGACAAGCCCTCCTTTCCTCTTCTCCCCTCCATTCTGCATCCCCAGAATGCAGAATGTTTTATAGGTTGCCAACTTGTACTTCCCAAGCGCTTAGTACAGTGCTCTGCACACAGTAAGCGCTCAATAAATATGATTGATTGATTGATTGATTGATTGATCCCCCTGACTCCCTCCCTTTCTTCACGCCCCCTCCCAGCCCCACACCGCTTATGTCCATATCCATCATTTTATTTATTTCTATTTATGTTTATTGTGTGACTCTGGGCAAGTCACTTCACTTCTCTGTGCCTCAGTGACCTCATCTGTAAAATTTGACTGTGAGCCCCACGTGGGACAACCTGATCACCTTGTAACCTCCCCAGTGCTTAGAACAGTGCTTTGCACATAGTAAGCGCTTAATAAATGCCATTATTATGTCCGTCCTCCTCTCTGGACTGTAAGCTCATTATGGACAGGGAATGTGTCTGTTATCATACTCTCCCAAGCGCTTAGTACAGTGAGTATGAGTTCTATCATACTCTCCCAAGCGCTTAGTACAGTGCCCTGCACACAGAAGGCGCTCAGTGAATACGATTGACTGCAGGACTGATTAGACTGTGAGCCCACTCTTTTAGACTGTGAGCCCACTGTTGGGTAGGGACCGTCTCTATATGTTGCCAACTTGTACTTCTCAAGCGCTTAGTACAGTGCTCTGCATGCAGTAAGCGCTCAATAAATATGATTGATGATGATGATTAGACTGTGAGCCCGCTTTTTTAGACTGTGAGCCCACTGTTGGGTAGGGACCGTCTCTATATGTTGCCAACTTGTACTTCCCAAGCGCTTAGTCCAGTGCTCTGCACACAGTAAGCGCTCAATAAATACGATTGATTGATTGATTGATTGATTATCACAACATAATGATGGTACATCTTCTTCTTCAAATGCCGTCGTTTCCCACCGAGAGCGATCTTCTTCAAATGCCGTCAAGTCGTTTCCCACCCATAGCACCTCCATGGACACATCTTTTTCAGAACATCCCATTTTCATTCGTCATTTGATCCAATTTAGTGCTTACTGTGTGCAGAGCACTGTACTAAGCGCTTGGGAAACTACGATACAACAATAACCCAAGAAACAGTGACATTCCCTTTCATTCATTCATTCAATCGTATTTATTGAGCGCTTACTGTGTGCAGAGCGCTGTACTAAGTGCTTGGGAAGTCCAAGTTGGCAACATATAGAGACGGTCCCTACCCAACAGTGGGCTCACAGAGCTCAGAGTGGGGGAGACAGACATCAATAAAAGCAGCGTGGCTGAATAATAATAATAATGATGGCATTTGTTAAGCGCTTACTATGTGCAAAGCACTGTTCTAAGCGCTGAGGAGGATACAAGGTGATCAGGTTGTCCCACGGGGGGCTTACAGTCTTCATCCCCATTTTGCAGATGAGGTCACTGAGGCCCAGAGAAATGAAGTGACTTGCCCAAAGTCACACAGCTGACAATGGGTGGCATCGGGATTCGAACCCATGACCTCTGACTCCAAAGCCCGGGCTCTTTCCACTGAGCCACGCTGCTTCTCTGCTTTGCTGCTTAGTGGCACGAGCCCGGGCTTGGGAGTTGGACGTCGTGGGTTCTAATCCCAGCTCTGCCACTTATCAGCCGGGTGACTTTGGGCACATCACTTAATTTCTCTGTGCCTCAGTTAGCTCATCTGTAAAATGGGGATTAAGACTGTGAGCCCCTCGTGGGACAACGTGATTACCTTGTACCTAGTCCACTGCTTAGAACAGTGCTTGGCACATAGTAACTGCTTAACAGATACCACAATAATAATAATTATTATTATAAAATTACAGATATGTATAGAATTGCTTTGGGGCTGGGGCGGGGGGAAGAGCAAAGGGATAAGCGCTTAGAACAGTGTTTGGCACATAGTAACCGCTTAATAGATACCACAATAATAATTATTATTATAAAAATTATAGATATATATAGAATTGCTTTGGGGCTGGGACGGGGGAAAGAGCAAAGGGATAAGCGTTTAGAACACTGCTTGGCACATAGTAAGTGCTTAACAAATGCCATTATTATTATTATTATAAATAAAATGACAGTTATATACCTAAGTGCTGTGGGGCTGGGAGAAGGGGGAAGAGAAAAGGGAGCGAGTCAGGGCGACGCTGAAGGGAGCGGGAGCTGAGGAAAAGTGAGGCTTAGTCTGGGAAGTCCTCTTCTGTCATCAAGTTGTCTTGATGTTATATACCATATAGTTCTATTATTATTATTATTATTATTTTATTATTATTATTAAGTGCAGTCGAGTTGTTTCCGATTCACAGCGACTCCATGGATCAATTTCCTCCAGAATGACCTGGACAAACGCGATCTAATCTGCAAGTGCTATATAGTAATATAATATAATAATATTACTATTCTATTTATTTGGTTAACGATGTGCATTTTGCTTTAATTCTATTTGTTCTGACGACTCGACACCTGTCCACATGTTTTGTTTTGTTGGCCGTCTCCCCCTTCTAGACAGTGAGCCCGTTGTTGGGTAGGGACCGTCTCTAGATGTTGCCGACTTGGACTTCCCAAGCGCTTAGTCCAGTGCTCTGCACACAGTAAGCGCTCAATAAATACGATCAAATGAATGAATGAATGGTAACAATGACAAACACCCCAGGAAAAAAACAGAAAAAGCAGAGACTTCTTTTTCCCGTGGCTCAGTGGAAAGGGCCCGGGCTTTGGAGTCAGAGTTCATGGGTTTGAATCCCGGCCCTGCCAATTGTCAGCTGTGTGACTTTAGGCAAGTCACTTAACTTCTCTGTGCCTCAGTTACCTCATCTGGAAAATGGGGATTCATTCATTCATTCAATCGTATTTATTGAGCGCTTACTGTGTGCACAGCACTGTACTAAGCGCCTGGGAAGTACAAGTTGGCAACATCTAGAGATGGTCCCTGCCCAACAGCGGGCTCACAGTCTAGAACGGGGAGACAGACAACAAAACAAAACATATTAACAAAATAAAATAAATGATAAATTTTAGACTGTGAGCCCACTGTTGGGTAGGGACTGTCTCTATATGTTGCCATCTTGTACTTCCCAAGCGCTTAGTACAGTGCTCTGCACACAGTAAGCGCTCAATAAATACGATTGATTGATTGATTGATGAAGACTGTGAGCCCCCCCGTGGGACAACCTGATCACCTTGTAACCTCCCCAGCGCTTAGAACACATAGCAAGCGCTTAATAAATGCCATCATTATTATTATTATTATTTTCCATTCAGCCCTTTCCCCTCCCTACTCCCCCACAGTGTCTCTCTCCCACAGCTCCTCTTCGAGCAGTGCTTTGCACATAGTAAGCGCTTAATAGATGCCATTATTATTATTATTATTATTATTATTATTATTATTATTTTCCATTCAGCCCTTTCCCCTCCCTACTCCCCCACAGTGTCTCTCTCCCACAGCTCCTCTTCAAACAGTGCTTTGCACATAGTAAGTGCTTAATAAATGCCATTATTATTATTATTATTTTCCATTCAGCCCTTTCCCCTCCCTACTCCCCCACAGTGTCTCCCTCCCACAGCTCCTCTTCGAACAGTGCTTTGCACATAGTAAGCGCTTAATAAATGCCATTATTATTATTATTATTATTTTCCATTCAGCCCTTTCCCCTCCCTACTCCCCCACAGTGTCTCTCTCCCACAGCTCCTCTTAGAACAGTGCTTTACACATAGTAAGCGCTTAATAAGTGCCATTATTATTGTTATTATTATTTTCCATTCAGCCCTTTCCCCTCCCTACTCCCCCACAGTGTCTCTCTCCCAAAGCTCCTCTTCGAACAGAGCTTTGCACATAGTAAGTGCTTAATAAATACCATTATTATTATTTTCCATTCAGCCCTTTCCCCTCCCTACTCACCCACAGTGTCTCTCTCCCACAGCTCCTCTTCGAACAGTGCTTTGCACATAGTAAGTGCTTAATAAATGCCACCATTATTATTATTATTATTTCCCATTCAGCCCTTTCCCCTCCCTGCTCCCCCACAGTGTCTCTCTCCCACAGCTCCTCTTCGAACAGTGCTTTGCACTTAGTAAGTGCTTAATAAATGCCATTATTATTATTATTATTATTTTCCATTCAGCCCTTTCCCCTCCCTACTCCCCCACAGCGTCTCTCTCCCACAGCTCCTCTTCGAACAGTGCTTTGCACATAGTAAGCATTTAATAAATGCCATTATTATTATTATTATTTTCCATTCAGCCCTTTCCCCTCCCTACTCCCCCACAGTGTCTCTCTCCCACCCTGTCAGACATCCACATGGATGCACACACACACACACGCACCCGACACGCCCGGACACCCGCACGCAATAATCCCCCAGGCGAGGCCTTGCTGTGGAGGTCTTTATTTCTGACCCAAAGACGGACGGCGTCGGAAGGGACGGGAGTCGGTGTGATGTGGGAGTTGGGCTGGGTGGGAGGGAAGACTTCACAAAAGTCAATAAATAAATAAATATGGGAGGGGGGCGGCAGAGGAGGATGGGGGCAGGAGAGGCTCCTCGGAGACCCTCGCGGAGACAGCGGGCCGGGGGTCTCCGGGGGGCCGGGAGGAGGGAAAGGGATGGCCGGTGGGCAACCCATCCCATTCGACCTCCTTGTCTCCCTGACCTCTAATTCTCCCAAACCCCTGGACTCATCCCTCGCTCCTATCCCCCCTCTCCGGCAGACCCTCGCGCCTTCAATCGATCGTATTTATTGAGCGCTTACTGTGTGCAGGGCACTGGACTAAGCGCTCGGGAAGTCCAAGTTGGCAACATATTGAGACAGTCCCTACCCAACAGTGGGCTCACAGTCTAAAAAGGGGCCTTCCCTGTCCCCACCCCCCTTTTCCCCAGCCCTCCCCTTCCTGAGTGTCCCGTCCCTGCCCTCAGCGCAGCAGCGCGGCCTGGGAGCCGGAAGGTCGTGGGTTCTAATCCCAATCCCGCCATTCATCCGCTGTGCGACCGCGGGCCAGTCACTTCATCTCTCTGGACCTCATCTGCAAATGGAGACTGTGAGCCCCACGCGGGACGGGGACCGCGTCCAACTCGGTTTGCTTGTGTGCACCCCAGCGCTTAGTACAGTGCCTGGCACCAAGTAAGTGCTTAGCAAATACCATCATCATCATTACCCTTTCCCCCACCCTGCTCTGCGACTTCATTCATTCCTTCGTATTTATCGCGTGCTCGCTGCGTACAGAGCACTGTACAGAGCGCTTGGAAAGTACACCCTCTGCTCCCCGTCCCCCCCGTCTCGACTCCCAACCCCTTCACCACCTCCTCCTCATCTTCAATCGTATTTATTGAGCGCTTACTATCACTGTACTAAGCGCTTGGGAAGTACAAATTGGCAACATATAGAGACAGTCCCTACCCAACAGTGGGCTCACAGTCTGTTCCCGCTCCCCCCCCCCAACCCGCCCTCTCCTGCTCATCTCCCGGCTCCTCCACGTGTCGGCTGTGTGACTCGGGGCAGGTCGCTTCCCTTCTCTGGGCCTCAGTGACCTCACCTGTCAAATGATGACTGGGAGCCCCACGCGGGACAACCTCGTATTCCCCCCCACTGCTTAGAACAGTGCTTGGCACATAGTAAGCACTTATTATTATTATTATTATTATTTTTATCTCCCCCCATGTCCCCACCTCTTTAGCGACCCCCCAACCTCCTTCCCTCCATTTTTCCGCATGACTTCTCCCGTCCCTCGCTCCGCTTCCTCGTCCTCCGCCGCCGTCCCCCCTCCTCCATCGCCACCCCGTAGCCCCTCTCCTCCGGGGCCCAGGCAGGGTTTGGGGGGGACGTCATCGTCGTCGTGCCCCCCGTCCCCGCCCGGGTGGGTTCTTGAGGTATATCGCCCGGTCCGGCTTCTGGTTGGCAGTGCGGAGTAGGCCCCATCTCGCCCCGTCGGCCTCCCCCGGCCGGAGGGTCCGCCGGCCGGCCCCCAGAACGTCCCGGGGGGGGATGGCGGGGGGGTCCGAGCTGGGGGGTCAGGGGCCACCGGGGTAGGGGCGAAGCAGGACCTTGTGTCGCGTGGCGGCCTCGGCCCGGCGGCGGGCCTGCTCGCCCAGGAACTCCTTGAGCCGGTTGGTGGTGAAAGTCAGCGTCTGCCGCCGCAGCTTCATCAGGTAGGCGTCCTGCAGCCACGGGTGGGCCAGGCAGTCCTGCAGCGAAGGCCGGCTCCTGGGCGGGGCGGGGGGCACAGAGGAGTGACCCCCCAGCTCGAACGGGGGGCGACCCCACCGCCCGGGCCGGGGGCGCCGGGCCTGCGGCGATGCAGGATAATAATAAAAATGCACTGTTCTAAGCGCCGGGGAGGTTACAAGGTGATCAGGTTGTCCCATGGTGGGCTCACGGTCTTCATCCCCATTTCCCAGATGAGGGAACTGAGGCCCAGAGAAGTGAAGGGAGAGAAGCGGCGGGGCTCAGTGGAAAGAGCCCGGGCTTTGGTGTCAGAGCTGTGTGACCTTGGGCAAGTCACTTCACTTCTCTTATGTTGCCAACTTGTGCTTCCCAAGCACTTAGTCCAGTGCTCTGCACACAGTAAGCGCTCAATAAATACGATTGGTTGATTGATTCTCTGAGCCTCAGTTACCTCATCTGTAAATGAGGATTGACTGTGAGCCCCACGTGGGACAACCTGATCATGTTATATCCCCCCAGCACTTAGAACAGTGCTTGGCACATAGTAAGCGCTTAACAAATGCCATTATTATTATTATTATTATTATTATTATTATTATTATTATTATTATTATCTGAACCCAAGACCCCTGACTCCAAAGCCCGGGCTCTTTCCACTGAGCCACGCTGCTTCTCTAATAATAATAATGATGGCATTTATTAAGCGCTTCCTATGTGCAAAGCACTGTTCTAAGCGCTGGGGAGGTTACAAGGTGATCAGGTTGTCCCACGGAGGGCTGCCAGTCTTAATCCCCATTTTACAGATGATGGTGATCATGGCATTTGTTAAGCGCTTACTACGTGCAAGGCACTGTTCTAAGCACTGGGGAGGCTACAAGGTGATCAGGTTGTCCCACAGGGGGCTCACAGTCTTCATCCCCATTGTACAGATGAGGGAACTGAGGCACAGAGAAGTGAAGTGACTTGCCCAAAGTCACACAGCTGACAAGTGATGGAGGAGGGATTTGAACCCATAATAATACTAATACTACTACTACTACTAATAATAATAATAATGGCATTTGTTAATTACTTACATGTGCAAAGCACTGTTCTAAGTGCTGGGGGGATACAAGGTGATGAGGTTGTCCCACGTGGGGCTCACAGTCTTAATCCCCATTTTACAGATGAGGTAACTGAGGCTCAGAGAAGTGAAGTGACTTGCCCAAAGCCACACAGCTGGCAAGTGGCGGAGCAGGGATTTGAACCCATGACCTCTGACTCCAAAGCCCGGGCTCTTCCCACTGAGCCACGCTACGGAGGGAAGCCGTGGTGACCACGGGGCCCGGGGGGTTACAGGGTGGGAGTACTGCAGTGATGGTATAATTCTGTTTATAATTCTCGAATCTATAATTCTAATTATCTATTTCGATGGGATTGATGCCGGCCTACCTGTCTTGTTGTCTGTCTCCCCCCTTCTAGACTGCGAGCCCATTGCGGGGTAGGGACCATCTCTAGATGTTGCCAACTTCCCGAGCGCTTAGTCCAGTGCCCTGCACACAGCAAGCGCTCAATAAATACGACTGAATGAATGAATGAATTGTACTTTCCAAGCGCTTTGTCCAGTGCTCTGCACACAGTAAGCGCTCAATAAAGACGATTGACTGAATGAATGAATTGTACTACTGTCCAAGCGCTTAGTAAAGTACTCTGCACACAGTAAGCACTCAATAAATACGATTGAATGAAGGAATGCTCGACAGAAGCAGCGTGGCTTAGTGGAATAAGTGCGGGCTTGGGAGTCGGAGGAAGTGGGTTCTCATCCCGGCTCCGCCACTTGTCTGCTGTGTGACCTTGGGCAAGTCACTTCACTTCTCTGGGCCTCAGTGACCTCATCTGGAAAATGGGGATTGAAAGTGTGAGCCCCACATGGGACAATCTGATTACTCTGTATCTACCCCAGCGCTTAGAACAGTGCCTGGCACATAGTAAGCGCTTAACAAATACCATAATAATAATAATAATGATGGCATGTGTTAAGCATTTACTATGTGTGAAGCACTGCTCTAAGCACTGGGGGTGGATACAAGGTGATCAGGTTGTCCCACTTGGGGCTCACAGCCTTAATCCCCATTTTCCAGATGTGGAAACTGAGGCCCAGAGAATAATAATAATAATAATAATAATGGAATTTATTAAGCGCTTACTATGTGCAAAGCACTGTTCTAAGTAAGCACTGGGGGGGTTATAAGGTGATCAGGTTGTCCCATGGGGGGCTCACAGTTTTAATCCCCATTTTACAGATGAGGGAACTGAGGCCCAGAGAAGTGAAGTGACTTGCCCAAAGTCACCCAGCTGGCAAGTGGCAGAGCCAGGATTAGAACCCACAACCTCTGGCTCCCAAGCCCGGGCTCTTTCCACTAAGCCACGCTGCTTCTCTTATATTTTATTATAATAACAAAAATCATTATTATGATTATCTCCCCCTTCTAGACTGTGAGCCTGCCGTTGGGTAGGGACCGTCTCTATACGTTGCCAACTTGGGCTTCCCAAGTGCTTAGTCCAGTGCTCTGCATACGGTAAGCGCTCAATAAATATGATTGAATGAATGAATATGATTATTAAGACTTATTATTAACCCACGCTGCTTCTCTTTTCATCATCATCATCATCAATTGTATTTATTGAGCGCTTACTGTGTGCAGAGCACTGGACTAAGCGCTTGGGAGGTACAAGTTGGCAACCTATAGAGACAGTCCCTACCCAACAGTGGGCTCTTATATTTTATTATAATAACAATAATCATTATTATTATTGTCTCCCCCTTCTAGACTGTGAGCCTGCCGTCGGGTAGGGACCGTCTCTATATGTTGCCAACTTGTACTTCCCAAGCGCTTAGTCCAGGGCTCTGCGCACAGTAAGCGCTCAATAAATACGATTGATTGATTGATTGATTGATTAAGGAATGAATGATGGCCGGCTCTTGGGCTGGGGGACGGTACATGGGAGTGATGACGGAGACTGGGGTTGGGAGTCCAGCAGTGATGGCCACCTCCGGGGTGGGGGTGGGCACAGAGAAGTGACCATGGGGACACGGGCGGCGGTGACCATGGGAACCAGGGGTGGCGGCGGGGGAAAGTCGGCAATCCTGCCGAATGGCCCGGCTCTTGGGGGTGGCACAGAGTAATAATAATAATAACGGCATTTATTAAGCGCTTACTATGTGCCAAGCACTCTTTTAGACTGTGAGCCCACTGTTGGGTAGGGACTGTCTCTATATGTTGCCAATTTGTACTTCCCAAGCGCTTAGTACAGTGCTCTGCACATAGTAAGCGCTCAATAAATACGATTGATGATGTTCTAAGCGCTGGGGAGGTTACAAGGTCATCACGTTGCCCCACAGTGGGGGCTCACAGTCTTAATCCCCATTTTGCAGATGAGGTCACTGAGGCCCAGAAAAGTGAAGTGACTTGCCAAAGTCACCCAGCTGACAGAGCCGGGATTTGAACCCATGACCTCTGACGCCAAAGCCCGGGCTCTTTCCACTGAGCCATGCTGCTTCTCTGCTTCGTGGCAAGAGTCCAGGCTCGGAAGTTGGAGGTTGTGGGTTCTAATCCCAGCTCTGCCACTTCTCAGCTGGGTGATTTGGGGCAAGTCACTTAATTTCTCTGTGCCTCAGTTAGCTCCTCTGTAAAATGGGGATGAAGACTGTGAGCCCCTCATGGGCCAACCTGGTCACCTTGTATCTCCCCCAGCGCTTAGAACAGTGCTCGGCACACAGAGAAGCGGCCTGGATCAGTGGAAAGGGCAAGGGCTTTGGAGTCGGAGGTCATGCGTTCTAAATGCTAAGCGCTTAGTACAGAGCTCTGCACATAGTAAGCGCTCAATAAATACGATTGATGATGATGATGTGTTCAAATCCCGGCTCTGCCACTTAGCCGTGTGACTTTGGGCAAGTCACTTCACTTCTCTGGGCCTCAGTTCCCTCGTCTGTCAAACTGGGATTAAGACTGTGAGCCCCAAGTGGGACAACCTGATCACCTTCAATCAATCAATCAGTCGTACTTATTGAGCGCTTACTGTGTGCAGAGCACTGTACTAAGCGCTTGGGAAGTGCAAGCTGGCAACATATAGAGACGGTCCCTACCCAACAGTGGGCTAGCAGTCTAAAAGTCACCTTGTATCCCCCCCAGAGCTTAGAACAGTGCTTTGCACATAGTAAGCGCTTAACAAATACCATCATTATTAGTAGTAGTAAGCCCTTAACAAATACCATCATTATTAGTAGTAGTAAGCGCTGAACAAATACTGTTATTGTTATTATTAAATGCATGCATGTGTGTGTGTGCCAGGGGAGATGAGATGGGGGAAGGCTCGGCTTCCTCAGGGAGAGAGGGGCAGTCAGGGAGGGAAGAGGGGGTCCGGAAGAAGCGGGGCGGGGGTCCCCCCACATCCCTCTCACCAGGGGTGGACGGCGAGGACCTTGCGGAGGAAGAGGGCGGCGCTCTGGGAAGTGTTGGGGTACAGCTGGAAGGCATCAAAGCGGCCCCCCACGATGCGGTGCTCCGTCTCTTGGGGGTCCGGGTCATAGAAGGGGGATCGCCCGCTCAGCCTGGGGGAATAATAATAATAATAATAATAATAATAATGGTATTTGTTAAGCGCTTACTATGTGCAAAGCACTGTTCTAAGCGCTGGGGAGGCTACAATAATAATCATAATAATGGCATTTATTAAGTGCTTACTATGTGCAAAGCACTGTTCTAAGCGCTGCGGAGGTTACAAGGTGATCAGATCGCAGTCTTCATCCCCATTTTCCAGATGAGGGAACTGAGGCCCAGAGAAGTGAAGCGACTTGCCCAAAGTCACACAGCTGACAGTCTTTTAGACTGTGAGCCCACTGTTGGGTAGGGACTGTCTCTATATGTTGCCAACTTGGACTTCCCAAGCGCTTGGTACAGTGCTCTGCACACAGGAAGCGCTCAATAAATACGATTGATGTTGATGATGATGATGACAGTTGGCGGAGCCGGGATTTGAACCCATGGCCTCTGACTCCAAAGCCCGGGCTCTTTCCACTGAGCCACACTGCTTCTCCAAGAAGCGGACACCCAGGGCATTAAGGGTGTTTCTAGACGGTGAGCCCGCTGTTGGGTAGGGACCGTCTCTATATGTTGCCAACTTGTACTTCCCAAGCACTTAGTACAGTGCTCTGCACACAGTAAGCGCTCAATAAATACAATTGAATGACTGAATGAATAAGGGGACCCTCCATGGGGATGGGAGGGACGTCCAGGGAGGGGAGGGTCTCTGAGGGGGGTGGGGGGGACGGTTGTGAGTGTTTGTGTGTTTGTGTTGCAAAGGCAGGGAAGTTAGGGAAGGTCCTTGGGGAGGGGTGAAAGTGTGTTTTGGGGGGTGTGTGTTTGTGAGTGCGTGGGGTAGGACAGTCCAGGGAGGGATGGAATAGGAATAATAATAATAATAATAATAATAATAATAATAATAATAATAATGATAATAATGGCATTTGTTAAGTGCTTACTATGTGCAAAGCACTGTTCTAAGCGCTGGGGAGGCTACAAGGTGATCAGGTTGTCCCATGTGGGGCTCACAATCTTAATCCCCATTTTACAGATGAGGGAACTGAGGCCCAGAGAAGTGAAGTGATTCGCCTGAAGTCACCCAGCTGACAAGTGGCGGAGCCGGGATCTGAACCCATGACCACTGACTCCCAAGCCCGGGCTCTTTCCACTGAGCCACGCTGAATGGGAAGGGTCCCTGAGGGGGGTTTTGAGTGTTTGTGTGTGTTTGTGTGTGTAGGGGTGCAAATAATAATAATGATAATAGTGATGGTATTAAGCGCTTACTACTACTACTAATAATGATAATGATGGCATTTATTAAGCTCTTACTATGTGCCGGGCACCGTTCTAAGCGCTGGAGAGGTTACAAGGTGATCAGGTTGTCCCATGGGGAGCTCACAGTCTTAATGATGAGGGAACTGAGGCCCAGAGAAGTGAAGCGACTTGCCCAAAGTCACACAGCTGACAGATGGCGGGTCGGGATTTGAACCCTTGACCTCTGGCTCCAAAGCCCGGGCTCTTGCCACGGAGCCACGCTGCAAAGGGAGGGATGTTCAGGAGGGCAGGTGGGGTGTGTGTATGTGTGTGTGTTTGTGTGTATGCGGGGGGTTGCAAAGGGAGGAAGGGTGTGGGGAGGGTCTCTGGGGGGGAGCTCTGTGTGTGTGTTTGTGTGTGTAGAGGTGCAAAGCTGGAATTTTTTTTCCACATCCAACGAAACGTAATGGAAAATGTATTACATTCCCTCAATAATAACCATTCCCAACCGACAGGATGTTGTTAATGTTATCTAGTATACTATATAGTGTAATACCAAGTCTTTGGTAAAATGGTGAGCACTCAATAACTACTTGGGTAAGCTCTTAACAGATGCTATTATTATTATTGTTATTATTATTACTTGTCTACTGTATGACTTTGGGCAAGTCACTTCACTTCTCTGTGCTTCAGTGACCTCTTCTGTCAAATGGGGATGAAGACTGTGAGCTCCATGGGGGACAACCTGATTATCCTGTATCTCCCCCAGTGCTTGGCACATAGTGAGTGCTTAACAAATACCACAATTATCGTTATTATTACTTACAATGTACTTGTACTTCCCCAGCGCTTAGTACAGGGCTCTGCACACAGTAAGCGCTCAATAAATGCCATTGAACGAGGGCAGGTGAGGAGAGGGTTCCTGGGGGGTGTGCGTGAAAGTGTGTAGGTGTGTTTGTGTGTGAGGGGGGTGTGAAGCAAAGGTAGGAAAGTCCAGGAAGGGTGGATGTGGGGAGGGTCCCTGGGGCTGGGGGCATGTTCTGAGCTGTGTGTTTGTGTGTCTGTGTGTGTCCGTGTATCGGGGGAGTGGGAAGGCCCAGAGGGCCCACAGGGATTGGGGGGTGGGGGGAATCTCAATCAATCAATCAATCAATCAATCAATCGTATTTATTGAGCGCTTCCTGTGTGCAGAGCACCGGACTAAGCGCTTGGGAAGTCCAAGTTGGCAACATACAGAGACGGTCCCTCCCCAACAGCGGGCTCACAGTCTAGAAGTGGGAGACAGACAACAAAACAAAACATATCAACAAAACAAAATAAATAGAATAGTAAATATGTACAAGTAAAATGAATAGAGTAATAAATCTGTACAAACATAGGTACAGGTGCTGTGGGGAGGGGAAATCAATCAATCAATCAATCGTATTTATTGAGCGCTTACTGTGTGCAGAACACTGGATTAAGCGCTTGGGAAGTACAAGTTGGCAACATATAGAGACGGTCCCTACCCAACATTCATTCATTCAATCATATTTATTGAGCGCTTACTGTGTGCAGAGCACTGCACTAAACGCTTGGGAAGTACAAGTTGGCAACATATAGAGACATATAGAGACAAGTCCTTACCCAACAGTGGGCTCACAGTCTAAATCTCGAGAGGAAGGGTCCCAGGAGGGCCCGATTTGGCTCATCATCATCATTATCATCAATCATATTTATTGAGCGCTTACTGTGTGCAGAGCACTGTACTAAGCGCTTGGGAAGTACAAGTTGGTAACATATAGAGACAGTCCCTACCCAACATTCATTCATTCAATCATATTTATTGAGCACTTACTGTGTGCAGAGCACTGTCCTAAGCGCTTGGGAAGTACAAGTTGGCAACATGTAGAGACGGTCCCTACCCAACAGTGGGCTCACAGTCTAAATCTCGAGAGGAAGGGGTCCCGGGAGGGCCCGGATTGGCTCATCATCATCATCATCATCAATCGTATTTATTGAGCGCTTACTGTGTGCAGAGCACTGTACTAAGCGCTTGGGAAGTCCAAGTTGGCAACATATAGAGACATATAGAGACAGTCCCTACCCAACATTGGGCTCACAGTCTAAATCTCGAGAGGAAGAGGGCCCGGATTGGCTCATCATCATCATCCATCATATTTATTGAGCGCTTACTATGTGCAGAGCACTGTACTAAGCGCTTGGGAAGTCCAAGTTGGCAACATCTAGAGACAGTCCCTACCCAACAGTGGGCTCACAGTCTAAAAGGGGGAGACAGAGAACAAAACCAAACATACTAACAAAATAAAATGAATAGAATAGATATGTACAAGTAAAATAGAGTAATAAATCTGTACAAACATATATACATATATACAGGTGCTGTGGGGAAGGGAAGGAGGTAAGATAGGGGGATGGAGAGGGGGATGGCTCACATGATGTAGGCCAGCACGCCGGCCCCCCAGATGTCCGCGGCCGAGCCGATGGGGTCCCCTTTCACCATCTCCGGAGCTGCAGGGGGAAAGAGTGGGAAGTCAATCAATCACTCAATCGGTTGTATTTATTGAGCGCTTACTGTGTGCAGAGCACTGGACTAGAAGTCCAGGCCAAGCCGGGCAGGGGGAGGCCGTGGGGGGCCGGGAGGGGCCGGAGGGTGGCCCGCCGTCACCCACCCATGAACTCCAAGGTGCCCGTGCGGTAGCCCAGGGGTCGCAGGGCGTGGGGGCTGTAGGGCTGAGCGCTGCCGAAGTCCACGATCTTCAGCGTGTTGGACGGCGTGAGCAGCAAGTTGTCGGGCTTGATGTCCAGGTGGAGGACGTGGCGGCCGTGAAGGTAGTCCAGGCCTTGAAGCAGCTGGACCACGTAGGTCACCACGTCCTCCTCCGAATACCGGAACCTGCCGGCGGGGGACAGTCATTCGTTCAATCATATTTATTATTAATAATAATAATAACAGCAATAATAATAATAATAATAATAATAGTGTTGGCATTTGTTAAGCACTTACTACTACTACTAATAAAATAATAATAATGTTGGCATTTGTTAAGCGCTTACTATGTGCAAAGCACTGTTCTAAGCGCGGGGGGGGATACAAAGTGATCAGGTTGTCCCATGTGGGGTTCACAGTCTTAATAATAATAAAAATAATGATAGCATTTATTAAGCGCTTACTATGTGCAAAGCACTGTTCTAATCCCCATTTTACAGATGAGGTAACAGGCTCGGAGAAGTTAAGTGACTTGCCCAAGGTCACACAGCAGACACGTGGAGGAGCCGGGATTCGGACCCATGAGCTCTGATTCCAAAGCCCGGGCTCCTTCCACCGAGCCACGCTGCCTCTCACAATAATAATAATGGCATTTATTAAGTGCTTACTACGTGCAAAGCACCGTTCCAAGCGCTGGGGAGGTTACAAGGTGATCAGGTTGTCCCACGGGGGGCTCCCAGTCTTCTGTTCTCTGTCTCAATCAATCAATCAATCGTATTTATTGAGCGCTTACTGTGTGCAGAGCACTGGACTATGCGCTTGGGAAGTACAAGTTGGCAACATCTAGAGACGGTCCCTACCCAACAGTGGGCTCACAGTCTAGAAGGGGGAGACAGACAACAAAACAAAACATATCAACAAAATAAAATAAGTAGAATAAATATGTACAAGTAAAATACATAAATAGAGTAATAAATAAATCAATCTATCGTATTTATTGAGCGCTTACTGTGTGCATTGTTCTAAGCGCTGGGGAGGTTACAAGGTGATCAGGTTGCCCCACTGGGGGCTCACAGTCTTCTGTTCTCTGTCTCAATCAATCAATCAATCAATCAATCGTATTTATTGAGCACTTACTGTGTGCAGAGCACTGTACTAAGCGCTTGGGAAGTACAAGTCGGCAACACATAGAGACGGTCCCTACCCAACAGCGGGCTCACAGTCTAGAAGGGAGAGACAGAGAACAAAACCAGAAATACTAACAAAATAAAATAAATAGAATAGATATGTACAAGTAAGATAAATAAATAAATAGAGTAATAAATAAGTACAAACATGTATACATATATACAGGTGCTGTGGGGAAGGGAAGGAGGTAAGATGTGGGGGATGAGCTGTGAGCCCACTGTTGGGTAGGGACTGTCTCTATACGTTGCCAACTTGTACTTCTCAAGCGCTTAGTACAGTGCTCTGCACACAGTAAGCGCTCAATAAACACGATTGATGATGATGAGCCAATCCGGGCCCTCCCGGGACCCCTTCCTCTCGAGATTTAGACTGTGAGCCCACTGTTGGGTAGGGACCGTCTCTATATGTCTCTATATGTTGCCAACTTCCCGAGCGCTTAGTACAGTGCTCTGCACACAGTAAGCGCTCAATAAATACCATTGAATGAATGAATGTTGGGTAGGGACTGTCTCTATATGTTGCCAACTTCTACTTCCCAAGCACTTAGTACAGTGCTCTGCACACAGTAAGCACTCAATAAATACAATTGATTGATTGATTGATTATACAGATGAGGTAACTGAGGCCCAGAGAAGTGAAGTGACTTTCCCAAGGTCACACAGCTCACAAGACGCTGAGAAGAAATTAGAACCCATGACCTCTGGCTCTAAAGCCCGGGCTCTTTCCACTGAGCCACGCTGCTTCTCCGATCATCATCATTATTATTATCCCATCATCATTGTTATTATTATTGATGACGATGGCATTTATTCAGTGCTTACTACATGCAAAGCACTGTTCTAAGCGCTGGAGAGGTTACAAGGCGATCCTGTTGTCCCACTGGGGGCTCACAGTCTTAATCTCCATTTTACAGATGAGGTCACTGAGGCCCAGAGAAATGAAGTGACTTGCCCAAAGTCACACAGCTGACAATTGGTGGAGCTGGGATTTGAACCCATGACCTCTGACTCCAAAGCCTGGGCTCTTTCCACTGAGCCATGCAGCTTCTCCCAATATATTTAACAATTATTGTTAACTCATTCTTAAAAAACTAAATGATAATAATGGCATTTATTAGTTCAATCGTATTAACGATTGCAAATAATGGCATTTATTAAGCGTTTACTATATGCCAGGCACTGTTCTAAGCGCCGGGGAGGTTACAAGGTGATCAGGTTGTGATCAGGCTCAGGGGAAGAAAAAACGATGGCTTTTGTTAAGTGCTTACTATGTGCCAAGCAAGGCTGGGGCGGATATAAGGTAATCAGGTTGTCCCACGGGGGGCTCACGGTCTTCATCCCCATTTTCCAGATGAGGGCACTGAGGCCCGGAGAAGTGACGTGACTTTCCCAAAGTCACACAATCAATCAATCAATCAATCGTATTTATTGAGCGCTTACTGTGTGCAGAGCACTGGACTAAGCGCTTGGGAAGTACAAGTTGGCAACATATCGAGACTGTCCCTACCCAACAGCGGGCTCACAGTCTAGAAGGGGGAAACAGAGAACAAAACCAAACATATTAACAAAATAAAATAAATAGAATAGATATGTACAAGTAAAATAAATAAATAAATAGAGTAATAAATATGTACAAACATATATATACAGGTGCTGTGGGGAAGTGGTGGGGTCGAGATTTGAACCCGTGACCTCTGACTCCAAAGCCCGGGCTCTTTCCACTGAGCCACGCTGCTTCTCTTCTTGAGCGCTTACTATGTGCAGAGCACTGGACTAAGCGCTTGGGAAGCCCAAGTCGGCAACATCTAGAGACGGTCCCTACCCAACAGCAGGTTCACAGTCTCGAAGGGGGAGATGGACAACAAAACAAAACATGGAGACAGGGGTCAAAACCGTCAGAATAAATAGAATTAGAGCTATATATAATAGCGACGGGATTTGCTTAGATGCGCCAAGCGCTCTTCTAGAGAAACAGCGTGGCTCAGTGGAAAGAGCCGGGCTTGGGAGTCAGAGGTCATTGGTTCCAATTCTGGCTCCGCCACATGTCTGCTGTGTGACCTTGGGTAAGTCACTTCACTTCTCTGGGCCTCAGTTCCCTCATCTGGAAAATGGGGATTAAGACTGTGAGCCCCACGTGGGACAACCTGATTACCTTATATCCCCCCCAGCGGTGCTTGGCACATAGTAAGCACATAACAAAAAACCATCATTTTTTTTTTCCTCTGAGCCTCAGTGACCTCATCTGTAAAATGGGGTGGAAAATGGGGATCAAGACTGTGAGCCCCACGTGGGACAACCTGATCACCTTATACCCCCCAACCCTCCCCCAGCGGTGCTTGGTACATAGTAAGCACTTAACAAAAACCATCATTTTTTTTTCCTCTGAGCCTCAGTGACCTCATCTGTAAAATGGGGATTAAGAATGTGGGACAACCTGATCACCTTATATCCCCCCCCAGCGCTTAGAACAGTGCTTGGCAGATAGTAAGCGCTTAACAAAACCCATCTTATTTTTTTCCTCTGCGCCTCAGTGACCTCATCTGTAAAATGGGGATGAAGACTGTGGGTGTCCCCCCCCAACCCCCGTGGGACAACCTTATCACCTTGTAAGCTCCCCCGTGCTTAGAACAGTGCTTTGGACATAATAAGCACTTAATCCTGTTTCCTCTCCTCCTCCCCATCCCCCTGCCCTACCTCCTTCCCCTCCCCACAGCACCTGTATAGATGTTTGTCCAGATTTATCACTCAATTTATTTTACTTGTACATATTTACTATTTATTTTGTTAATGATGTTCATCTAGCTTTACTTCTATTTGTTCTGATGACTTGATGCCTGTCTACGTGTTTTGTTTTGTTGTTCATCTCCCCCTTCTAATCAATCAATCGTATTTATTGAGCGCTTACTGTGTGCAGAACACTGTACTAAGCGCTTGGGAAGTACAAGTTGGCAACATATAGAGACAGTCCCTACCCAACAGTGGGCTCACAGTCTAAAATAATAATAAATAAATGCGACTGAATGAATGAATTGTCCATATTTACTATTCCATTTATTTTATTAATGATGTGCATCTAGCTTTATTTGTTCTGACGACTTGACACCTGTCCACATGTTCTGTTTTTCATTCATTCATTCAGTTGTATTTATTGAGCGCTTACTGCGTGCAGAGCACTGTACTAAGCGCTTGGGCAGTCCAAGTTGGCAACCTATAGAGACGGTCCCTACCCAACAGCGGGCTCACAGTCTAGAAGGGGGAGACGGACAACAAAACAAAACATATTAACAAAATAAAATAAATAGAATAAATATGTATGAGTAAAATAGAGTAATAAATATGTACAAACATATATACATAGTGACTTGCCTATAAATAGCACACCCCTCTAAATGTTTATCACAACCTAAAATTTGGTCCCAGTTTTCTGGATATGCATATGCTTGGTATCTAAGCATGGGGACTTTGCTTTTTTCAGAGCAGTAGTTGCCCCAAATCAATCAATTAATCGATGGTATTTATGATAAGAAGAATAAGAATCAATCAATCGTATTTATTTAGCGCTTACTGCGTGCAGAGCACTGTACTAAGCACTTGGGAAGTCCAAGTTGGCAACATATAGAGACAGTCCCTACCCAACAGTGGGCTCACAGTCTAGAAGGGGGAGACAGACAACAAAACAAAACATACTAACAAAATAAAATAAATAGAATAAATATGTACAAGTAAAATAAATGGAGTAATAAATATGTACAAACATATATACATAGTGACTTGCCTATAAATAGCACACCCCTCTAAATGTTTATCACAACCCAAAATTTGGTAACCCAGTTTTCTGGATATGCATATGCGAGGTATCTCAGCATGGGGACTTTCCTTTTTTCAGAGCAGTAGTTGCCCCAAATCAATCAATTAATCGATGGTATTTATAATAAGAAGAATAAGAATCAATCAATCATATTTATTGAGCGCTTACTGCGTGCAGAGCACTGTACTAAGCGCTTGGGAAGTCCAAGTTGGCAACATATAGAGACAGTCCCTACCCAACAGCGGGCTCACAGTCTAGAAGGGGGAGACAGACAACAAAACAAAACATATTAACAAAATAAAATAAATAGAATAAATATGTACAAGTAAAATAAATAGAGTAATAAATATGTACAAACATATATACATAGTGACTTGCCTATAAATAGCACACCCCTCTAAATGTTTATCACAACCCAAAATTTGGTAACCCAGTTTTCTGGATATGCATATGCGAGGTATCTCAGCATGGGGACTTTCCTTTTTTCAGAGCAGTAGTTGCCCCAAATCAATCAATTAATCGATGGTATTTATAATAAGAAGAATAAGAATCAATCAATCATATTTATTGAGCGCTTACTGCGTGCAGAGCACTGTACTAAGCGCTTGGGAAGTCCAAGTTGGCAGCATATAGAGACAGTCCCTACCCAACAGCGGGCTCACAGTCTAGAAGGGGGAGACAGACAACAAAACAAAACATATTAACAAAATAAAATAAATAGAATAAATATGTATGAGTAAAATAAATAGAGTAATAAATATGTACAAACATATATACATAGTGACTTGCCTATAAATAGCACACCCCTCTAAATGTTTATCACAACCCAAAATTTGGTAATCCAGTTTTCTGGATATGCATATGCTAGGTATCTAAGCATGGGGACTTTCCTTTTTTCAGAGCAGTAGTTGCCCCAAATCCATCAATTAATCGATGGTATTTATAATAAGAAGAATAAGAATCAATCAATCAATCAATCGTATTTATTGAGAAGCGGCGTGGCTCAGTGCAATGAGCCCGGTCTTTGGAGTCAGAGGTCATGGGTTCGAATCCCGGCTCCACTAATTGTCAGCTGTGTGACCTTGGGCAAGTCACTTAACTTCTCTGTGCCTCAGTTACCTTATCTGTAAAATAGAGATTGACTGTGAGCCCCCCGGGGGACAACCTGATCACCTTGTAACCTCACCAGCGCTTAGAACAGTGCTTTGCACATAGTAAGGGCTTAATAAATGCCATCATTATTATTTATTGAGCACTTACTGTGTGCAGAGCACTGTACTAAGCACTTGGGAAGTCCAAGTTGGCAACATATCATCATCATCATCATCAATCGTATTTATTGAGCGCTTACTGTGTGCAGAGCACTGTACTAAGCACTTGGGAAGTCCAAGTTGGCAACATATCATCATCATCATCATCAATCGTATTTATTGAGCGCTTACTGTGTGCAGAGCACTGTACTAAGCGCTTGGGAAGTCCAAGTTGGCAACATATAGAGACAGTCCCTACCCAACAGTGGGCTCACAGTCTAAAAGGGGGAGACAGAGAACAAAACCAAACATACTAATAAAATAAAATAAATAGAATAGATATGTACAAGTAAAATAAATAAATAAATAAATAAATAAATAAATAAATAAATATACATATATATATAATATATATATATATAAATATAAATAAATAAACATATAGAGACAGTCCCTACCCAACAGTGGGCTCACAGTCTAAAAGACAGTGGGCTCACAGTCTATTAAGCGGTTACTATGTGCTGAGCACTGTTCTAAGCGCTGGGGAGGTTACAAGGTGATCAGGTTGTCCCACGGGGGGCTCACGGTCTTAATACCCATTTCACATATGAGGCAACTGAGGCACAGAGAAGCCAAGTGACCTGTTCAAAGTGACCTGTCCCGTCATTATAATAACAATAATAATAATGTTGGCATTTGTTAAGTGCTTACTATGTGCCAAGCACTGTTCTAAGCGCTGGGGTAGATACAAGGTGATCAGGTTGTCCCACGTGGGGCTCCCAGTCTTCATCCCCATTTTCCAGATGAGGGAACTGAGGCCCAGAGAATAATAATAATAATTATAATAATGGCATTTGTTAAGTGTTTACTATGTGGAAAGCACTGTTCTAGGTGCTGGGGAGGATACAAGGTGATCAGGTTGTCCCACGGGGGGCTCACGGTCTTCATCCCCTTTTTACAGAGGAGGGAACTGAGGCCCAGAGAATAATAATAATGATGATGATGGCATTTGTTAAGTGTTTACTATGTGCAGAGCACTGTTCTAGGCGCTGGGGAGGTTACAGGGTGATCAGATTGTCCTACGGGGGGCTCACAGTCTTCATCCCCAATTTACAAATGAGGGAACTGAGGCCCAGAGAATAATAATAATAATAATAATGATGGCATTTGTTAAGTGTTTACTATGTGCAAATCAATCAATCAATCAATCGTATTTATTGAGCGCTTACTATGTGCAGAGCACTGTACTAAGCGCTTGGGAAGTACAAATTGGCAACACATAGAGACAGTCCCTACCCAACAGTGGGCTCACAGTCTAAAATGTGCAAAGCACTGTTCTCTGAAGTGACCTGCCCAAAGTCACACAGCTGAGAAGTGGCGGAGCCAGGATTTGAACCCACGGCCTCTGACTCCAAAGCCCGGGCTCTTTCCACTGAGCCACGCTGCTTCTCATGCTGCTTCTCGTTCTGGCTGTTACCTGTCGCTGAGGCCGCAGAGCAGCTCGCGGGGCCCGCAGCTCTCGGCGATGAGGACGAGGTAGCGGGGTGTGACGTAGGCCTCGTGCAGCTCCATGACCCGCTCGTGGTGGAGGCCACACAGTACCTCGTACTCCTGCAGCGCCCGCCGTCGCCCCTCCGCCTCGTAGGGCACGATCTTGGCCACGAAGTGGCGTCCCGTCGCGTTCTCCCGGCATTCCCGGATCACCCCGAACCGGCCCCTGACGCATCAATCAATCAATCAATCAATCAATTGTATTTATTGAGCGCTTACTGTGTGCAGAGCACTGTACTAAGCGCTTGGGAAGTACAAGTTGGCAACACATAGAGACAGTCCCTACCCAACAGTGGGCTCACAGTCTAGAAGCATCACGAGGCCTTCCCTGACTGCGCCCTCCTTTCCTCCTTTTTTTTTTTTTTGATGGCATTTATTAAGCGCTTACTATGGGCAAAGCACTGTTCTAAGCTCCGGGGAGGTTACAAGGTGATCAGGTTGTCCCACGGGGGGCTCGCAGTCTTCATCCCCATTTTCCTGATGAGGGAACTGAGGCCCAGAGATTAATAATAATAATGATGATGGCATTTGTTAAGTGTTTACTATGTGCAAAGCACTGTTCTAAGCGCTGGGGAGGTTACAGGTTGATCAGGTTGTCCCACAGGGGGCTCGCAGTCTTCATCTCCATTGCACGGATGAGGGAACTGAGGCCCAGAGAAGAATAATAATAATTATAATAATGGCATTTGTTAAGTGCTTACTATGTGCAAAGCACTGTTCTAGATGCTGGGGAGGTTACAGGGTGATCAGGTTGTCCCACGGGGGGGACACAGTCTTCATCCCCATTTCACAGATGAGGGAACTGAGGCCCAGAGAATAATAATAATGATGATGATGGCATTTGTTAAGTGTTTACCATGTGCAAAGCACTGTTCTAGGCGCTGGGGAGGTTACAGGGTGATCAGGTTGTCCTACGGGGGGCTCACAGTCTTCATCCCCAATTTACAAATGAGGGAACTGAGGCCCAGAGAATAATAATAATAATAATGATGGCATTTGTTAAGTGTTTACTATGTGCAAAGCACTGTTTTAAGCGCTGGGGAGGTTACAAGGTGATCAGGTTGTCCCATGGGGGGCTCACAGTCTTCATCCCCATTTCACAGATGAGGGAACTGAGGCCCAGAGAATAATAATAATAATAATAATAATTATAATAATAGCATTTGTTAAGTGTTTACTATGTGCAAAGCACTGTTCTAAGCACTGGGGAGGTTACAGGGTGATCAGGTTGTCCCAGGGGGGGCTCACAGTCTTCATCCCCATTTTACAGATGAGAAAACTGAGGCCCAGAGAATAATAATAATAATAATAATAATAATAATAATGGCATTTGTTAAGTATTTACTATGTGCAAAGCACTGTTCTAGGCGCTGGGGAGGTTACAAGGTGATCAGGTTGTCCCACGGGGGACTCACGGTCTCCATCCCCATTTGACAGATGAGGTCACTGAGGCCCAGAGAAGTGAAGTGACTTGCCCAAAGTCACCCAGCTGACAATCGGCAGAGCTGAGATTTGAACCCATGACCCCTGACTCCAAAGCCCGGGCTCTTTCCACTGAGCCACGCTGCTTCTCTTCTCCCACTCCCTCTGCATCACTCTGACCTGCTCCCTTTCTTCATCCCTCCTCCCGGCCCCACACCACTTATAATAATTGCGGTATTTGTTAAGCGCTTACTGTGTTTTGTTTTGGTGTCTGTCTCCCCCTTCTAGACTGTGAACCCGTTGTTGGGTAGGGACCGTCTCTATCTGTTGCCAAATTGGACTTTCCAAGCGTTTAGTCCAGTGCTCTGCACACAGTAAGTGCTCAATAAATACGATTGAATGAATGAATGAATGAACTTAACTTACTATGTTTTGTTTTGTTGTCTGTCTCCCCCTTCTAGACCGTGAACCCGTCGTTGGGTAGGGACCGTCTCTATATGTTGCCGAATTGGACTTTCCAAGTGCTTAGTCCAGTGCTCTGCACACAGTAAGCGCTCAATAAATATGATTGAATGAATAAATGAGTGAACTTACTATGTTTTGTTTTTGTGTCTGTCTCCCCCTTCTAGATCATAAGCCTGTCGCTGGGTAGGGCCCGACTCTATATCCTGCCGAATTGGATTTCCCAAGTGCTTAGCCCAGTGCTCTGCACACAGTAAGTGCTCAATAAATACGATTGAATGAATGAATGAATGAATGAATGAATGAATGAATGAACTTACTATGTTTTGTTTTGGTGTCTGTCTCCCCTTTGTATGGCCCGTCTCTATATGTTGCCGAATTGGACTTTCCAAGTGCTTAGTCCAGTGCTCTGCACACAGTAAGCGCTCAATAAATATGATTGAATGAATAAATGAATGAATTTACTATGTTTTGTTTTGGTGTCTGTCTCCCCCTTCTAAACCAAGAGCCCGTCGTTGGGTAGGGACCGTCTCTATATGTTGCCGAATTGGACTTCCCAAGTGCTTACTACAACTACTACTACTACTACTACTACTACTACTACTACTACTACTACTACTACCACTACTACTACTACTACTATTTATTAAGCGCTTACTATGTTTTGTTTTGGTGTCTGTCTCCCCCTTCTAGACTGTGAGCCCGTCGTTGGGTAGGGACCATCTCTATATGTTGCCAACTTGGACTGCCCTAGCACTTAGTACAGTGCTCTGCACATAGTAAGTGCTCTATAACTACGATTGAATGAATGAATGAATGAATTAACTTACTATGTTTTGTTTTGTTCTCTGTCTCCCCCTTCTTGACCGTGAGCCCAATGTTGGGTAGGGACTGTCTCTAGATGTTGCCACTTTGTACTTCCCAAGTGCTTAGTACAGTGCTCTGCACACAGTAAGCGCTCCAGAGCTTAGAACAGTGCTTTGCGCATAGTAAGCGCTTTCTAGACTGTAAGCCCACTGTTGGGTAGGGACCGTCTCTATATGTTGCCAACATGTACTTCCCAAGCACTTAGTACAGTGCTCTGCACACAGTAAGCACTAAATAAATACGATTGATTGATTGATTGATTGATTAATAAATGCCATCATTATTAAGTGCAATTGAATGAATGGATATATACCAGGCACTATACTAAGTGCTGGGGTGGAGACAAGCAAATGGAATTGCTGGGTAGGGACCCGTCTCTATCTGTTGCCAACTTGGACTTCCCAAGCACTTAGTACAGTGCTCTGCACTCAGTAAGCGCTCAAAAAATACCATTGAATGAATGAATGAATAGAGTTGGACGCAGTCCCTGTCCCATATGGGGCTCACAGTGGCTTTAGTTCTCTGGGCCTCAGTTCCCTCATCTGGAAAATGGGGATGAAGACCGTGAGCCCCCCGCGGGACAAACCGATGACCTCGTATCTCCCCCAGTGCTTAGAACAGTGCTTGGCACATACTAAGCACTTAACAAATGCCATCATTATTATGGGCAAGTCACTTCACTTCTCTGGGCCTCTGTTCCCTCATCTGGAAAATGGGGATGACAACTGTGAGCCCCCCGTGGGACAACCTGATCACCTCGTATCTCCCCCAACGCTTAGAATAGTGGTTGGCACATACTAAGCAGTTAACAAATGCCGTCATTATTAAGGGCAAGTCGCTTAACTTCTCTGGGCCTCTGTTCCCTCATCTGGAAAATGGGGATGAAGACAGTGAGCCCCCCGTGGGACAACCTGATGACTAAGTATCTCCCCCAGTGCTTAGAACGGTGCTTGGCACATAGTAAGCGTTTAACAAATGTCATAATTATTACGGGCAGGTCACTTCACTTCTCTGGGCCTCACTCAGTTCCCTCATCTGGAAAATGGGGATGAAGACCGTGAGCCTCACATGGGACAACCTGATGACCTCGTATCTCCCCCAGTGCTTAGAACGGTGCTTGGCACATAGTAAGCGCTTAACAAATGCCATCATTATTACGGGCAAGTCACTTCACTTCTCTGGGCCTCTGTTACCTCATCTGGAAAATGGGGATGAAGACCGTGAGCCCCCCATGGGACAACCTGTTCACCTCGTATCTCCCCCAGCTCTCAGAACGGTGCTTGGCACATAGTAAGCGCTTAACAAATGCCATCATTATTACGGGCAAGTCACTACACTTCTCTGGGCCTCAGTTTCCTCATCTGGAAAATGGGGATGAAGACCGTGAGCCCCACATGGGACAACCTGATGACCTCATATCTCCCCCAGTGCTTAGAACAGTGCTTGGCACAGAGTAAGAGCTTAACAAATACCATCATTTTTATGGGCAAGTCACTTCACTTCTCTGGGCCTCAGTTCCCTCATCTGGAAAATGGGGATGAAGACTGTGAACCCCCCGTGGGACAACCTGATGACCTCATATCTCCCCCAACACTTAAAATGGTGCTTGGCTCATACTAAGCACTTAACAAATGCCATCATTATTAAGGGCAAGTCGCTTAACTTCTCTGGGCCTCTGTTCCCTCATCTGGAAAATGGGGATGAAGACTGTGAGCCCCATGAGGGACAACCTGATGACCTCGTATCTCCCCCAGTGCTTAGAACGGTGCTTGGCACATAGTGAGCGCTTAACAAATGCCATCATTATTACAGGCAAGTCACTTCACTTCTCTGGGCCTCAGTTCCCTCATCTGGAAAATAGGGATGAAGACTGTGAGCCCCCCGTGGGACAACCTGATGACCTCGTATCTCCCCCATCATCATCATCATCATCAATCGTATTTATTGAGTGCTTACTGTGTGCAGAGCACTGTACTAAGTGCTTGGGAAGTACAAGTTGGCAACATATAGAGACAGTCCCTACCCAACAGTGGGCTCACGGTGCTTGGCACATAGTAAGCGCTTAACAAATGCCATCGTTATTACGGGCAAGTCACTTCACTTCTCTAGTCCTCGCCCCCTCGTCCCCCTCTCCACCCCCCCATCTTACATCCTTCCCTTCCCCACAGCACCTGGATATATGTATATATGTTTGTACGGATTTATTACTCTATTTATTTTACTTGTCCATATCTATTCTATTTATTTTATTTCGTTAGCATGTTTGGTTTTGTTCTCTGTCTCCCCCTTTTAGACTGTGAGCCCACTGTGGGGTAGGGACTGTCTCTATATGTTGCCAACTTGTACTTCCCAAGTGCTTAGTGCAGTGCTCGGCACACAGTAAGCGCTCAATAAATACGATTGATGATGATGATGATGATGGGCCTCAGTTCCCTCATCTGGAAAATGGGGATGAAGAGCGTGAGCCCCCTGTGGGACAACCTGACGACCTTGTATCTCCCCCAGAGCTTACTTGGCACGTGGTCAGCGCTTAATAAGTACCCTCACCATTCGAGGGGGTGGGTGACGTCTAAGAGGGGGGCAGGGATGTGTTAGAGGGGAGGTCAGAGGTCAGAGCCTATTCCGGGGCTGGCAGCGGGTCCAGCCGTCTCGGCCTCCGGGTGGGTTGGGGCACGGGCCTCCCGCTGGGCACGGCCATCGCCCGCTCTTACCTGGCTCTCTCCTCCAGGAAGGTGTAGGGCTTCTGGGGGGGTCCCTGGCGCAGCGCGGTGCCCACGGGGCCGGGTGCGATGGCGGGAGCGCCGCCCGCCTCGTCGCTCCCCCCGACGCCGGTCCCTCGCGTCGGAGCTGGGGCCGCGGACACGAAGGAGGTCACCATGAACAAGGGGGCCGGGGGCTCGGGAGCGGTTGTCCCAGGTGGGGGGCCTCCGGCCGGGAGGCTACGCCGCTTCCTCGGAGGAGTGGGCGGAGGGGGACCCCCAACCCGGACAGGAGGCTGGGGGAGGCCGGGCGGGGAGGAGGAGGTCGAGGCTGCTGACGGGAGCGGGGCGGAGGCCGGAGCGGGGGTAGGTGTGAAGGTGGAGGCCGGTGAAAGGGCAGAGGTCGTGGCAGAGGCCGAAGGGGAGGCCGGGGTGGAGGCCGGTGAAAGGGCAGAGGTCAAGGCAGAGGCCGAAGGGGAGGCCGGGGTGGAGGCCGGTGAAAGGGCAGAGGTCAAGGCAGAGGCCGAAGGAGAGGCCGGGGTGGAGGCCGGTGAAAGGGCAGAGGTCAAAGCAGAGGCCGAGGGGGAGGCCTGGGTGGAGGCCGGTGAAAGGGCAGAGGTCAAAGCAGAGGCCGAGGGGGAGGCCGGGGTGGAGGCCGGCGAGGGGCAGGGGGGAGAACCCGGGGCAGAGGGGGCAGCTGGGGACGAAGGGGAAACCGGCGCCGGGGTGAGGGTGGGCCGGCGGTCCGGCCTGGAGGTCGCCAGGGTGGGCTGCGGGACGGAAGGAGGTACAGACGGGGAACCTGCTGCGAGAGAGGAAAAGGAAGCATCACCCGTCGAGGCTCCAAGACTGGCCCCTGGGAGTCCCCGGATGATTATCGTTGCGGTCTCCGTTAAGCCCTTACTATACTAGAAGCAGCGTGGCTCAATCAACCAATCAATCAATCAAGCAATCAATCAATCGTATTTATTGAGCGCTTACTGTGTGCAGAGCACTGTACCAAGCGCTTGGGAAGTACAAGTTGGCAACATCATCATCATCATCATCAATCGTATTTATTGAGCGCTTACTGCGTGCAGAGCACTGTACTAAGCGCTTGGGAAGTACAAGTTGGCAACATCTAGAGACGGTCCCTACCCAACAGCGGGCTCACAGTCTAGAAGGGGGAGTCAGACAACAAAACAAATTAACAAAATAAAATAAATACAATAGATATGTACAAGTAAAATAAATAAATAGAGTAATAATTCACTTCTCTGTGCCTCAGTGGCCTCGTCTGTAAAATCAGGATGAAGACTGTGAGCCCCATGGGGGGCAATCTGATAATCTTGTATAATAATAATAATGATGGCATTTGTTAAGAGCTTACTATGTGCAAGCACTGTTCTAAGCACTGGGGGGATACAATGTGATCAAGTTGTCCCACGTGGGGCTCACAGTCTTAATCCCCATTTTTACAGATGAGGGAACTGAGGCTCAGAGAAGTTAAATGACTTGCCCAAGGTCACACAGCAGACTTGTGGTGGAGCGGGATTCGAACCCATGACCTCTGACTCCAAAGCCCGGGCTCTTTCCACTGAGCCACGCTGTATCTACCCCAGCGCTTAGAACAGTGCTCGGCACATAGTAAGCGCTTAAAAATATACCATCGTTATTATTACAAGCAAATGGGGTTGGACGCTGTCCCTGTCCCACAAGGGACTCCCAGTCTAAACCTCCATTTTCCAGATGAGATAACTGAGGTCTAAAGAGGTGAATCAATCAATCAATCAATCATATTTATTGAGCGCTTACTATGTGCAGAGCACTGTACTAAGCGCTTGGGAAACACAAATTGGCAAAATATAGAGACAGTCCCTACCCAACATTGGGCTCACAGTCTAAAAGGGGGAGACAGAGAACAAAACCAAACATACTCACAAAATAAAATAAATAGAATAGATATGTACAAGTAAAATAAATAAGCGACTTGCCCAAGGCCACCCAGCAGACAAGTGGCGGAGCCAGGATTAGAACCCACGACTTTCTGACCCCCAGGCCCGGGTTCTAGCCGCTGAGCCATGCTGCTTCCCCTGAAGCCCAGGCCCCCTTGAACTCTGACCCCCTGCTTAACCAATCAATAGCATTTATCGAGCGTTTACCATGTGCAGAGCACTGTACTAAGTGTTTGGGAGTGGACTGCGCAATACTATAACACTACAAGAAGCAGCATGGCTCAGTGAAAAGAGCATGGGCTTTGGAGTCAGAGGTCATGGGTTCAAATCCAGACTCCGCCACGTGTCAGCTGTGTGACTTTGGGCGAGTCGCTTCACTTCTCTGTGCCTCAGTGACCTCATCTGTAAAATGGGGATGAAGACTGTGAGCCCCCGGTGGGAAAACCTGATCACCTTGTAATAATAATAATCATCATAATAGTAATAATAATAATGATGGCATTTGTTAAGTGCTTACTATGTGTAAAGCACTGTTCTAAGCGCTGGGGAGGATACAAGGTGATCAGGTTGTCCCATGTGGGGCTCACAATCTTCATCCCCATTTTACAGATGAGGTCACTGAGGCACAGAGAAGTGAAGTGACTTGCCCAAAGTCACCCAGCTGACAAGTGGTGGAGCCGGGATTTGAACCCATGACCTCTCACTCCAAAGCCCGGGCTCTTTCCACTGAGCCATGCTTGTAACCTCCCCAGTGCTTAGAACAGTGCTTTGCACATAGTAAGCACTTAATAAATGCCATCATTATTATTAGTAGTAGTAAGCACCTAATAAATGCCATCATTATGATTATTATTATGATAACAGACACAATCCCTGCCCACAGCAAGCTTACAGTCTCGAGTTAAGCTTACTGTTTAATAATAATAATGGCAACGGTGAATGAATGAATGAATGAATGAATGAATGAATGAATGAATGGAATCAGAGGACGTGGGTTCTAATCCCGGCTCAGCTGCTTGTCTGCTGTGTGACCTTGGGCAAGTCGCTTCACTTCTCTGGGCCTCAGTTACCTCATCTGTAAAATGGGGATTAATATGAGCCCCATGGGGGACAGCCTGATCACCTTGTAGCCTCCTCAGCACTTAGGATGGTGCTTGGCACTTAGTAAGCGCTTAATAAATGCTACCATCATCATTATTATTATTATTATTATTATGGTACTTGTTACCATACGCACTGCTCGCTTACTCTGCACACAGTAAGCGCTCAATAAATACGATTGATTGATTGATTGATTGATATATGCCAAGCGCCGTTCATTCATTCATTCAATCGTATTTACTGAGCGCTTACTGTGTGCAGAGCACCAGACTAAGCGCTTGGGAAGTACAATTCGGCAACAGATAGAGATAGTCCCTACCCAACAATGGGCTCACCGTTCTAATTGGTGGGATAGATACAAAGCAATCAGGTTGTCCCATTAATAATGGCATTTGTTAAGCGCTTACTATGGGCCAAGCACTGTTCTAAGCGCCGGGGGTGGGTGCGGGGGCATACGAGGTCATCAGATTGTCCCAAAGCAGTGTGGCTAGAGAAGCAGTGTGGTTCAATGGAAAGAGACCAGGCTTTGGAGTCAGAGGTCATGGGTTCAAATCTCGGCCCCGCCACTTGTCAGCTGTGTGACTTTGGACAAGTCACTTCACTTCTCTGGGCCTCAGTTCCCTCCTCTGGAAAATGAGGAGAAGCATCACGCTGAGAAGCAGCGTGGCTCTGTGAGCCCGCTCTTCTAGACTGTGAGCCCGCTGTTGGGTAGGGACTGTCTCTATGTGTTGCCGACTTGGACTTCCCAAGCGCTTAGTACAGTGCTCTGCACACAGTAAGCGCTCAATAAATATGATTGATGATTGATTGATTGAAAGAGCCCAGGCTTTGGAGTCAGAGGTCATGGGTTCAAACCCCAGCTCCGCCAAATGTCAGCTGTGTGACTTTGGGCAAGTCACTTCACTTCTCTAGGCCTCAGTTACCTCATCTGTAAAATGGGGATGAAGACTGTGAGCCCCCCAACATGGGACAACCTGATCACCTTGTAACCTCCCCAGCTCTTAGAACAGTGCTCTGCACATAGTAAGTGCTTAATAAATGAAAAAATAAAATGGGGATGAAAACTGTGAGCGCCCCGTGGGACAACCTGATCACCTTGTATCCTCCCCAGCTCTTAGAACAGTGCTTTGCACATAGTAAGCGCTTAACAAATGCCATTATAATTATGATTATTATCCCCATTTTACAGATGAGGGAACTGAGGCCCAGAGAAGTGAAGCGACTCACACAAGGTCACCCAGCTGACAAGCAGCGGAGCCGGGATGAGAATAATAATAATAATAATAATAATAATAATGATTATAATGATTATCGCCTGTATATATGTATATATGTTTGTACATATTTATTACTCTATTTATTTATTTTACTTGTACATATCTATTCTATTTATTTTATTTTGTTATTTTATTCTGTTAGTATGTTTGGTTTTGTTCTCTGTCTCCCCCTTTTAGACTGTGAGCCCACTATTGGGTAGGGACCGTCTCTATATGTTGCCAACCTGTACTTCCCAAGCGCTTAGTCCAGTGCTCTGCACACAGTCAATAAATACGATTGATGATGATGATGATTGCATTTGTTAAGCGCTTACTATGAGCAAAGCACTGTTCTAAGCGCTGGGGGGGCGGGATACAAGGTGATCAGTCTGTCCCACAGGGGGCTCACCGCCTCAATCCCCATTTTACCGATGAGGGAACTGAGGCTCAGAGAAGTTAAGTGACTTGTCCAAGGTCACACAGCAGACATGGGGGGGAGCCGGGATTCGAACCCATGAGCTCTGACTCCAAAGCCCGGGCTCTTTCCACTGAGCCACGCTGCTTCGCCCGCCAGGTCCCCCCACCCCGGGGAGGCCCTGCCCGGTCGTAAAGAGGCCCGGAGGGCCGGGGCCACTGACCTGTGGCCCCCACGAGGACCCTCTCAGAGGCGTTGCTGAAGGGGCCTTGTCCAGCCCGGTTCACGCAGGCCACCCTGAAGCGGACGGCCACCCCGAGGGGCAGCTGGCTCACGTTGTAGTAGCAGTCGCTGATTCCCCTGCTCACGCACAGCCACTCCGACTCCCCTAATAATGACAATAATAACAGTATTAATAAGTAACGCCGAGCACTGTTCTAAGCATATTGGACTCTGGTGCTGCGTAACAATAATAATAGCATTAATAAGTAATGCCAAGCACTTTTCTGAGCATATTGTACTCTCCCTGGTGCTGTATAACAATAATAATAGTATTAATAAGTAATGCCGAGCACTGTTCTGAGCATATCGTACTCTCCCTGGCGCTCAGTACGGTGCTCGGCATAGAGTAAGGGCTCGATTGAATGAGAAGATACAAGGTAATCGGGTTGCAACCCGTTGTTGAGTAGGGACCGTCTCTGTATGTTGCCAACTTGTACTTCCCAAGTGCTTAATACAGCGCTCTGCACACAGTAAGCGCTCAATAAATATGATTGAATGAATGAATGACACAGTCCCTGCCTCACATGGGTCTCACAGTCACCATCCCTATTGTAATAATAATAATGATGGCATTTATTAATAATAATAATAATAATGGTATTTGTTAAGCGCTTACTATGTGCAAAGCACTGTTCTAAGTGCTGGGGAGGTTACAAGGTGATCAGGTTGTCCCACGGGGGGCTCACAGTCTTAATCCCAATTTTACAGTTGAGGGAACTGAGGCTCAGAGAAGTGAAACGACTTGCCCAAAGTCACAGAGCTGACAATTAGCAGAGCCGGGATTTGAACCCATGACCTCTGACTCCAAAGCCCGGGCTCTTTCCACTGAGCCACACTGCTTCCCTCATGCCCCCCGACCTTTTCTCCCCCTTGCCCTCTCTTGCCCCCAACCTTCTCCCTCTTCCCCCTCACCCCCAATGCCCTCCAACTTCTCTCCCTCCCTTCACCTCCCCATGTCCCCTGACCTTTTCTTTCCCCTCAGCCCCTCATGCCCCTTGCCCTTCTCTCCCCCTCCCCTCGCCCCCCATGCCCCCCAGCCTCTCTCCCTCTTTTCCCTTCCCCAGGTCCCGTGACCTTTTCTCCGTCCTGGCCCTCTCATGTCCCCCAACCTTCTCCTTCCCTCCCCTCAGCCCCCCATGCCTTCTGACCTTCCTCCCTCCCCTTGCCCCCCCCATGCCCTCCGTCCCTCCTCCATAAACCTCCCCTGGTCCCCCACCTTCTCTCTCTCCCGTCCCTCTCACACCCTCCACGCTTCTCTCTCCCTCCCCTCGCCCCCCATGCCCTCTGACCTCTCTCCCTCCCTTCCCTTTCCCAAGCCCTCTGACCTTGTCTCCCCCTCACCCACTCATGCCCCTTAGTCTTCTCTCCCCCTCTCCTCAGCTCCCCGTGCCCTCTGACCTCTCTCCCTCCCTTCACCTCCCGAGGCCTTCTGACCTTGTCTCCCCCTCGCCCACTCACGACCCTTAGTCTTCTCTCTCCCTCCCCTGGCCCCCATGCCCTCTGACCTCCCTCCCACCCTTCACCTCCCCAAGTCCTCTGACCTTGTCTCCCCCTCGCCCACTCATGCCCCTTAGTCTTCTCTCCCCTTCCCCTCAGCCCCCATGCCCTCTGACCTCTCTCCCTCCCCTCGCCCCCCCATGCCCTCTGACCTCTCTCCCTCCCTTCACCTCCCCAGGCCCACTGACCTAGTCTCCCCCTCACCCACTCACACCTCTTAGTCTTCTCTCTCCCTCCCCTCAGCCCCCATGCCCTCTGACCTCTCTCCCTCCCTTCACCTCCCCAGGCCCCCCAACCTCTCTCTCTCCCCATCCCTCTTACCCCCCACACCCTTCTCACCCCCTCCCCTCGCCCCCCATGCCCTCTGACCTCTCTCCCTCCCTTCACCTCCCCAGGCCTTCTGACCTTGTCTCCCCCTCGCCCACTCATGCCCCTTAGTCTTCTCTCCCCCTCCCCTCGCCCCCCATGCCCTCTGACCTCCCTCCCACCCTTCACCTCCCCAGGCCCTCTGACCTTGTCTCCCCCTTGCCCACTCACGCCCATTAGTTTCTTCTCCCCCTCCCCTGGCCCCCCATGCCCTCTGACCTCTCTCCCTCCCATCACCTCCCCAAGTCCTCTGACCTTGTCTCCCCCTCGCCCACTCATGCCCCTTAGTCTTCTCTCCCCTTCCCCTCAGCCCCCCATACCCTCTGACCTCTCTCCCTCCCCTCGCCCCCCCATGCCCTCTGACCTCTCTCCCTCCCTTCACCTCCCCAGGGCCCCCATCCTCTCTCTCTCCTCATCCCTCTCACACCCCCCTGCCCTTCTCTCTCCCTCCCCTCACCCCCCATGCCCTCTGACCTCTCTCCCTCCCTTCACCTCCCCAGGCCCTCTGACCTGGTCTCCCCCTCGCCCACTCATGCCCCTTAGTCTTCTCTCCCCCATCCTCGCCCCCCGTGCCCTCTGACCTCTCTCCCTCCCTTCCCTTTCCCAGGCCCTCTGACCTTGTCTCCCCCTCGCCCACTCATGGCCCTTAGTCTTCTCTCCCCCTCCCCTCGCCCCTGCCTCTCACCATCCACCCTTCGCTCCAGGGTGTAGCTGCAGGGCGCCTGCCCATCCCCGGGCTTCCAGAGGACCAGGGCGGTGTCCTGGTACTTCTGTGGCACCTCAGGGGGCGCAGGCTTGGCCGGGGTGCCTAGTCCGAGGGTAAGAGGTGAAAGGGAAGATGGGTGAGGTCCGGGACCCCTAGGCCCACTCCCCCCCGCAGCCCCCCATCCCACACTTCCCATCTCTTACGCGCCACGGCCAAGGTGCAGGAGCTGACGGCGCTGCCCAGGGGGTTGGTGGCGGAGCATTCGTACAGGCCCGCGTGGCGCTTGCCCACGCGTGGCACCGTCAGGAGCTGCCGGCCGTCCTTGCAAGAGACCGTGGTCACCCCCGGATCCGACTGCAGGGACCGCTTATCTGGGGGGAAAGGTCAGTCTACCGTCAGCACCGGTTTGGGGGGCACCAGGCCCTCCCCAGTCATAACAATCACCATAATGATGGTAAAAAATAATAATAATAATAATGATGGCATTTGTTAAGCACTTACTATAATAATAATAATAATGATGATGGCATTTGTTAAGCGCTTACTATATGCAAAGCACTGTTCTAAGCACTGGGGAGGTTACAAGGTGATCAAGTTGTCCCACGGGGGGCTCACAGTTTTAATCCCCATTTTACAGATGAGGGAACTGAGGCACAGAGAAGTAAAGTAATGTGCCCAAAGTCACACAGCTGACAGCTGGCAGAGCTGAGATTTGAACCCATGACCTCTGACTCCAAAGCCCGGCCTCTTTCCACTGAGCCACGCTGCTTCTCTATGTGCAAAGCACTGTTCTAAGCGCTGGGTGGGGGTGCTCAGGTTGTCCCACGGGGGGCTCACAGTCTTCATCCCCATTTTACAGATGAGGTCACTGAGGCTCAGACAACTGAAATGACTTGCCCAAGGTCACACGGCAGATATGTGGCGGAGCAGGGATTCGAACCCATGATAAGCAGCGTGGCTCAGTGGAAAGAGCCTGGGCTTGGGAGTCAGAGGTCACGGGTTCTAATCCCGGCTCCGCCGCTTGTCAGCAGGGTGACTTTGGGCAAATGACTTCACTTCTCTGGGCCTCAGTCATCTCATCTGTAAAACGGGGGTGGAGACTGGGAGCCCCGCTGCCTTGCTTCCCATCTGGCTGGTGCAGAGCGGAGCGGGAAGAGGGAGGGTCCCAGAAGTCACTCAGTCAGTCGCATTTATTGGGCGCTTGCTATTTTGCAGATGAGGCGACTGAAGCACACAGAAGGGAAGTGACTTGCCCATGGTCACACAGCAGACAAGTGGCAGTTGCCACTTGCCACTTGCCACTTGTAAGCTCGTTAAATATGAAAGCATACTTTTACTCTTTTGAAATTGTCCTTTCCCCAGGATCAAAGCATACCTGCATTGCTCCCTCTAGATTGTAAGCTTGTGTGGGCAGGGAATATGCCTTCTAACTCTTTTGTCTATTGGACTCTCCCAAGTGCTTAGCACAATGCTCTGCAGATAGTAAGCACTCAATAAATACCACCGGTTGAATGAATGAATGATTGGTCAGCTCTCTGGAAGATACCTTGATAAGTATTATTCTATTTATTTATTTATTTATTTTACTTGTACCTATCTATTCTATTTATTTTATTTTGTTAGTATGTTTGGTTTGGTTCTCTGTCTCCCCCTTTTAGACTGGGAGCCCACTGTTGGGTAGGGACTGTCTCTAGATGTTGCCAACTTGGACTTCCCAAGCGCTTAGTACAGTGCTCTGCACACAGTAAGCGCTCAATAAATACGATTGATTGATTGATTGATTGATTGATTGATTGGAATCCACGTCCTCTGATTCCCAAGCCTGGGCTCTTTGCCACTCGACCCCGTTGGCTCAATTCTGCTGCGAGACCCTTCTTGAAACTCTAGTTTCGAGTTAATAAAGATCTGCCCGCTAACTTACTGATAAATGATAATAGTGGTATTTGTTAAGTGCTTACTATGTGCCGAGCATTGTTCTAAGCGCTGCTTGTGTGGGATGATTTCATGCAGTATGGATTCATGATTTTAGGTGCATAATGATGAAGATTTTAGGTGCATAATGATGAAGATTTGTGGTTCGAATTGCACATCCCGCTGTGGACAGGGATCGTCTCTATTGCTGAATTGTACTTTCCAAGCACTTAGTACAGTGTTCTGCACACAGTAAGTGCTCAATAAATACAATGGAATGAATGAATGTGCACAGCACTGTGCTAAGAGCTGGGGAGAATATCATCCATTCTCCCCAGAATATAATATATAATATAATATAATAATATAATATAATATAATAATATAGTAGAATAGAATAGAATAGAATATATAATATAATATAATATAATATATAATATAATGTAATATATAATATAATATGATATAATATCATATAATATAAAATAATATAATATAATATAATATATAATATAATGTAATATATAATATAATATAATATAATATAATATAATATAATATAATATAATATAATATAATAATATAATATAATATAATATAATATAATATAATATAATATAATATAATATATAATATAATGGACACATTTCCCTCCCCACAACGAGCTTACAGTCTAGAGTCTACAGTCTACAGTCTTTTAGACTGTGAGCCCACTGTTGGGTAGAGGCTGTCTCACAGTGCTCTGCGCACAGTAAGCGCTCAATAAATACGATTGATGATGATGATAGAGGGGGAGATAGACATGAATATAAATGAATAAATGACAGATACGGATGTAAGTGCCGTGAGGCTTGGGGGTTGGAGGAGCATTCATTCATTTGTTCGATCGTATTTTTGGAGTGCTTACTATGTGCAGAGCACTGTACTAAGAGCTTGGGAGAGGACAACAATAAGAAGGAGACTGATTTAGAGAAGCAGCGTGGCTCAGTGGAAAGAGCCCGGGCTTGGGAGTCAGAGCACATGGGTTCTAATCCCGGCGCCGCCACTCGTCAGCTGTGTGACTTTGGGCAAGTCAATTCACTTCTCTGTGCCTCAGTTCCCTCATCTGTCATATGGGGATGAAGACTGTGAGCCCTCCGTGGGACAACCTGATGACCTTGTATCCCCCCAGTGCTTAGAACAGTGCTTCGCACCTAGTAAGCATTTAACAAATAATAATAATGTAATAATGTTGGAATTTGTTAAGCGCCTACTATGTGCCACTGTTCTAAGTGCTAGGGTAGATACAAGGCGATTAGGTTGTTCCACATGGGGCTCACAGTCTTCATCCCCATTTTAGAGATGAGGGAACTGAGGCCCAGAGAAGTGAAGTGACATGCCCAAAGTCACACAGCTGGCAAGTGGCAGAGCCGGGATTTGAACCCATGGCCTCTGACTCCAAAGCCCAGGCTCTTTCCACCAAGCCACGCTGCTTCTATATACCATCATTATTATTATTATTAGAGTCTCTGCCCGCAACGAGTTTACAGTCTAGAGGGGGAGACAGACATGAATAGAAATAAATAAATGAGGGATGTGGACAGAAGTGGTGTGGGGCTGGGACGGTTATTATGATTATTATTATTATTAGAGTCCCTGCCCGCAACGAGTTTACAGTCTAGAGGGAGAGACAGAAATGAATAGAAATAAATAAATGAGGGATGTGGACAGAAGTGGTGTGGGGCTGGGACGGTTATTATGATTATTATTATTATTAGAGTCCCTGCCCGCAACGAGTTTACAGTATAGAGGGGGAGACAGACACGAGTAGAAATAAATAAATAAATAGAATAAATAAATAAATAAAATAAAATAAAAATAAAATAAATGAATAGAAATAAATAAATGAGGGATGTGGACAGAAGTGGTGTGGGGCTGGGACAGGGGGGAGGAAGAAAGGGAGCAGCGTGGCTCAGTGGAAAGAGCCAGAGCTTTGGAGTCAGAGGTCATGGGTTCAAATCCTGGCACTGCCAATTGTCAGCTGGGTGACTTTGGGCAAGTCACTTCACTTCTCTGGGCCTCAGTTCCCTCATCTGGCACGGAGGAAAGAGCACAGGCTTGGGAGTCAGAGGTCATGGGTTCGAATCCCAGCTCCACCATATGTCTGCTGTGTGACCTTGGGCAAGTCACTTAACTTCTCTAGCCTCAGTTCCCTCATCTGTAAAATGGGGATTAAGACTGTGAGCCCCACGTGGGACAACCTTGATTACCTTGTATCCCCCCAGCGCTTAGAACAGTGCTTTGCACATAGTAAGCGCTTAACAAATGCCACTATTATTATTATTATTATTATTACTGTGAGCTCCCATGGGACAACCTGATCACTTTGTAACCTCCCCAGCGCTCAGAACAGTGCTTTGCACATAGTAAGCGCTTAATAAATACCATTAAAAAAAAAAGGGAGTAAGTCAGGGCGACGCAGAAGGGAGTGGAGATGAGGGCTCGGTCAGGGAAGGCCTCCTGGAGGAGACGGGCTTTCAGTAAAGCTTTGAAGGGAATGGGGGGAAAGATTGTCAGTTAGATCAGCACAGCCGCCCGGGTGGAGTGTTTGGGACCCCTCCAAACCCCCTCCCCTCCCTGGGCAGAGTTTTTATCAGGGGGCGATGAAGACTGGAGCCTGAAAGCTCCTGATGGGCATGAGGGCGACGCAGAAGGGATGGGGGGTACCTTTCATCCAGCAGATTTGGGGGGCAGGACAGGCCGCAGGCAAGCAGAGCAGGGTCACGGCCTCCCCCTCCAGTAACACCTGGTCCTTCAGCTTGATGTGGAAGACGGGGGGAAAGTCTGTGGGGGACAGATGGGTTAGCCTCAGGGGTGATGATGATAATAATAATAATAATAATAATAATAATAATAATAATTGTGGCATTTGTTAGGCGCTCAATAATAATAATGATGGCATTTTTTAAGCTCTTACTATGTGCCAAGCACTGTTCTTAGTACAGTGCTCTGCACACAGTAAGCACTCAGTAAGTACGATTGAATGAATGTTCTAAGTGCTGGGGCGGGGGGAATACAAGGTAATCATCATCATCAATCGTATTTATTGAGCGCTTACTATGTGCAGAGCACTGTACTAAGCGCTTGGGAAGTACAAATTGGCAACATGTAGAGACAGTCCCTACCCAACAGTGGGCTCACAGTCTAAAAGGAATACAAGGTAATCAGGTTGTCCCACGTGGGGCTCACAGGGTTAATCCCCATTTTCCAGATGAGGGAACTGAGGCTCAGAGAAGCAAAGTGACTTGCCCAAAGTCACACAGCTGACAGTTGGCGGAGCCGGGAGTTGAAACCATGACCTCTGACTCCAAAGCCCATAATGATGGTATTTGTTAAGCGCTTACTATGTGCCAAGCACTGTTCTAAGCGCTGGGGGGGATACAAGGTAATCAGGTTGTCCCACGTGGGGCTCACAGTTTTAATCCCCATTTTACAGATGAGGGAACTGAGGCCCAGAGAAGTGAAGTGACTCGCCCAAAGTCAAACAGCTGACAAGTGGCAGAGCCGGGATTAGAACCCATGACCTCTGACTCCCAAGCCCGGGCTCTTTCCATTGAGCCACGCTACTCTTCACAATAATAATAATTGTGGCATTTGTTAGGCGCTTACTATGTGCCACACACCGTTTTAAGCACTGGGGGAGATACAAGTTAACCAGGTAGGACAGAACACATTCCCTCTCCCACATGGGGCTCACACTCTTAATCCCCATTTTTCAGATGAGGGAACTGAGGCCCAGAGAAGCGAAATGATTTTCTCAAGGTCACACAGCAGACAAATGGAGAGCAGTGAGAAGAAGCTTTCTTACAGAGAAGCAGCGTGGCTCAGTGGAAAGAGCCCGGGCTTTGGAGTCAGAGGTTATGGGTTCAAATCCTGGCTCCGCCAATTGTCAGTTGTGCGACTCTGGGCAAGTCACTTCACTTCTCTGGGCCTCAGTGACCTCAGTCAGTTACCTCAGTCAGCTGTGTGACTTTGGGTAAGTCACTTAACTTCTCTGGGCCTCAGTTCCCTCATCTGGAAAATGGGGATGAAGACTGTGAGCTCCCCGTGGGACCACCTGATCACCTTGCAGGCCTTCCTAGACTGAGCCTCTTCCTTCCTCTCCCCCTCGTCCCCCTCTCCATCCCCCCCATCTTACCTCCTTCCCTTCCCCACAGCACCTGTATATATGTATATATGTTTGTACAGATTTATTACTCTATTTATTTATTTTACTTGTACATATCTATTCTATTTATTTTATTTTGTTAGTATGTTTGGTTTTGTTCTCTGTCTCCCCCTTCTAGACTGTGAGCCCACTGTTGGGTAGGGACTATCTCTATATGTTGCCAACTTGTACTTCCCAAGTGCTTAGTACAGTGCTCTGCACACAGTAAGCGCTCAATAAATACGATTGATTGATTGATTGATTTTATTTTGTTAGGATGTTTGGTTTTGTTCTCTGTCTCCCCCTTCTAGACTGTGAGCCCACTGTTGGGTAGGGATTGTCTCTATGTGTTGCCAACTTGTACTTCCCAAGCGCTTAGTACAGTGCTCTGCACACAGTAAGCGCTCAATAAATACGATTGATTGATTGTAACCTCCCCAGCGCTTAGAACAGTGCTTTGCACATAGTAAGCGTTTAATAAATGCCCTCATCACCATCAAGTGGATTAGAACCCAGGTCCTCCTGACTCCGAGGCCCGGGCTCTATCCCTTAGGCCACACTGCTCCTCCAGAGAGGAGGTGAGCCCACTGTCGGGTAGGGCCCGTCTCTAGATGTTGCCAACCTGTGCTTCCCAAGCGCTTAGTACAGTGCTCCGCACACAGTAAGCGCTCAATAAATACGATTGATGATGATGATGATGAGGTCCTGGGGGGTCGCGGGATCGGGGGCCTAGAGTCGACCGGCCACCCGGGTCCAAGAGCCTGGCTTTGGGGCCAGAAACCAGGAGCTAGTGCCAAGCGCCTGAATCTAGTCATGGTGTCTGGCATGGAGGATAGCTGGCATCGCGCGGGGCTGGCACGGAGTTGGGGTACCATGGGCACAGCTGGGGGGAGAGGAGGAAGGGGCGCAGCTGGCTGGCGAGGGGGGCGGGAAGACCCAGGCCCGGACCAGCCAGCCGTCTGCCCAGTGGAAAGAACCCAATCCTGGGAGGTACAAAGGCCTGGATTCTAATCCTGACTCTGCCACTTGTCTGCTGTTGGACCTTGAACAAGTTACCTCACTTGTCTGGGCCTCAGTTACCTCCTCCATAAATCCTGTCTGACCTCCCCACCGCCTGTCTCTCCCCTCTTCAGTCTATACTTCCCTCTGCTGCCCAGATTATCTTTGTACAGAAACGCTCTGGGCACATCACTCCCCTCCTCAAAAATCATCACCATCAATCGTATTTATTGAGCGCTTACTGTGTGCAGAGCACTGGACTAAGCGCTTGGGAAGTACAAGTTGGCAACATAGAGAGACAGTCCCTACCCAACAGTGGGCTCACAGTCTAAAAGGGGGAGAGAGAGAACAAAAATCTCCAGTGGCTGCCTGTCAACCTAGGAATCAAGCAAAAACTCCTCACCCTGGGCTTCAAGGCTGTCCATCCCCTGGCCCCCTCCTCCCTCACCTCCCTTCTGTCCTTCTCCATCGCAGCCTGCACCCTCCACTCCTCTGCCACCGCTAATCTCCTCACCGTTAGGCCTCGTTCTCGCCTGTCCCTCCGTCGACCCCCGGCCCACATCCTCCCCCTGGCCTGGAACGCCTTTCCTCCTCAAATCTGCCAAATAATCACATTTCCCCCCTTCAAAGCCCTACTGACGGCGCACCTCCTCTAAGAGGCCTTCCCAGACTAAGCACCCCCTTTCCTCAGCTCCCCCTCCCCATCGCCCCAACTCGCTCCCTTTGCTCCACTCCTCTCCCTGCCTCACAGCACTTTAGACTGTGAGCCCACTATCGGGTAGGGACTGTCTCTATGTGATGCCAATTTGTACTTCCCAAGCGCTTAGTACAGTGCTCTGCACATAGTAAGCGCTCAATAAATACGATTGATTGATTGATTGTGTATAAATCTACAAAGCGCTTAGTACAGTGCTCTGCACACAGTAAGCGCTCAATAAATACGATTGAGTGAATTCTATTTATTTATATTAATGCCTGTTTACTCGTTTTGATGTGTACATATATCTGTAATTCTGTTTGTTTATATCGATGCCTGTTCATCTGTTTTGATGTCTGTCTCCCCCCTTCTAGACCATGAGCCCGTTGTGGGCAGGGATTGCTTCTCTCTGTTTCCAAATTGTACTTGCCAAGTGCTTAGTACAGTGCTCTGCACACAGTAAGTGCTCAATAAATACGATTGAGTGAATTCTATTTATTTATATTAATGCATGTTTACTCGTTTTGATGTGTACATATATCTGTAATTCTGTTTGTTTATATCGATGCCTGTTCACCTGTTTTGATGTCTGTCTCCCCCCTTCTAGACCGTGAGCCCGCTGTGGGCAGGGATTGCCTCTCTCTGTTTCCAAACTGTACTTGCCAAGTGCTTAGCACAGTGCTCTGCACACAGTAAGCGCTCCATAAATACGATTGAGTGAATTCTATTTATTTATATTAATGCCTGTTTACTCGTTTTGATGTGTACATATATCTGTAATTCTGTTTGTTTATATCAATGCCTGTTCACCTGTTTTGATGTCGGTCTCCCCCCTTCTAGACCGTGAGCCCATTGTGGGCAGGGATTGCCTCTCTCTGTTTCCAAATTGTACTTGCCAAGCGCTTAGTACAGTGCTCTGCACACAGTAAGCGCTCAATAAATACGAGTGAGTGAATTCTATTTATTTATATTAATGCGTGTTTACTCGTTTTGATGTGTACATATATCTGTAATTCTGTTTGTTTCTATCGATGCTATTGATGCCTGTTTACATATTTTGGTGTCTGTCTCCCCCCTTCTAGACGGTGAGCCCGTTGTGGGCAGAGATTGCCTCTCTCTGTTCCCGAATTGTACTTCCCAAGCACTTAGTACAGTGCTCTGCACACAGTAAGCGCTCAATAAATACAATTGAGTGAGTGAGCGGAGAGTGGGAGCCGGCGATCGTATTCTAGTGAGAGAAGCAGCGTGGCTTAGTGGCAACAGAGTCTGAGGATGTGGGTTCTAATTCCGGCTCCGCCACTTGTCAGCTGTGTGACTTTGGGCGAGCCACTTCACTTCTCTGGGCCTCAGTCCCACATCTGTACAATGGGGATTAAGCCTGTGAACCCCCCGTGGGACAACCTGATCACCTTGTAACTTCCCCAGCATTTAGAACAGTGCTTTGCACATAGTCCAGTGCTTAGAACAGTGCTCTGCACATAGTAAGCGCTTAACAAATGTCATTATTATTATTAGTAGTAAGAGCTTAATAAATGCCATTATTATTATTATTAGTTTCTGGGCCTCAGTGACTTCATCTGGAAAAATGGGGATTAAGACTGTGAGCCCCATGGGGGACAACCTGATTGCTCTGTATCTACTCCAGTGCTTAGAACTGTGCTTGGCACATAGTAAGTGCTTAACAAATACCATTTTATATATATATATATATATATATATATATATATATATATATATATATATATATATATATATATACGTATATATATGTATATATATATATATGTATATATATATATTCATTCAATCATATTTATTGAGCACTTACTGTATGCAGAGCACTGTACTAAGCTCTTGGGAAGTACAAGTTGGCAACATATAGAGACGGTCCCTACCCAACAATGGGCTCACAGTCTAGAAGATATATATATGCATATAATAATAATAATAATAATAATAATAATGGCATTTATTAAGCGCTTACTATGTGCAAAGCACTGGTCTAAGCGCTGGGGAGGTTACAAGGTGATCAGGTTGTCCCACGGGGGGGGCTCCCAGTCTTCATCCCCATTTTACAGATGAGGTCACTGAGGCCCAGAGAAGTGAAGTGACTTGTCTAAAGTCACACAGCTGACAATTGGCGGAGATGGGATTCGAACCCCTGACCTCTGACTCCAATGCCTGTGCTCTTTCCACTGAGCCACGCTGCTTCTCACAATATATATACTATGGGTGGGAGTCCCAAGCACTCCACCCTGGCAGCGGTGCTGATCTAACTGACACTGACTGACACTGACTGACACCCCCTTCTAGACTGTGAGCCCGTTGTTGGGCAGGGACCGTCTCTATACGTTGCCAACTTGTACTTCCCAAGCGCTTAGTCCAGTGCTCTGCACACAGTAAGCGTTCAATAAATACGATTGAATGAATGAATATACATTCACTTCACTTCAGAAAATGGGGATGAAGAATGTAAGACATGGACTGTGTCCAGCTGGATTTGCTTGTATCCACCCTAACGCTTCTCACTCATTCATTCATTCAATCGTATTTATTGAGCGCTTACTGTGTGCAGAGCACTGGACTAAGCGCCTGGGAAGTACAAGTTGGCAACGTACCTACAGTGCTTGGCACATAGCAAGCACTTAGCAAATACCATAATAATAATATTAGTAATAGCAATAATGATAGTGTTCTCTCTCAAGCGCTCAGTTCAGTGCTCTGCACACAGTAAGCGCTCAATAAATCTCACCATGATGAATCGATGGTGGAGAATTGGGGTGGGGAGGTGGGCAATAGGGGTCCCCATGGAGGCCGGGCGGGAGGAGAGTCCATCAGGTACCTGACTCGCTGCGCACATAGCGGGGATCCGGGCTGGCCTCTTCCCCGGTGCTGGGCGCGAGGCTGGGCTGGGAGGACGCCTTGTCTTTCCGGTGCCTGGACAGGCCCCAGCGCTCCCAGCGAGATCGCCGGCTTGGACCCTCTCCCAGGGCTGCAGAGGGACGGAACCCCCCCGACCCAGAAGAAGCTGGGTTGGAGCCCCACCTCAGGACTCCCACCCGGGCCTCCCCAGGCTGTCTTAGGCCCCGACCGCTCCCCCACACCTGTCTGTCCCTCCTCTCAGACCTCCCCCAGGTCCCCAGACCTCCCCACTCCTCAGGCCTCCTACAGCTCCCCCTGACTCCCACCTGGGCTTCCCCAGGCCTTCCTTGACCCCGACAGCTCTTCCAGACCCTCCTGGCTCCCCCGGACCTTCCGGGCCCCCTCAGAACTCCCACGGCTCCTCCAGACTCCCACCCGCACTTCCCTGGCCTCTCCCGGACCGCAGTGGCTCCCCCCAAGACCCTCCTGGCTCCCCGAGACCTCCCCACAGCTCCCCCAGACCTCCCCGCTCTTCAGGCCTCCCACAGCTCCCCCAGACCTCCCACCTCCTCAGGCCTCCTACAGCTCCCCCAGACTCCCAGCCGGGCTTCCCTAGACTTCTCCCTGACCCCAGTGGCTCCCCTCAGAACCATCCTGTCTCCCCCAGACCTCCCCTCCTTCTCAGGACCCTCCCAGCTCCCCCAGACCTCCTCCCCTCCTAAGGACCCTCCCAGCTCCCCCAGACCTCCCACCTCCTCAGGTCTCCCACGGCTCCCCCAGACTCCCAGCCGGGCTTCCCTAGGCCTCTCCTTGACCTCAACGGCTCTCCTCAGACCATCCTGTCTCCCCCAGACCTCCCCTCCTTCTCAGGACCCTCCCAGCTCCCCCAGACCTCCCCCCTCATCAGGCCTCCCACAGGTCCCCAGACCTCCCCCCTCCTCTAGGCCTCCCACAGCTCCTCCAGACTCCCACCTGGCTTCTCCAAACCCTCCTCAAGCCCAATGGCTCCCCCGGACCCTCCCGGTTCCCCCAGACCTGCCCCCCCTCCTCAGGACCTTTCAGCTCCCCCAGACCTCCCCTTTCTCCTCAGGCCTCCCACAGCTCCTCCAGACTCCCACCTGGGCTTCCCCTGGCCTTACTCGACCCCAACAGTTCCCCCCGAACCTTCCTGGCTCCCCCAGATTTCCCCCACTCCTCAGGACCCTCCCAGCTCCCCCAGACCTCTCTCCCTCTTCAGGCCTCCCACAGCTCCTCCAGACTCCTACCTGGGCTTCCCCAGGCCTTCCCAACAGCTCCCCCAGACCTTCCCGTCTCCCCGGCTCCTCTCAGGCCTCCCATGGGTCCCCAGACCTCTCCACACCTCTAGGTCGCCCACAGCTCCTCCAGACTCCCACTCGGGCTTCCCCAAGCCTCTCCCTGACCCCAAAGCTCCCCTCAGACCCTCCTGACTCCCCCAGACCTCCCTCCTCCTCAGGACCAGCTCCTCCAGACCTCCCCCATCTTCTGGCCTCCCACAGGTCCTCAGACCTCTCCCTTCCTCTAGGCTTACCACAGCTCCCCCAGACTCCCACTCGGGCTTCCCCAGGCCTCCCCCTGACCCCAACAGCTCCTCCGGACCCTCCTGGCTCCCCCAGACTTTCCCCCCTCCTCAGGACCCTCCCAGCTCCCCCAGACCTTCCCCTTCCCCGAGGTCTCCCACGGCTCCCCCAGACTCCCATCCTGCTTCCCCAGGCCTCTCCCTGAACCCAACGGCTCCCCCAGGACCCTCCTGACTCCTCCAGACCTCCCCTCTCTCAGGACCCTCCAAGCTCCCCCAGACCTCCCCCCTCTTCAGGCCTCCCATGGGTCCCTAGACCTCCCCCCTCCTCTAGGCATCCCACAGCTCCTCCAGACTCCTATCCGACTTCCCCAGGTCCTCCTTGACCCCAACGGCTCCCCCCAAGACCCTCCTGGCTCCCCCAGAACTTCCCCCACTTCAGGCCTTCCACAGTTCCTCCAGACTCCCACCCGGGATTCCCCCGGCCCTCCCCAGACCCTCCTGGCTCCCCCCAGACCTGTCCCCCCATCCTCCGGGCCCTCCCATCTCCCCCGGGGCCCTCCCACCTGCCCCCGCACCGTGGGTCCCTGGCCCACCTGAGGAGGCGGAGGAGGCACTGGCCGAGGAGCCCAGGGACTCGGCCGAGGGCGAGGTGCCCACCTGGGCAGCCAGCTGGTCTTGAGGGGGTCCCAGCCCGACAGCCCGCAGATGGTCGCCCTCGGACGTGGCCCTCCTTAGGCGGCCCAGCAGAGGGGTCCCCCCGGCCTCCCCTCGCAGGCGGCCGGACAGGCGCTCCAGGGTGGCACTCAGCTTCCTGCGCACGGCCAGGACTGGCGACCCACCGGCCTCTGACCCGTCCCCGGCCTGCGGACCCCACGAGGCCCGGCGCTGGGCTGGGGGCGTCCGGCGGAGTCTCTGGGACAGGGACAGGGACAGCCGGCGGACAAAGCCTCTCTCCCCGGCCCCGGCCAGGTCCTGCACCGACAGGGCCTTCTGCGGCCTACGCACCAGCTCCAGGGGGGTCCCGGCCGGGCTGGGCCGGTACATGGGGTCTTCGGGCCTCCAGGGGCCCGGGGGTCCCCTCTCCTCGGAGCGGGAGCGGCCAAGGAACCGCAGCCCCCGGCCCAGAGGCCAGCGGCCGCTGCGCTTGAACTTGGCCTCGAAGATCTCCTCCGAGTCCAGGCCCGGAGGCGTTGGCTGGGGGTCTCTCCAGCTCGGGACGGCGGGCTTCCGATCGGGAGCAGGGTCGCCCACCCCCTGGGGTGTTGGCTTGGCCGGCTGGGGGGCGACGGCGACCGGCGGGGAGATCCGGAGGTCGCCAGTCAGCTGCAGGGCCTGCATGGCCCGGGCGTAAGGCGTGGCAGGGGGCGGCTGGCCCTTCTGGGGGGCGACCGCCTCGGGGCTGAGCCGGGCCTTCCTCTGGCTCTCTTGGTCAACCCCCGGTTGGGGAGAGCCCCTTCGGACAGGGGGGCCGGGATCCCGGGGGGCCGGGGGGCCGGGGTCCCGGGGGGCCAGGGGCCGGTCCTCGCCGACGGCCGACAGGGAGGGTGATGGTCGGAGGCTTTGGGTGCCCAGGCGGGGCAGGGGGATCTCCAGGGGGGCTCCCGCCCGGCGGTGGCGACCCCGGGGCTGACCCTCCCCCTGGCAGAAGGAACTACTCTTCCGCAGGGCCTCGGGCGGGGGCGGCCGGACAGGGGCGGCCTCGCTGGACGCGGCCCTGCTGAGTCGGGGGTCCCTGGGCCGGTGACCCCGGCCAGGCCCAGAGAGGGTCTCCAACAAGGGTCCGCGCAGGCCGCTGACCCTCCCGTCCTCGGCCCGACGGCCAGGCCTCTGCTGAGGCCTATGACCCGAGTCCTCGCCCTGGGCATCCACCGGGTGGGCGCCCCGCAGGACCGGACCGGCCGGGGCGGGGGGCACCGGGGAAGTGGGGGCGCCCCCGGCATCCCGGCCGGACCCCTCGGGGGTCGCCGCCGTCGAGGCCGCCTCGTCCTCCGTGGGGATGTCGGTCAGCGAGACCCGGGAGCCGGAGAACTCGGGCTGCAGGGGCCGGGGGACCGACGGCAGCTCCTCCAGCTCCTCAGAGTCAGAGGACGAGGAGAGACCCCCGGGGGGTGGGCGGCGGGGGACCGCCAGGGACACGCGACCCCCCGTCTCCCGCAGCAGCTCCGGGATGGGCCGGAGGACCAGACGACACTTGTAGCTCACTTGGGACCGCTGTGGGCCAAGGGAGGCACTCAGAGGAGGCCGAGGTGTCATCTTAGACTCCGCTCTCTCATTCACCCCTCACATCCAAGCAGTCACCAAAACCTGCCGGTCTCAGCTCCGCAACATTGCCAAGATCCGCCCTTTCCTCTCCATCCAAAACACTACCCTGCTCATTCAAGCTGTCATCCTATCCCGTCTGGACTACTGCATCTGCCTTCTCTCTGATCTCCCATCCTCGTGTCTCTCCCCATTTCAATCCATATTGTCTTTGTCCAGAAATGCTCTGGGCATGTTACTCCCCTCCTCAAAAATCTCCAGTGGCTACCAATCAATCTGTGTATCAGGCAGAAACTCCTCACCGTCGGCTTCAAGGCTGTCCATCCCCTTGCCCCCTCCTACCTCACCTCCCTTCTCTTCTTCTCCAGCCCAGTCCACACCCTCCACTCCTCTGCCGCTAATCTCCTCACCGTGCCTCATTCTCGCCTGTCCCCCCATCGACCCCCAGCCCACGTCATCCCCCAGGCCTGGAATGCCCTCCCTCCGCACATCCACCAAGGTAGCTCTCTTCCTCCCTTCAAGGCCCTACTGAGAGCTCACCTCCTCCAGGAAGCCTTCCCAGACTGAGCCCCCTCCTTCCTCTCCCCCTCGCCCCCCCCTCCATCCCCCCGTCTTACCCCCTTCCCTTCCCCACAGCACCTGTATATATGTATATATGTTTGTATATATTTATTACTCTATTTATTTATTCATTTTACTTGTACATATCTATTCTATTTATTTTATTTTGTTAATATGTTTGGTTTTGTTCTCTGTCTCCCCCTTCTAGACTGTGAGCCCACTGTTGGGTAGGGACTGTCTCTATATGTTGCCAACTTGTACTTCCTAAGCGCTAAGTACAGTGCTCTGCACACAGTAAGCGCTCAATAAATATGATTGATTGATTGATTGATTGAGAAGGGAACCGGGCCTTTCCCTCCACCCCAATTTGCTTATAATAATAATGATGTCATTTGCTAAGCACTTATTATGTGTCAAGCACTAGTCTAAGCACTAGGGAGGATACAAGGTGATCAGGTTGTCCCATGTGGGGCTCACAGCCTTCATCCCCATTTTACAGATGAAGTCACTGAGGCGCAGAGAAGTTAGGTGACTTGCCCAAGGTCACAGAGCTGACACGTGGCGGAGCTGGGATTAGAACCCATGACCTCGGACTCCCAAGCCTGGGCTCTTTCCACTGAGCCACGCTGCTTCTCTTATCACAATCATGATGATGGTTTCATAACGATAATGATGATGATGATGGTATTTGCTAGGCCCTTACTATGGGCCGGGCCCCGTTCTAAGCGCTGACATGATACGAGGTCATCGTGTTGTCCCCCGTGGGGCTCACAGTCTCCATCCCTGTTTTCCAGACGAGGAGACTGAGGCCCAGAGAAGAGAAGGGACTCGCCCCATGTCACACGGCAGACAAGTGGAGGACCTGGGATGAGAATCCAGGACTTTTCGATTCCCGGGACGGGGCTCTAGCCCCTACGCCGTGCTGCTTGTAATCATAATAATGATGATGGTATTTGTTACCCGCTTACTATGGGCCGGACACTGAACTGAACGCTCAAGAGGAGAGGAACAAATCGGTTTGGGCATCCCCATCCCCAAGCAGCATGGCTCAGTGGAAAGAGCCCGGGCTTTGGAGTCAGAGGTCATGGGTTCAAATCCCAGATCTTCCAACTGTCAGCTGTGTGACTTTGGGCAAGTCACTTCACTTCTCTGGGCCTCAGTGACCTCATCTGGAAAATGGGGATAATAATAATAATAATGGCATTTATTAAGCGCTTACTATGTGCAAAGCACTGTTCTAAGCGCTGGGGAGGTTAGAGAAGCAGCATGGCTCAATGGAAAAGAGCACGGGCTTTGAAGTCAGAGGTCATGTGTTCAAATCCCTGCTCCGCCAATTGTCAGCTGCGTGACTTAACTTCTCTGTGCCTCAGTTACCTCATCTGTAAAATGGGGATGAAGACTGTGAGCCCCCCGTGGGACGACTTGATCACCTTGTAACCTCCCCAGCGCTTAGAACAGTGCTTTGCACAGAGTAGGCACTTACTAAATGCCATTATTATTATCATTATTATTATTACAAGGTGATCAGATTGTCTCACGGGGGGCTCACAGTCTTCATCCCCATTTTACAGATGAGGTAACTGAGGCACAGAGAAGTTAAGTGGCTTGCCCATAGGCTTGCACATAGGGATGAAGACTGTGAGCCCCCCAAGGGACAACCTGATCACCTTGTAACCTCCCCAGCGCTTAGAACAGTGCTTGACACATAGTAAGCGCTTAATAAATGCCATTATTATTATTATGATTATTATTCAGTCTCCATCCCTGTTTTCCAGATGAGGGAACTGAGGCCCAGAGAAGTGAAGTGACTCATCCAAGCACACAGGGCAGGCAAGTGTCAGAGCTGGGATTAGACACCTGTCCATGTGTTTCGTTTTGTTGTCTGTCTCCCCCTTCTAGACTGTGAGCCCGTTCTGGGGTAGTGACCGTCTCTATATGTTGCCAACTTGTCCTTCCCAAGCGCTTAGTACAGTGCTCTGCACACAGTAAGCGCTCAATAAATACGATTGAATGAATGAATGAATGAATGAATGAACCTGCGACCTTCCGATTCCCTGACCCCGGCTCTAGCCACTATGCCACGCTGCTGGCATCCACCCCCAGTGCTTAGTACCCGGCGCGTGGTAAGCGCTTACCAAATACCACAATTATTCTCATCGTTATTATAATTATCATTAGGGGGAGTGGGGTTAGGGTCTTACCTGCCACCGTCTGCGAGACAGGAACAGCCTCAGGTGGTCAGTACTGATGTTGGCTCCCTTTGCCAGCGTCTGTGCCCCCCGAGGACGACGGGCCGAGTGGGAGGGGAGAGAGATAAGAGAGTGAGGGTAATAATAATTATATAAAATATAATTATATCATAATTAATAATAATAATAGGAAGCCCTCCCAGACTGAGCCCCCCTTTTCTCTTCTCCCCATCCCCTCCACCCTACCTTCTTCCCCTCCCCGCAGCACCTGTATATATGTCTGTACAGATTTATTACTTTATTTTACTTGTACATATTTACTATTCTATTTATTTTGTTAATGATTCACTCATTCATTCAATCGTATTTATTGAGCGCTTACTGTGTGCAGAGCACTGTACTAAGCGCTTGGGAAGTACAAGTTTGCAACATATAGAGACGGTCCCTAACCAACAGCGGGCTCACAGTCTAGAAGGGGGAGACAGACCAACAAAACATATAAACCAAATAAAATAAATAGAATAAATATGTACAAGTAAAATAATTCTCTGGGCATCTAGCTTTATTTCTATTTGTTCTGAAGACTTGACACCTGTCCGCATGTTTTGTTTTGTCGCCTGTCTCCCCCTTCTAGACTGTGAGCCCGTCGTCGGGTAGGGACCGTCTCTATAGGTTGCTGACTTGTACTTTCCAAGCGCTTAGTCCAGTGTTCTGCACACAGTAAGCGCTCAATAAATATGATTGAATGAGTGAATGAATGAATAATAATTATAATGGCATTTATTAAGCGCCTACTCTGTGCAAAGCACTGTTCTAAGCACTGGTGTGCCCCCACTTTCACCTCACCATGGTGCCTCATTGGCAAGCCCGGCCCAAAGATGCCAATCATTCTGCAGGGAGTAGCTTCCCAGAGAGGGTGGGGGCGGGAGGGGAGGGTGGGGGGTTTTTTGGGGGTCCCAGGGACTGTCCCACCCCTGCTTTCAGCTCCCCCCACCCCTAAAGGGGACATTCACCTTGAACCAGGGATGTTCCAGGGTCTCCTCTGCCGTGGGTCGCCTGCCGGGGGGACAGAGACACTGAGGGGAGGGCCCAGGGCCAACAGGGCCCTGGAGGAGGGGGAGGGTGATATCATTTATTAAGCGCTTTTTATGTGCCAAGCTGTGTTCTAAGTGCTGGGGAGGTTACAAGCTGATCAGGTTGCCCCACGGGGGGCTCCCAATCCTAATCCCCATTTTCTAGATGAGGGAACTGAGGCCCAGAGAAGTGAAGTGACTTGCCCAAAGTCACACAGCTGATGATTGGCGGAGTCGGGATTTGAACCCGTGACCTCTGACTCCCAAGCCCGGGCTCTTTCCACTGAGCCACGCTGCTTCTCAAAAAAGAATAATGATGGCATTTGTTAAACACTTACTATGTGCACAGCACTGTTCTAAGCACTTGGGAGGTTACAAGGTGATCAGGTTGTCCCACGGGGGGCTCACAGTCTTCATCCCCATGTTACATAAGAGGGAACTGAAGCACAGAGAAGTTAAGTGACTTGCCCAGAGTCACACAGCTGACAGGCAGCAGAGCCGGGGTTTGAACCCATGACCTCTGACTCTCAGGCCCGGGCTCTTTCCACTGAGCCACACTGCTTCTCTGGGGATGGGCCGGCAGAGTGGGGGTGGAGGGCAATGAGGAAGAGGAGGAGAAAGGAGAGGAGGAGGAGAAAAAAAGAGGAGGAGAAGAAGGGAGGAGAAAGGAGGAGGAAATGAAGGAAGAACAGCAAGAGAGGGGAGAAGGAGGAGGAACAGGAGCAGGAGGAGAGAGAGAAAGAAGAGGAGGAGAAAAAAGAGGAGGAGAAGAAGGGAGGAAAGGAGGAGGAGGAAAGGGAAGAAGAGCGGAAGGAGAAGGGAGGAAGAGCAGAAAGAGTAGGAAGAATAGGAGGAGGTAGAAGAGCAGAAATAGAAGGAGAAAAGAAGGAGGAGAAGAAGAAGGGAGGAGGAGAAAGGGGGAGGAAAAGGAGAAAGCAGAAAGAGAAGGGAGAAGCAGGAGGAGGAGAAAGAAGAGGAGGAGAAAACGGTGGAGGATGAAGAGGAAAAGGAGGAGGAGCAGGAAGAGTCGGAAGAATAGGAGGAAAAGCAGGAAAAGGGAGGAGAAGGAGAAGAAGGGAGGGGAAGGGAGGAGGAGAAAGAGGAGCAGGAAAAGGGAGGGGCAGGAGGAAGAGGAGGAGGAGAAAAGGGAGGAGGAGAAGAAGGGAGGAGGAGAAAGAGGAGGAGGAAAAGGAGGAAGAGCAGAAAGAAGGGAGGAGGAGCAGGAAGATTAGGAAGAATAGGAGGAGCTGGAAAAGGGAGGAGGAGGAGAAGAAAGGAAAGGATGAGGGAGGAGGAGAGGACGAGGAAAAGGAGGAAGAGCAGAAGGAGAAGGGGAGAAGAGGAGGAGGAAAAGGAGGAAGAGTAGAAGGAATAGGGAGAAGGAGGAGCAGGGAAAGTAAGAAGAATTGGAGGAGGAAGAGGAGCAGGAGGAGGTGGAGAAAAAGGAGGAGGAGAAGAAGGGAGGAGGAGAAAGAGGAGCTGGAAAAAGGAGGAGGAAGAGGAGGAGGAGATAAGGGAACAGGAGAAAGGAGGAAAAGGAGGAAGAGCAAAAAAGAAGGGAGGAGGAGGAAAAGGAGGAACAGCAGAAAAAGGGAGGAGCAGGATGAGTAAGAAGACTAGGAGGATGAAGAGGAGCAGGAAAAGGGAGGAGGAAGAGGTAGAGGAGGAGGAGTGGCAGTGGGATCCAGCGCTTAGAACAGTGCTTGGCACATTGTAAGCACTTAACAGATACCATTATTATTGTTGTTACGAAGCCAGAAGGTAGGGAAAGCAGGGAATCTTGGCTGCTGATTTCTGGCCTGGGGTCTCAGGGGTGGCGAGAGGGGTCTGGAGGGGTGGGGTCAGAAGGGGATGGGGGCGGGCCGGACCCCAGACTCACAGTCGGTCCCTGACCAGGACCTTGATGAGGAAGCCGCGGGCCTCCCTGGTGAGGCTGACGAACGTCTTCTCCTCGAAGGCCACGTTGTAGTTGCGGATGTTCATCAGGGTGGCTCGGTCACTCTCCCCCACGAACGGCGAGATCCCCGTCAAGCTGGGAGGGCAGCAGGGAGGGGGTGCTGGGGGCAAGGTCACGGGGAAATGGGGGCCCTCGGGGTCACCGTCCTAGGGAGAGGGGTCACTGGGATATGGGGTCATTGGAGACACGGTCACAGGAAGGTGGGATCACTGAAGTTGGGGTCAGAGGGAGAGGGAGATCACTGGGGACCCCAGCGAGATGGGGTCACTGGGGGGACAGTGTCACAGGGAGATGGGATGGCTGAAGTCAGCATCACGGGGAGGTGGGTTACTGGGGAAACAGGGTCACAAGGCGGTAGGGTCACAGGGGGACAGGGTCAAAGGGAGATGGGTTACTGGGAGGACTGGGTTAATGGGGGACAGGGTCACAAGGAGGCAAGGTCAATGGAGGTCAGGGTTACAGGGATGTGGGCTACTGAGGGGACAGTGTCACAGAGAGGTCACAGGGGGACAGGGTCAGGGAGATGGGTTACTGGGAGGACTGGGTTACTGGGGGGACAGGGTCACAAGGAGACAAGGTCACTGGAGGTCAGGTCACAGGGATACGGGCTACTGAGGGGACAGTGTCACGGAGAGGTAGGGTCACAGGGAGGTGGGTTACTGGGAGGACTGGGTTACTGGGGGGACAGGGTCACAAGGAGACAAGGTCACTGAAGGGCAGGGTCACAGGGATACGGGCTACTGAGGGGACAGTGTCACGGAGAGCTAGGGTCACGGGGAAGTGGGTTACTGGGAGGACTGGGTTACTGGGGGGACAGGGTCACAAGGAGACAAGGTCACTGGAGGGCAGGGTCACAGGGATATGGGCTACTGAGGAGACAGTGTCACGGAGAGGTAGGGTCACGGGGAGGTGGGTTACTGGGAGGACTGGGTTACTGGGGGGACAGGGTCACAAGGAGGCAAGGTCACTGGAGGTCAGGGTTACAGGTATACGGGCTACTGAGGGGACAGTGTCACAGAGAGGTCACAGGGGGACAGGGTCAGGGAGATGGGCTACTGGGGGGACAGGATCACAGGGAGGCAGGATCACTGTGGCGGACAGGAAAGCAGGGATGAGGATGAGGGAGGATTGGGATAAGGCCGCTGAGGGATGGGGTCATGGAAAGATGGCTTAGAAGGAAGTGGGAGAGAGAGGCAGGGGATGAAATGGGAAATGTTGGGAATCATTCGAATGGAAGGGCAGGGAGTGGGGTCAGTGGGCAGCGACAGTCCGGAGGGGAGCCACAGGGTGGGAAAAGAGCTGAGGCCCGAGGCTCGTGGGCATTCTGCCCTCCCGCCGGCTCCTAGTCGTGTATCCACCCCCAAAACCCGGTGTTGGGTGGGTGGGGACCTCTGAGACGGGGACAGAAGAGACCCTTACCACAGGAAGGCGACCACTCCCACTGGCCTGGGGAGGGAAGACAGAGAGGGGTGTGACCAACTGTCCCCCCACCTCCCCAAACCCATCCATCGATCAATGGGAGCTACTGAGCGCTTATTGTGGGCAGAGCACTGGATTGAGCGCTTGCTTGGTAAAGGACCAGCGCTTAGACAGTGCTGAGCGCTTAGAACCGTGCTCAGCACATAGTAAGCCCTTAACTAATACCCTAATTATTATTATTATTATTATTATTATTATTATTAATAATAATGGTATTTATTAAGCGCTTACTACGTGCAAAGCACTGTTCTAAGCACTGGGGAGGTTACAAGGTGATCAGGTTGTCCAACGGGGGATTCACAGACTTAATCCCCATTTTACAGATGAGGGAACTGAGGCACAGAGAAGTGAAGTGACTTGCCCAAAGTCACCCAGCTGACAAGTGGCAGAGCCGGGGTTTGAACCCATGACCTCTGACTCCAAAGCTCGGGCTCTTTCCATTGAGCCATGCTGCTTCTCTAGTAGACACAATCCTAGCCCTTGAGAAACTTATATTCTACTGCATGTAGAGCCCTGTACTGAGTTCTAGGGAGAGGACAACTGCTCAGTACAGTGCCTGGCACATAGTAAGTGCTTAACAAATACCACAATTATTATTATTATCATTATTATTACTGGTAGGGACCGTCTATGTTGCCAACTTGTACTTCCCAAGCGCTTACTACAGTGCTCTGCACACAATAAGAGCTCAATAAATACGATCGAATGAATGAATGAATGAGTGCTTGGGAGAGGACAAGAGTTAGTAGATATGATTCCTGCCCTCAAGGAGCTGACAACTTAAGGGTGCTGTACTGAGCGCTTGGGAGAGAATGATAATAATAAATAATAATGATGGTATTAAGCACTGTTCTAAGCACTGGGGGGGGATATAAGGTAATCAGGTTGTCCCCCGTGGGGCTCACAGTCTTCATCCATTTTACAGATGAGGGAACTGAGGCCCAGAGAAGTGAAACAACTTGCCCAAAGTCACACAGTTGACGAATGGCAGAGCCGGGATTAGAACCCACAACCTCTGACTCCCAAGCTCAGGCTCTTGCCCTTGAGCCACACTGCTTCTCAATAATAACAATAATAATAGTAATGATGGCATTTGTTAAGCGCTTACTATGTGCAAAGCACTGTTCTAAGCACTGGGGGGATACAAGGTGATCAGGATGTCCCACGTGGGGCTCACAGTCTTAATCCCCATTTTACAGATGAGGGAACTGGGGCACTGAGAAGTGAAGTGACTTGCCCAAAGTCACACAGGTGACAAGTGGTGGAGCTGGGATTTGAACCCATGACCTCTGACTCCGAAGCCCGGGCTCTTTCCACTGAGCCACGCTGCTTCTCAACAGAGTTAAGTAGACAGGATTCCTGCCCTCAAGATGCTGACAGTCTACTATATAATAATTATGCTATTTGTTAAGCCCTTACTCTGTGCCAAGCACTGTTCTAAGCGCTGGAGAAGATACAAGGTAATCAGGTTGTCCCACGAGGGCTCACAGTCTTCATCCCCATTTGACAGATGAGAGAACTGAGGCACAGAGAAGTGAAGTGACATGCCATAGTGGATAGACCACGGGCCCAGGAATCAAATGGTCATAGGTTCTAATCCCGGCTCTTCCACTCGTCCGCTGTGTGACCTTGGGCAAGTCATTTCACTTCTCTGTGCCTCAGTTACCTCGTCTGTAAAACAGGGATTGAGACTGTGAGCCCCAGGTGGGACAAGGACTGTGTACAACCCGATTTGCTTGTAATAATAATAATAATGTTGGTATTTGTTAAGCACTTACTATGTGCCAAGCACTGTTCTAAGCGTTGGGGCAGAGACAAGGTAATCAGGCTGTCCCATGTGGGGCTCACAGTCTTCATGCCCTTTTACTGATGAGGTGACTGAGGCCCAGAGAATTTAAGTGACTTGCCCAAGGTCACACAGTGCTCAGCGCTTAGAACAGTGCTCAGCGCTCAGAACAGTGCTTTGCACATAGTAAGTGCTTAATAAATGCCATCATTATTATAAGTGGCTTAGAGAAGTGCTTAGAGAAGCAGTGTGGCTCAGTGGAAAGAGCCCGGGCTTGGGAGTCAGAGGTCGTGGGTTCTAATCC